>NC_141347.1:16645496-16995496 GCF_057382095.1 Aulonocara sp. 'chitande type north' Nkhata Bay
GTATCCACACTGGAAGTGACATGGCGACCAAAACGAATGACGTCAAGTGACTAAGGCTGAAATAATCACTGGCAACTTTTGTTATAGTCATAAAATTACTATTAATGTGGCATAGACTATAAATAAAATAGACGTGACAGTCAATGCAAAAGGGTTCAGACATTTTTTAAGGTGCACGTTTGAGACATTTTTTTCATTTCCCCCCAAAATTATTCGTTTAACACAAGTTATTGGGCTACATCTGATTTTGCTGGAATGAAAGTAGATGTGAAAGCACACAGACATGAATGTACTTATGTAGCATAGAAGATAGAAGCAAACTACTGATCCTATCGCATTAGTATAGATCCAGTATCAATACCAGGATTGATATACAAGGTGGGCCATTTATATGGATACACCATAATAAAATGGGAATGGTTGGTGATATTAAAGTCCTGTTTGTGGCACATTAGTATATGTGAGGGGGCAAACTCCTCAAGATGGGTGGTGACCATGGTGGCCATTTAGAAGTCGGCCATCTTGGATACAACTTTTGTTTTTCCAATAGGAAGAGGGCCATGTGACACATCAAACTTATTGGTAATGTCACAAGAAAAACAATGGTGTGCTTGGTTTCAACGTAACTTTATTCTGTCATGAGTTATTTACAAGTTTCTCTTTGTTCACAGCCATTGACATGTCGAAGAGGTTAACACGTGAGGAGGGGATCGAAATTGTGTTGTATTGTACTGGTGAACGCAGTAACCAGGTCATTGCTGCAGATTTCAATGCAAGACACCCTACGAGACCACCCATCTTCCATGCTACAGTTAGCAAACTGCTTGCTAAGTTTTGTGAACTTGGTTCAGTGTTGGATTTGCCAAAATGTGGACGCAAGAAAACTGTCACTAATGAAGAAACATCAGTGGCTGTCCTCATTCAGCAAGAGCCCACAGCGTAGCACTCGCCGCATGTCACTGGAGAGTGGAATTAGTCGAATATCCCTTCGGCGGATATTAGCTACTCACAAATGGCACCCTTACAAACTCCAGCTACTGCAGCATCTCAACGAGGATGACCCAGATCCGCGCACAGAATTTGCAGAATGGGCAAACAAAAATTGGAACAGGACCCTCAGTTCACGCAGAAGATTTTGTTCAGCGATGAGGCAAACTTTTATGTGAATGGTGAAGTTAACAAACAAAACCACCGCTATTGGTCTGACACTAACCCACATTGGATGGATCCCTCCAAGACTGTTGGAACAACAAACAAGACTGTTTGGTGTGGTATATGGGGTACAACGATAGAGGGTCCATTCTTCATCAATGGAAACCTCAAGGCCACTGGATATTTGAAATTGCTACATAATGATGTGTTTCCCTCTTTATGCACTGAAGCTGGCACGTTCCCTGAGTTTTTCTAGCAAGATGGTGCACCACCACATTATGTGTGCCAGGTCCGAGCATTCCTAGATGAACAGTTTCCTGGAAAGTGGATTGGTCGTCGTGGGCCAGTTGAATGGCCCCCAAGGTCTCCCAATCTGACCCCCTTAGACTTTTATCTTTGGGGTCATCTGAAGGCCCTCGTATCTTCTATGGTGTGAAGATACGAGATGTGCAGCACCTGAAACTACAGATACTGGATGCCTGTGCTGGCATTTCTCCTGCAGTGTTGCTATCAGTGTGTGAAGAGTGGGAGAAGAGGGTTGCATTGACAATCCAACACAATGGGCAGCACATTGAACACATTTTATAAGTGGTCAGAAACTTGTAAATAACTCATGACAGAATAAAGTTACGTTGAAACAAAGCACACCATTGTTTTTCTTGTGACATTACCAATAAGTTTGATGTGTCACATGGCCCTCTTCCTATTGAAAAAACAAAAGATGTATCTAAGATGGCCGACTTCTAAATGGCCACCATGGTCACCACCCATCTTGAGGAGTTTGCCCCCTCACATATACTAATGTGCCACAAACAGGACTTTAATATCACCAACCATTCCCATGTTATTATGGTGTATCCATATAAATGGCCCACCCTGTAGATACTATCAAGATTTGGATTGATCCGACCACATTTAGCTCCAGTTTGGGAACAGCTTAAGATGTACCTGGGTGCCAAATTTGCTCACTGATCTCCTGATGTTTTAGACAGAGTTTGGGGACAAAACAATGACAGACCGATTTCATGTATTATAATAGGACATGCATTGTTTGGCTTTGGCTTACCGCTCATGTTTTTACAATACAATTTCAAAAATTTCTATCTCAAGATTTCACCTACCCTCCCGCATCTACGAATAATCTTAAGCTTCTTTGATGTTAATAGAGGCTCTAGGTCCCTTATATCTCATTCATTCATTAGGTAAATATGTTATGGCTTTATTGTGTTGCAGAACATCGACTATTTAATTCACTTCCCACACAATACATCTGCCTATAATGTTTCTGCTATGATTAACATAGGTATGATATGGTAAATTTCTGAGTAAGGACTTAGAGATTGTCCCAAGGTTTCAATATTTTGAGTGCTGAGAAGGGCAGAGTTACAAATCGTTGAAGCCTGGATGCATACAGCTACGTCCTGCAGGATCCGTAACCTGCAGAAGAGAATGGAAAGGTACCCAGCGTCAGGGGTCAAAGATTTTGAGATGGGTTGTAGACATGAAGAAAGTTAGCGAGGTACTGATGGGCAAGAGTGTTAAGGGTGTTAAGGGTTAAGTAATTCACTGGGTGCCAGTGTAGAAGGATCTGGGACTTTCCTGGAGATTTCAGAAAGGATTCAATTATAGTAGTCCAGGCAGAAGGTGACAAAGGTGTGAATGAGTATTTGGACAGGATAAGAAACTGAAGGTTGGATAAATGAGATGCCTCAAAGGTGGACATATGCAGATGTGGCAGCAATATTAAGTGGGGTTGTTTTTGTGTCAGTGGGTGGCAGGTCAGCCCATTTATGCAGGCCAGGAAGTACTTTCTTTAAATTGGAAGACCTCAACTGACTACAGATTGGCTTGGTTTAAAAGTAGGCTTTCTGAGCATAGATCAAGCTGCTGTGAGCTACAGAGTGCAATATTGTTTCTGGGGTTCTTGCAATTGGTATGCACCAGTCTTTAAATATGTTATTTAAATTTTTTTTGTGTTTTTGTTCTTTTGAAATTATGTTTTAAGGTCACTTTCTTGTTTTAACTAGCTGGGATATGCATACAAGATGTTTCTTTTTCCTTCTCCTGAAGAATATACAGACTCTGCACTGTACTCCCAAACTTTAACATCTTTTAAAATATTGTTTACTTTGTTGTTACTTTGTTGTTACTAGCTGCCACTGTTGAAGTTTGTTTTTAACACTAAGCTATGTACTTTGTGGCACCAGAAGTTTGTAATTGATTTTTTGTTTTTTGTAAACATGATTCATTAATCTTTGAAAATAAATAGAAATACATGTATTTTAAATAAATTACCATTTGATTTGATACCATGTCTGATTTTCTTTTTTTTAACTTTGCAATTTTTTCTGGGTTTAGCTTTTCTCTTCGAAGTCACGCTAGTCACACAGATTTGCTAACAGATTTTATGTTGATGTAGGTGATGATGTAGGCGGATTGTGATCAGCAGTGCATTGAATGTTGAGGGATTAAGTGCAGATTACCTCTCCAAAGAGTAAGACTTAGACATTAAACAAGAGTGGTCTGAGAACTGACCCTTGGCTAACCCTTTGAGTGACAGGAAGTGAAGATGTTGATGCCATTGTGATGAGAGACAGGACTATTTTATCCTGAAAAAAATCTACTTGCTGAGGGCTACTGGATTTCTTCTGAGACTAGAGTAGCAGACTGTCAAAGGTTCAGAAGCCACCATGAACACACTTAAGTCCATCAGGAGAAGGGGCACTGACCTCTTTTATTTTCTTGAGTGAGATTTACTGTTTTTATTGCTGTTTATGTGGCTGTACAGATCAACACATTGTGATTTGATACTGAATTGGTGTTGCCACTGAAATAGACCAGATCGAGAGTGTAGAGTCTTTTAGGAGTCGGAGTGCAAACATGCTACTTCAAATCAAGGCTCTCAAACAAGTTCTAGCAATCAAACAGCTACTGGGCAGCCAACATGTGTTTGAAAATCCCAGAATAATGGCAGTTTACAGAGAGTTTACAGAGTGTTACTGGCTTTTTCTCTCAAAATGACAGGTCCTACAGAGATACTTGTCATAATCTTACACTGTACAAGAACAAAAACAATGAGATTTTTAAAAGAATTACATTACCTGACCCTTTCTAGTAAAGGTTATCCTGTTCCCGCAGGACTAATGACTTTACTTTCAGTTGTGCTAATCCAGTAGCAGGCTTATGAATTAGAAAAAGGACAGACATGACTGAAGGAAGACTAAATTTGGCAGAGTCTTGCACTCTTGAACCTTTGAAGCGAACTGAATCCCAGATTGAACAGCTATATCTTTCCTTTTTTTTTGCCGGAGGCAGCAATCCACTCCTCTTAATCAGGCAGCAGGGTGGAATGTTTTCACCCGATGGGGTTTTTGGTTCAAGTCAGTCCCATGAGAGCAAACATCTGCTCTGCTGAAGTGCCCTTGGGCAAGACACTGAAACCCCAGTAACTTTATGAATGTGTGCTATTGTACATCTGCGGCAGTCAGATTTTTCTATGTAAACAAATCAATAGTCATTACTATTCAGGAGGGTTTGTTGGAGTTTATATCCCTGCTGTGTGTGTGTCACAAGAGGTCACTCACTTTTTAACTGCCATCAAATGCAGCTGTTTTAGGCACTGGCTGTGTCAACCCCTGACTCTGTGATTACTTATTATTTGGCTCACTGT
The DNA here is from genome assembly GCF_057382095.1 of Aulonocara sp. 'chitande type north' Nkhata Bay. Taxonomy (NCBI): domain Eukaryota; kingdom Metazoa; phylum Chordata; class Actinopteri; order Cichliformes; family Cichlidae; genus Aulonocara; species Aulonocara sp. 'chitande type north' Nkhata Bay. Next base: position 16,650,319 of record NC_141347.1, read on the forward strand.
GTGTGTTTCAGTTTACAGCAAACATCTTAATGTCTGCTTCCATCCAACTGCCTATGGCATGATCGCATCATTTAAAACCATTTTGAGGTTAAAAATGATAACACAAAAGAAATCATAATTTTACGTGACAACACATAGTTTGTTTGTGGCAGTTTTGCCTTTGTTGCCATAAAGTGCCCCCTTCGGTTAAATTTAAATGGATCAGACCAGAACACATCCATATGGAGCACATCGTAACTGCTAGGATTGAATGGGTGAAAAAGAGGAGGTGTGCAGTGCTGCGTTTTCAGCAGTAGATGGCATTTGGTGTCACTGTTTCTTTGAAGAGTAGGAGGGAAGCACTGCAGCAAAGCAGGGAAGAGTGACTACAGTACGTCAGTTTGGGGAGGGGGGACAAAAAAAGTCCTCTCAACTGGAATCCACAGCGGAGCAGAACTACTGGTGTGGTCAAAAATCAAAAGACTTGTTCAAGGTCGGCTGCTAAACCAGACTGACTGAGTCTAAATGAAAACTATGAGTACGTGTGAGATACAGATGGAGAGAGCACGAGGGAGAGACAGAGAGATTTTCTGGGCGAGTGAAAAGGTGAAAGACAAAGGTAGCGATCTAGATAGACAAACTTGCAGCCCGAAAGGCAAACGACTCACCTGCCAAATGCACAGCTAGACTGACAAATCAACAGCAGGCTCTCCACTGGGACAGCGGGCCGAGTCAAGCTCACAGCCTTGAAGATAGAGTCCAAGTGCAGAGAGGGTAAAAAGACTGCAGGACAAAAGGAAGCATTTGCAAGCATGTCATGTGTCCTTGATGCAACACATTTCCACAGATGAAAGCAGCATATCTCATATATACAATGAGTGAAATGATAGTATAATGTTGAGGGTGTTGGTAGTAATAACTAGCGGAGAATTTGGCTCTACCTTCTCACCTGAAACCCATCTGAGCTGCTGAGCATGTTGCAGTTTTTACCAAATGTGCTGAAATACCAAGTGTTTAGACTCTACATCATTATGTTGCTATTAGAATGCAAATTTTTTTTTAAAATGACATGATATAAACAAACAATACAACAATAAAATAAATAAGTTGATGTAGCTTTAAGGCAGACCAGCACTTCAACAACGCACAAGAGACAGATTTTAACAGCTCAGTATACGGCAGTTCCTATCAGTGATAGCATCTTTATACCATTCTCTGCTTCCTAAATGCCACCTTCTTTCAAATTCTACACCTGCAGTGTGGGTATGTTCTTAATTCTTAAGCACCAGGATTATTTTGTCAAGCTTTATAAAGCTCATCCACAGAAGATTTTACAAAACCGTTTTCACAAGCAAAAAGCTTTGCCAAAGTTGAAGGTAACGCCAACGTAACTTTTGAATTTATATGTGATTTAGTGAAATTTCAAATATGAAATATGCTTAATTTTTAAAATTTCCACAATATTTTCTTGGAGTGTGATCTAATGTTGGGTGCAGTCGAGTCCTGCGTCTCTCTGGATGTCTGCTGTGTTTAGTATCCAGGGCTATGGAGGCAGAACTGCTATTCAAGCCTACTGGATACTGTATCAATCAGTGCTATTTTGACATACTGAACAGACAACAAAAAAATTACAGTAATTAAATTTGATCTGAGAGCAATGACTGTAACAAAACTGCAAATCATAGGCAGTTTCACTGGAGCGAAACTGGAGCATTATTGTGGTTGCCGTTAAAAGCAGAGGCTCAGAGAAACAATGAGTGGATGCTGGGTCCTCTAACTTTGCAATTATATTAAAATTGCAGTGTGTGGGTGTACCTCAGAGATTTGGATGGAATTAGGTTAATGTATCTTGCTAAGTAAAAAGAAAGAAGCTACTTAAACTATTTGCCTCTAACATTGAGTCATGCAAATGCAAATTAAAGCTTGATATGGTATTTTAAAGTGAAAATCTATCTTTAAAATCTTAAATTTAAAGTGTGTAAGTTTGTCCACAGGATTAGTTCGAATGATGCTCAAAGTGTGCTCAAAAACACCCTGCCTATGTCAGGTGTTTGGAGCAAATGAGTTAGTGTTTGTGTGTGTATGCTCTTCCTTTACTTATTTCTTTATAGCCTACTTTCCACCAACTAGGTCACATCATGTACAGTGCCTCAGCCATAACCTCCGTCTGCTGCAGTATATGTTGGTAAGAATAGTAGGTAGTTATATGTGTGGCACAACCTGCATTCACAGTGACCATCTATTTATACTCGCTGTCCTGTCCCCATAAAAGATATGACACTAGCTCTAGCTCTACAGCACCTCCCCAGCACACACACACACCCACACACACAAACTCACTCGCTCACCTTTTCCTTGTTCCCTCCTTCCCATCTGCCTCGTGTTTCCTTTGCTGACTTCCCACCTCCATTCCTGATTTTCATGTACAGACAAGCAAAGACTCAAAGAAACAAACAGAAAATTAAAGGGAGTAAAGAGTAACTTTAAAATGCATTACACATGAGTTTAAATGTGACCCATTCAGTTTGCTTCATAGAAAGAAAATCTCTCCTTTTAGGTATTTTGCTCAGAGTTGTTTGGCTTTTTATTTGCTTTTTGTGTCATTTTCCTTAATATTTTCTGTTGTTTTCCAATTTCAGTCCTCTTAAACTATATCTCTATCCATTCACATTATCTCTGTAACAACATCGCAACTCTCAGGATTTTATGATAGGTCTCCAGCATTTGTAAGAGCTCTGTAACCCCGACAAATACACATGTGTTTAATACAGTAGATAAGATACAATCTAGGCCAAAGAATGCATATCACAGAAGAAGGAGCACAAAACACACGCCTTGTATTACCTAAAAGGTTCCCTTAGAGTGCACATTGTTATATGTGTTGCAGTAAGGCATTCTTTTGGTGAGATTTTCGTAGGTCGGCCATTTCAGATATACGGAAAGATAATGTGACCTGCTTTACAAAAAGCGTTGTTTGATTGTGATATTAATTTGCCCGAAGCTGAGTTTGACAGAACCCCCCCCTCCCTTCATCCCCTCCATGAAAGGTGAAGTACATTTTACCTATGTCCTCACCTTCCCTGGGGGTACACTGTCACTGCCCATACTGAAACTATTTTCTCCCCCGCTGTTGATACAATCTTCCACATGGCAGAATAACTCATCAAAAACTCTGACCTTGAGTACAGAGCTAAACGGCTGCATGGGACTGCTTTGCTGGGAGGTTTGAGTTTTACTACAGGTGTTAGAGGAAATAAAAGTGTTTCTGTCAACCATTTCACAAATTAGAAATCACTTCTCTCTTCTCCTTTTCTGTTTAAATCTCTTTGCAGTGACAGATTTTCTGTGTGATGTAAGTCGGGGGCTTTTGCTTTACCTGAGCTAAGGTGGCCTGACTGTCTCTGTGTGTGTTTGTCCAGTGTTTCAAGGTGAAATGAGCTGATGCCTGATGACAGGATGAGTGCTGACCACACAAATGTTTCACCTTTCCCTTCTTCCCTTTGCTTACTGTATCTCTCACTCCTGTTGCACTGCATTGCCTTGCTCTATTCTATGCACCAATATAAATAGGCATGCTGTATGCTTACTGTATAACCTTAAGGTTTATTAATTAATTAAAACAAACAGGCTCACAGACTGTTACAATGCCACACATACTGTAGATATTGTAAAGTGGCATTACAAAACCATCAGCACTAAATAAATGTTTCCTTCTCACTTTCTATAGTTTATGTTTTACATTGTTGCATTTGCAGATTTAATAAATTAGATAACTCTGTGTCCAATCACAATTGCTTATCACATTTCCATAACAACAGTCATCAATGACAAAATCTAGCTAGTGCACAAACTGTGTCATCATTATGTTAAAGTGGTAAAAAATAATGCAAAAGTGTCTATTACATATCTATCTGTATATCTATATAATCTGTAGTTTATATAATCTATATAATATGCATATATCTGTTACATCTGTGAAAAGAATGTAACATGTCTGTCTTCATTGGTTTTAGTCATATGTTTGGTGGGGAGACCTACAATTGGTAACTTGCTATCCAATCTATATCTGTGAAACCTGCAGTGTTGGGAGTAACGGAATACATGTACTGCCTTTATGTATTTAAAATACAAAATATGAGTAACCGTATTCCGTTACAGTTACCGTTTAAAAAGGTGGTATTTAGAATACAGTTACTTTGTTGAAATAAATGGATTACACGGCGGTATTTTCCTGTTTCATATTGTGGCGGGTCAGGACTGTTTGGGTTTTGTTTGACAGCTACGTTCTGTTGTTCCAGGCGGCAGCGTTACGGTTGCCATGGTTACAGGGTGATGTGCTCTCTCTGTGACAGTGTGTTTCCTGGGTGAGAGAGTGCCTTGTTGCTACCCGATCGGTACCGGAAACCCGATCGGTGCCCCGCATGCGCAAATCTTACGTCACTTCCTCTCTTTGCCAACATTGCGACATTCAATATATTTGAATGATACGGTTAGCGCCCAGTTAGCTCCTAGCATTTCTCAACAGCTCTGCCTCCTTTTCGACTACCGGGACATTTAAACAATGGATAATCCGTGTACAAACAAATTCATGCTTTTCTCCTCAACAGTCTGTGTTTATTGTGTTATGGTGTGTTGATACCTGTGCATTCCTGTATTATCCTTTTGTGTTGCACATTTCAATGTTTTTTTTCCTCGCTACCTGGCCTGACCTGTCTCCCCAATGTGATGTTTGTATTGTATGTACGGTCGGCAAGGTCTGTCATCTTGGTTGTGGTACAGACTTTGTAATATGTCATGTGAAGATTCATCAGCCAGATGAAGTGTTTACTGACAATTGACAGTGATAGCGGACAGCATCATCACTATTCCAATCAATCCTCTCCACACAGACAGCATAAACACACTCGACTATCACTAAATCAAATTTAACACACGTTTGTAATGGAGCTAATTCAGTTTACAATAGGGTTCATTCACTCGGTCAGCAGGTGGCAGTATCGTACACTGGGGACTAAACTGCCATTAAACGAACAGAAGAAGAAGAAAACCCCTGCCCATGCCCGGTACGGATCGGGTAGACAAGTCCTGATCCGTAACTGTCTTTTTATTTTTCGTTTTTGTCTACATTATATTGAAATGTTTCATTATTGGAAACATTTTAAGAGATACTTGTTATTCTTAACATCTTAACAGATACTCTGACCCGTAACTATCGTAAAACGCTTCGACCGGACGTAGACACCTTTTGCACATGCGGGGTACCAATCGGGTTTCCGGTACGGATCGGGTAGTGACACGCCTTTTTGTTGTTGTTGTTGTGCTAAGGTAATAGGCAGAATGCTACAGGCATAGCCCGAAAAAATGTAGCCTTATGGGCAATGGTGTGTCCAGCGGGGTGGCCTGGGGGGGCACAGGCCACCCCCCAAACCAGACTGGCCACCCCAGGTGCCACCCCAAAGGCAAAACAATAAAATTCAATCAAATATCAAATGTCCGATTATGTTTTCACGGTGACGCTCAGATATCTGAGTGTAAGTGAATGCAGCATTGGCTTCTGCGCTATGCGCATCACGTTAGCAAAGGTAGGAGAGCTAAGCGCGAAAGACGGCACTGCAGGAAACAATTTTTCGGTGAAAGAAAATGAGGACAGAATAAATGTCCCGGTAAGTAATATCAAGTTTGTTGAGTTTAGTAAACTTCGGTGAAATTAGAATACCAAGGAAAAAAATAACACTTAAAGAATTATTGCAGCTGTGGAATATTTCAGACAGTATGCTACTGAGGGCAGCTAACATAAGAGTTATGAGTTATAAGATATAATCTAAGTCGTAACATTGCTGTATGGAGCTGCAGATTTGGTTGCAGGTTAACATAACTGGACTGGCCATCGGGCATACCGGGCATATCCCCAGTGACTTATTTTTTATTTTTTTTTTGTAATGGCATGAACAATGAGAGGTGGTGGATTGGCCAGATGCAGGTCGATGTGTAGAAATAACTCCGTTGTTTGGTGGTGGCTATGACGGGGCTTCCACAGAGGCAACAGGTGGATGAGGGAAGGGGAGGCAGGAGGAGAGACCCGAAGCAGCCACCAGTCCGAGTGTCAGGTGAACTGAACTTCAGGTAAGAAGTTATGACCTGCAGTCTATCTGGGTCAGATATAAACCAAGTTTAGGTGGAGTTTATTTTCATGTTGCTGACTTTTTACTGTCAGTTGCAATAACTCATACTGCGTTCTAGCCAGTTTGACGGAGTTTTTATACAGCTGGGTGGGTGCTATGATGTTACTGATAGTGAACTTTATTTTATTCATAAGGTTAGTAGAGTTGCCAACGGCTCCTTAAAAAAATGGAATGGTCCCTCATTCAGAGAAAATATTACGCGTTTCGTATTGAGCTGAGAAGAGACGCAGTTTGTCCCGGACTTTAGCTAGAATGGAAAAAAGACACAAAGCTGGATTTATTCTGTCTTTATGCTGCACAGCTGCCTCTTCTCTCATTCTCTCCCCCTCCCTCTCCTGTTGCTACTTCAATCATGAAACTGATCAATGATCAGCTGATCGGCTTTTCTCTCTTGTTTGTTTATCGCCCACTTTGCCAGAAAGAGGAAACCAGCAGATGTCGCGCTAAACAACAGCAGCACGTTTAAGCTTGATCAGCTGTTGTTAGAATTTATTTAATATTACTTTCTAGTATCAGCTGATGTTTGCTGGAGCCACAGCTGTAAAGCTGCTGGTCATGATGTCGGTTTGGATATGTGGTGAGAGGGAAACATGAAGATGAAACCAGGAGATGTCCTTACTGAACCATCAGAGCTGAACAGGTGATGGAGAAACAGGTTTACCTTTTAGGTGACATGAATGAGTTGAAGGGAAGTTATGAACTGTTTCTGAGAGACAAATAACACCAGGATCCTTTTTTATGTAGCTGACAGCTGGTAACTGTGCAGGGGCGGGTCTAGCAAAGTTTTGCCAGGGGGCCAGGTAGGGCATTAACAGGGAAAGGTGGGCACAAAGAAATACTTTTCTTTCTTATTCTCATTTAAAATACCTAGTTTTTATTAAATAATTATCTAAATCTTACAACCAAAGTTTTTATCTGACGTAAAATGTATAGAAATCATACATATACCAACAAGACTGTACATCACTGTCACAACAGGGTTTGTTTTCAGTCAAAGTCTTTATGGCTTTACTACCTGGTGGGTCGGTCTGTAGTAAAAATGCCCAATTTTTTTGTCCCAGTCCAGCCCTGCAGGTTAATACTGGCAGTGTCACCATGCCAGCTGACTGTATTTTATCATCAGCCAGTGTTGTTCTTTATCAATATTACCAAAGTTTACGATAAGGCAGCATAGAAAGTATTTACTTGCTTTCAGGTTTCATTCAAATGTTAGTCTTTTCAGTTGTTTCCCCACTTTTTTCCTGTTTCAAAATCAAACACCAGTTTGTGAGAAGATTATCTTCTTTTTTTAACAGGCAGATAAAGTTTTGCATTGGCATTGGCTAATTTGTCAATTGTTTGTTACAAATGTTCGTATTTTAATTTTCAAAAATGTTTTTGCCCAAAACATATGTGCAGTATATGTCAGTAAAAATACTATGCAAATATTGCTGTCCTTGAATGCTGAGTAAACACTGACAAAGCACTGATTGTATCTCTTGTACTTTATCAACGCAGTATCTAAAAACTTTGCACCGTAGTGGTTAAAATCTCATTCTAATAAGAGTTAAAAGTGCATTTGGTTATTAGGTTTATAGGATTATTGAATTATGGTTAAGGGTTGGTAGAATTTTTTTTTAAACATTATCTGCCAATTAAATCTGCCACCCTTCTCCAAATCTGTGCCCCTACCTGGCCCCCCCAACAAAAATTTTCTAGACACGCCACTGCTTATGGGCAGTGTAGTCCGTGCTGCAGGGAGAATGGACTGCCATACCCGTTATGTGTCTGTGAGCACGAGGAGGGAGAAAAAGGAGAGTGGAAAACTATGAGTTGTCATCGAGCAGAAACGGGAGCTGGAAGCATGTAAATATAATAATAACCACTGCAGCCAAGAAGAGTGCCTGACGAGCCCAGTTGTAAGTAAGCTATTAAGACTCGACTGTACAACGTGTTCGTGTTTTCCTCCGAAACAATAAATTCCGTTGGAGCAGCCTTTCAACGCCTCTCTCTGTCTCTCGCTAGCAAACTTGACCCAGACAACAAAGTAAAGCTATTTTTCGGCTACGAGCCCGACACGGAACCCGACGTATTAGCCAGAGGTCCCTACTACGGTTCGGAGCCGCGGACCTTCAGTAATAGTAATAAATCACATTCATGTAGTTGTAAACAGCATGATAATATATTAAGTAATCCAAAGTATTCAGAATACGGTACTCTCATTGAGTAACGAAACGGAATATGTTACAAAATACATTTCGGGGCATGTATTCTGTAATCTGTAGTGGAATACATTTTAAAGGTAACCTTCCCAACACTGGAAACCTGAGCTGTAGCGCTCAACTTTCATAACATTTCTGAATATGTTGTGGACTATCTTTACACTGCTGGGATGAAAGTGTACAAACATACAGTACACTCAAGAGTTTTCGATCTTGATGGGTCAGTGCTGCCACCGCTTAGAGGGTTATGGGCAAAATATTCATTTATGTTGATGAAACGTGAGCGCTGGTTGCCTGTCTTATGACATAAACGTACTATATCTAATCCAAACTTTATTAATTTTGACCATTATTACAGTTTACATAATCGACTAAAACCAGGGTTGCTGGTTTATTGTTGGCTAATGCATGTTCCCATTTTTTTTTTTTTTGGAAGATTTGTGCGAACATAATGTTTATATGTTTATTTATTTAAACTGTTTCTTTTTAGTCACTTAAAGAAAAAGAAAATAAAAACATACATCAATAATCAGTAAATAATGGCAAGACAGTAATTAATGCTTTGCTAGCAGCTACTGATCCTAAAGGATGTTTTACCCACCAGTAATCATCTTTAAAGAAAAACCCCTCTATTACTATATTACAACAATTACTATATTAATTTGCTTATTTGGTGATCAGTTCATGACTGTTATACTGAAGACAGATGTAGCCACCATGACTTTACAAGTTGGTTGGGTGAATCCAGTTGTAAAACCCTGAGATATATTGTTTCATAGGTAAAAGGAGCTGGAGGGTTTCTAGAAATTTTGTCCCCTGGGGGTCATAAGAAAGAATGCAAGTTTATGATATTTCCACACTGGCTTCAATTTTCAGACATGGAAACAATGTCTGTCTTTTAAATACTGAGTATGGCCACAATTCAGGTGTATGTTACACAACTAATGGACTGTTAGGACATGATGCTAAGAGTAGCTCTGGAACTTCAATGCTTCAGTGCAGTCCCACTCCATCACTCTTCTTTGTTGCTGGAGCCAGTGAAGATGCGTGACTACTGCAGAGTCATATGAATGACTTTACCCTTTCCTTTTGATGGTTCTTGCCCATTCTTACTTATTTATTGTAGTTATAAAGTTTATGCACTTTTATGTCTTTTTTTCTTAATTTCTCCTCCTCTCACTTGGCTGAAAAAATGAATAAAATGTTAAAGTTTTTAATTATGCTTTCATAGAATGAGTAGAGTTAATAATTACAGATTTAAACTTTTTACAGATTTCAAAGTATGCAAGTCATGACATTTAATGAGTCACTTTATGACATTCACGATTTTGATTTCACAGATTAAATGAGTATTAGAAATGAGAATGTCTATCAGCACACATCTAATAGCAGTCACTATCTATTGCAACATCCAGCTGCTTGTTATTCACCCATGCACACATTTTCTGCTGTGGTTACTAAACTCCTGTTGCTCCTGTTGTATCTATTTATAAGCCTGCAATTGTTTTATTGGAAAAACCAGCCTCCCTGTAGGAAAAACCGATGGAGTTTATTATGCTTGTCATAACTAAAATATAAGTTGGGTTTATTTGCCTAAAAGTATTGTGAATGAATATTTCAGACATTTAGGTCTTAACATGACTTCAACTCATTGAGAACTGTGTTTAGGTTACTCTGTCAGTAACCCTTTCGGCCAATTGCAGCAAATTTTGGGACAAGTGTATTCCTAGGAAATGAACAGACTCTATAAATGTGCCCGTTCTCCCCCACACCTACTCTTACTTTCCCAGCCTCTGCATCTTTTCCTCACTCATATTTTACCTCTCTCTCTTTCATCCTCTCATTTCTCCAGCCACTCCATTAACCAGAGGGTCACTTTTCCAGCTGGTTAGTCCAGGCCAGATTTCCATCAGGTTGCTGACATACGAGACTGTCCCACCATCTGTACATGTGTGAGTGCCTGTCTCTGTGTGTGTGCTCAGATAGGCAGGACAGGTTCATTTGTCAGTTTTACTCCAGTCTTGTCCTCCGGTGTGATGTTGTAATGACCCCAAGAGGCCCAGACAGACAGAAGAATGACATTTAGCAATACCACCTTCCCCAACACACACAGCACACTGTATTGTGACATCATAACATAATAACTTACATCTCTTTCCTGGAGAAACTCAAACTTTTCGTAACCTTACAATTGACTGATTTTACTTTTCAAGGAGTTGATTTTTTTGCTCCAAAAATTATGTAAATCCCAATGATATACTAAGTATGTTTTTTCAACACACATCTCCTTGCATCTCAAACAGTGTCCTGTCCTAAAGCTTCTCACCCTTATGCAGCCAGTCTTTAAATGACTGCCATCATGTGGCACAGTTGGCTCTGGTCTCTGGAAGCAGTCTTTACTGTGCTTGACTATTAGCCAGTAGAATTTATAGTGTCTCTCCATTTCATTAGTGTCCCATTAACAATTTCTTCAGCTTTTCAAGCTTTTAGGCTAGCAGCTTTTACTGGTTGTTTGTGTATAAACCTGTGGTCTTTGATGGGAGACTAGACATGCTCTATAAGCTGCCAATGGCTGTCCTTTTTACTGCTTTGAGGTCAGTTATGATCTATGGAAGAAATATAGTATCATCAGAATTCAAGTATTTTTAGACATTGAATTTATGACACTGAATTTTTATCCTCCAAATTTCCCTGCAAAAATATTCACCTGCAAAAATTCACCTGCAAAAAATTCACCTGCAAAAAATTCACCTGCAAAAATTCACCTGAAAAAAATTCACCTGCAAAAATTCAACTGCAAAAGTGATGAACTTTAATGACCCAAGCCAGAGCAATCAGCACCAGATCGAGTCGAGTGGTTCTCGGCCAATTAAATTACGCTGTTTGATCACATGACACCGTTAGCCAGCAGTTTGTCTCCTAAAAGAGAGCTGTTTAGAGGTGAGTGATTAAGTTTTTCTCCTAAATAGAGATCATTACAGAACGCCTAGTCCTACTTAAAATCCCATTTATTTTTATTTTATCATCTACTCGAACTAAGGAAAACGTTTGACTAACTCAAAGACAATTTCCACGCCTCCCCTGCCTGACTGCAGAGGCAGTTTTGAATTTAGGAGCAGCAAGATGGAAGCGGCAAACCCTGGCGATTCTCCGGTAAGTATATTGTTTTTTATCTTCAAGTTTGTCTTTTGAAACGTTAATTTTATTTAAATCCGTTGCTCACGTATAAAGTACACAGACGGGGTCTTTGCTCAACTCGTCTGAGGCGTGTCTCACTAAGCGCTACATGCTAGCATCCTGCTAACCGAGCTACCCTTTACATGCTGTGCTTTAGAAAATAGGATACTCGTTAAAAAATACTCCGCAGATATTGATAGATAGACGAACACTGCAAATATAATGTTGTAAACGAAAACGGCCTTTGGTGAAGTGGTAAAATACACCATGAATAAAGCCATAGATTGAATGGCTGCCATGGTTGCAGAACGGCCTGATTTAATGACAAGAATGGGGAAGAGTGAGGCGAAGTGAACCAAAGCCACAAAACACGGTCAGACAAGGCGGCAAAAGGGCAGTGATCTGTCCGTCAGTATGAAGTTGGTGTGTGCTTTGGTGAACAAAAACTCGAGACCGGTAGCAGGAAGGTGGGAGACTCGTGTTTCACTGGAATAGTGGTGAATTAAAACATCCTTTGTTGGGGACATTTAGGTGTAAATGCATCCATAAAGGTGAGACAAAGGCAGACCAGACAGTGAAGAAAACAAGGCAAACATTAGAAATATTAAAACGGAAATATAGGATTAATATAACATACAATTGGGGAAAATGTAAGGAACACAATGTAAATGATATTGTAAAGTCATTAAAACAGCATACTCTGATTAAAAGAAACAGATAATTGGGTAGGAGGATGATGATGATAATAATAATAATAATAATAATAATGTTAAAGAACATGTACAAGATGGGTATGTATACTTGTAGCCAGAACTTAACAACTACAAAGTTGTAGCATGCCAGACCATCTTGATTGAATGTAACTTCACTCCATACAAGTTTTATGGTAGACATATTCATATTGGTATCTAATAAATGATTAATTCTTAGATTTTATCAAACGTTAATTTATAAATTGTTTCTGTCTTTATGTGTTTGTTTCAGATTATGCAAGATGTAATTATTCAGTCAGCAAGACACTTGCTGCAGTTACTGACATCATCCAACTGAACTGCTGCTGTGATGAATCAGAATACAAGGTTTACTTTAGCAAGACCTATGAGTTAATGCTACATTTAACTAAATTGTTATATATTTTGTGTCCAATATTGTCTCCATATGATTTTGTTTTTTGCAACATCTTGCAGAGAACAGAGTCAAGGTACCAGCTTGGTCAACCCTAAAAGACCATCTGTTCATCAAGAAATGACCAGGTGAAAAAGTCATAAACTAAACACTCTGCATGAGCATGGAATTTAGGATGCAACTTTATATCTTACCTGCTCTACACTCAGGGCTTGAATTACAACAACAGTCAATCACATAAAAAAAAATATACTTTTGGTAGTTCTGTGTCTCTCTCTCTCCTCCAAACCCAGATGGCTGCTGGTACTGAACCGGGTTCTGCTGGAGGTTTCTTCTTGTTAAAGGGGAGTTTTTCCTCTGCACTGTCACTTCATGCTGCTCAGTGTGAGGGATTGTTGAGGTTGAGTCCATATGTCCTGCGAACAACTGCTGGGCAATGACACCATGCAATCTTCTGGGATTCCTTGGATAGAAAACCTGTGAGCTGCACTTGTCCTTGGTCTTCACAGCTCACCTTTTTACTGTTTATTGAATCAAAATTCTCCAGTGACATGGATTCTACATTGTAACTGATGTGATGTTCTATAAAGTGGTTTTAATAAAAAAAAAAAAAAAAGGCAAAAATTAGTTTGTTTCTTTATTCAATTTTTGAACAGTGATACTCATTCAGTAAATGCAAATTATTTACACAGCAGTGCACTATAGGCATAAATCTAGACCCCTAGATAAAACATGATGGCATTATAGCAGTGACAACTCCTCCACAGTAGCAGGTGGGATTTTTCTTTTTTGAGGACGGCTCCTTTTACCTGTCACTACAGATGGTCTGTTTGTTCTGATCCAGAGCCTTTTTTTGGGCAGCTGGAGAGGAGAAGTCTATCTTATGGCCAACCTCTGGCTGTATCTTGGTCATATTACCCAGCAAAACCCAGTATGCAGGTTCATCTGTAACAGTCCTTGTGCCACAGATCACTGTTGCTTCTACATTAAACAGAAGAGCAGTGACGTGGGTGCAGGTCTCCGTGACTCCGGCCTTACAGCTGCAGTGGGCGGCTTCAACCTTCCCTGTGATGCTCACAGTGACCCATGGCTGCAATGCTGGTTCATTCAGTCTTTGAGAGTGCAGGACCTGAAACACACACAAAGTTCTTGTCTTTAAATGAACTATGAGCCAAGGCTGACATAAATGTTTTATCTACTTAATCATTAATGTAACAGTGTTTAGAAAGTTAGCACATACATGTAATTTTTCATTTCTTTATGTGTCCATCTATAGAACGCTGCATGTTATAGTGTAAATCTGCCTGTTCTCTGTCAGAAACCTGCCTGCAGAAAATGAACCTAAAGGATGTAATGCAAGGATGTCATCACTTTCAAGATGGACAAAGCATAAAGTGACAATTATGAATCACTTAATATGATAAGGAGATTCTGCAGGTCATTAATCAATGTATTAAATTAAATAAAATTATTTTTAGTGACACAAGATACAAATATCGAAGGAAGATGTATAATCGCTCAGTTTGGGGAAATTGTGGGCCTCAACTTCTCCATACCCACAATGTGCAACAAATGGGCACAGCTATCTTCAACAGTGGAACATCGGCCAGTTACTTCCAACTTTAACGCAGCTTGTAGTCTTGGAGAGCAGCACACCAAAACTGCATGCACAACTTCTGCTAACAGTGGAAACAGATTAAGAAATCCATGCAAACAGATTCATAAACCGAAAGAATATTATTTTACAGGATTAATGATCATATCAGCCGCTGGCTGATCACAAACCCTGAGGGTGTATACGAGAAGCAGAAGAAGCAGAGGGGATATCCAGTTTAAGTTTAGATAGTATTTGTAAAGATATTGACCATATCCTTTTCTGAAAGTGTGGATATAATGGATGGGGTAAGGTACTGACATGCTACAACTTTATAGTTGTTAAGTTCTGGCTACAAGTATACATACCCATCTTGTACATTTTTTTATTATTATTATTATTATTATTATTATTATTATTATTATCATCATCATCATCATCATCATCATCATCATCATCCTCCTACCCAATTATCTGTTTCTTTTAATCAGAGTATGCTGTTTTAATGACTTTACAATATCATTTACATTGTGTTCCTTACATTTTCCCCAATTGTATGTTATATTAATCCTATATTTCCGTTTTAATATTTCTAATGTTTGCCTTGTTTTCTTCACTGTCTGGTCTGCCTCTGTCTCACCTTTATGGATGCATTTACACCTAAATGTCCCCAACAAAGGATGTTTTAATTCACCACTATTCCAGTGAAACACGAGTCTCCCACCTTCCTGCTACCGGTCTCGAGTTTTTGTTCACCAAAGCACACACCAACTTCATACTGACGGACAGATCACTGCCCTTTTGCCGCCTTGTCTGACCGTGTTTTGTGGCTTTGGTTCACTTCGCCTCACTCTTCCCCATTCTTGTCATTAAATCAGGCCGTTCTGCAACCATGGCAGCCATTCAATCTATGGCTTTATTCATGGTGTATTTTACCACTTCACCAAAGGCCGTTTTCGTTTACAACATTATATTTGCAGTGTTCGTCTAGCTATCAATATCTGCGGAGTATTTTTTAACGAGTATCCTATTTTCTAAAGCACAGCATGTAAAGGGTAGCTCGGTTAGCAGGATGCTAGCATGTAGCGCTTAGTGAGACACGCCTCAGACGAGTTGAGCAAAGACCCCGTCTGTGTACTTTATACGTGAGCAACGGATTTAAATAAAATTAACGTTTCAAAAGACAAACTTGAAGAT
This sequence comes from Aulonocara sp. 'chitande type north' Nkhata Bay, assembly GCF_057382095.1. Lineage (NCBI taxonomy): Eukaryota > Metazoa > Chordata > Actinopteri > Cichliformes > Cichlidae > Aulonocara > Aulonocara sp. 'chitande type north' Nkhata Bay. Next base: position 16,665,774 of record NC_141347.1, read on the forward strand.
AAAAAACAATATACTTACCGGAGAATCGCCAGGGTTTGCCGCTTCCATCTTGCTGCTCCTAAATTCAAAACTGCCTCTGCAGTCAGGCAGGGGAGGCGTGGAAATTGTCTTTGAGTTAGTCAAACGTTTTCCTTAGTTCGAGTAGATGATAAAATAAAAATAAATGGGATTTTAAGTAGGACTAGGCGTTCTGTAATGATCTCTATTTAGGAGAAAAACTTAATCACTCACCTCTAAACAGCTCTCTTTTAGGAGACAAACTGCTGGCTAACGGTGTCATGTGATCAAACAGCGTAATTTAATTGGCCGAGAGCCACTCGACTCGATCTGGTGCTGATTGCTCTGGCTTGGGTCATTAAAGTTCATCACTTTTGCAGTTGAATTTTTGCAGGTGAATTTTTGCAGGTGAATTTTTGCAGGTGAATTTTTTGCAGGTGAATTTTTTTCAGGTGAATTTTTGCAGGTGAATTTTTGCAGGTGAATATTTTTGCAGGGAAATTTGGAGGATAAAAATTCAGTGTCATAAATTCAATGTCTAAAAATACTTGAATTCTGATGATACTATATTTCTTCCATAGCCATGTGCTATTATGATCCACCCTTATAAAGTATTTAAACTGAACTCAACCTTAAATATTTGCAGGAGGAATAGGAATCTAGGTAGCACAGATGGGGAAAATTTTCTTCAGTAAAATACTTTTTACTTGTGATAACTTATGTAGAATTTACCAGTTACGTTGTATAGGTGTACTGAGATGGAGTGGTTTTGTTATTTCTACTAAAAGAATGTTTCAGCTAATAAATATTTTGATGCAAACTATAAAAATAATAATAATTTACAATTCTTCAACCAGGAAGGAGCGCCGAAAGGTGATGACATCCGAGCAGAGTGCAGAAAGATGCAGGAGGCTGTCAGCATGCATAAAAGAATAAAGCACAGGCAGTGGATCAGTGTTGTGTTTTCTTTTTTTCTCTTTTATTCTGTGGAAGTTGGGGGTGGAGGGTGGGCATTGCCTCTGGTTGTCTTTCTGTATCCACATGCCAAATTTAATATTTATAAATAAATGTACATTTTTTGTAAGCTATATCAATACTTTATAACCTTTCTACAAACACCATTTTTTTGGATATCGTCCCTGAGCTGCAGAATCTACACAACTAGTCAGCCTATCTGTCAGTTAGCTCACATTTTCACATATCATGCTACTAGAAATTGAGGATGCATTCAAAAGCACAAGTGGAATATTTACTGTCAACAACTAGTAAAGCAGCCTGAAGCTTCTAGAACAGTAAGTAAGTAAACTTAAGCCAAATATCATTAAAAACATAAAGTTAAAATACCGACTTGGCTTTCTGTCTTGCAACAGCATTAGTTTGCTCCTCCATACAAGCAGAAATCTACAAACATAACAATGACTTTAAACTCTATCCTATCCTCTGTCCCATCTACCGCTCTCCCTTCATCTGTTTTTCTCTTATGCTATTTAACTTTCTCTCTCTTCTCTTCAATTCTGTTTTAGATGGAAGGAAATTTACCGGGAGCAAGAGAAGAATTATTATTATTATTATTTGTTTGTGTGTGTGGGTTTGGAGAACACTCATCTTATTCAGAACTCACAAATTAGACTTCCTGAGGAATTACGTTTTATGACATTAAGGTGGGGTTTTTGTTTTTTGTGGGGTTTTTTTGCTTTTTTTGTGCTTCTTAAATGCATTTATTCAGTAAATAAATAACAGTTGACATCTTTTTTTTTTCTTTTTGTTTTTTTCTTTTTTTTGTGTCCCATTTGGATCTTTAGCCATCAGAATTGTTGTCTTAAGGCCAAGAAAGATGCCAAGCGGATTTATTTTACCAAGTGGATCATCATGGCCTTGCCATATTGGTCCATTTGATTGACCTTTATTATAATTATGAATTTATTTTATTTTCAGTTGCTACAAACGGGACAGACATGACTGGGGGATAGGACAGGGAGAAAGAATGAAAGAAAGAGAGGGAGAGAAAAAAAACAAAGGGGAGAAGAGACGGTGAGAAGGGGGGAAGAAAGAAAAACAAAAACAAACAAAAAAAACAAAACACCTGGGTCACCTGTATGGAGAAAAAAAACAGAAGAGAACGCAAACAACAAAGAGCAACATAATTAAAAAAACCGGCACCATCACAATAAACTAGCTAGCAGTAGATATCAGTAGATACTAAATAATAAACGATATTGTGCAGCACGCAAGATAGACAGCGCACAATGTGCTTTGAGGCAGTTGACATCTTACTAAAAAAACTGAGAGGCTCATTAAAGAAAGCAATTTAGTGACCATAATGTTATCTTGCAGAAGCTGTAGATGGAAGACCATAGGTGTAAGGTGAATGAGGAAAGCACTAGCTTCTGAACTGCACATTGGTGCTGTCAAGTCCCATGTGTTAATATATACAACTGTGATAGAGTCTATTGTGATAAAGATAAAAATGCATGTAAAGAAAGTATGAAAGTACATCTGGTTAATGAACCAATACCCAAGTGTTCATATAAATAAAGAGTAAGGAGCGAGAAAGTGTTAAATGAACAAGTTTTTTTGACTTTGTCTGTGCAAATTCTTCCATTGAAATACATATAATCTAAAATGGGGCCTCTTAAAGAGGTTTTAATGGACTTATCAATTTAGAATCTTTAAGAAATTTACCAGCAAAATGCGAGAGTAGGAAAGAGAGAAAGAGAGAACAGGGCTCAATAAATATTGTTCCAGGAGTGAAGTCATCTGACATTTAAGAATCAGCCAGCCATGGCCAGCCAGAACAGTGCAAGAGTGTGTGTGTGTGTGTTTGTACGTATTTGTGGGCAGACAGGAGAGCCCAGAGGGCACGCAGCTCAGACAGAGTCATTATTTAGTGACACACAGACGACAGTGTGGCCTTAACAGCAACTACACACACACACACACACGCACACACACACACACACACACACACACACACACACACACACACACACACACACACACACCTATACAAACATTACATGTATAAGGCCTGGGGTGTCAGGATTTTAACAAGAAACATCAGTAACCTTACCTGTTGCTACTCCTGCTCTCTGCTTCTGAACATAAAAGAGAACGCACTGTAATTCATTGCTAGTCATTAAAACCACTTGACTTCTCAAATGTAATACCACCTTTCTACTCTTTGTATTATTTATCCAATCATATTCTGAAAATGCACAGACATGATGTTGTGACCTTCAACGCAGTTCAGTTACTGACAGCATAAAATTTCCCTACAGCAATGCAAAAAGGGTCAAATACTATATTAACAGAACATCTTCAAAAATTGATATATGTCTCTAATGTCTATGTCCCATTTAGGTCTAACCCTTTATTTGAAAAGAAACCAATAAAAATAGTAAAACTGTCAGAAACACCACCGACATCTTTATGTAAGCTTTTCAAAGCCTAAGGGTGTAGGGTGAGGTCATGTTAGCAATCCTTTAAAATTTTGGCTTATATCCACCAAGATTTTCAAAGTTAACTTAAGAATTCATCGGTTGAAAACTGACAAAACATCTTATTAATTAGAAACTATATTAGGGAGAATGATATGTGGCGATTCTAAATATCACATTACTTCTTCTTTAAAGTCAAATAAGGTCAAACTTTCATAAAACTTCTTTCATATTTAAAACTATGCTTAAAATTGTACCGCCTTTGGGGATTCTAAATATCACGTTATCGTTTGATCTCCCTCTGATCTCATTTTTACATTTCACATCTGCCTTTCTTTCAGGTTAACCCTGAATTACATCATACAGAAAAGATTGTAATATACTGTAGCATAATGATATTACATAAGTGCAAGTTATTCATGTCCAGCTCGTTACAAGTCAGTACCTATTATCCATCACCTACATAGTGTTAGTGTAATCAAAGTAAAGACTTCTTAAAATGTATTTAAAAAGAACAAAGAAAACAAAATGAAAATACAAAAAAGTACAACACTATTGCCTTAAAAGCAAATACTACCCAGTAAGTGAGATGTTTTGTGTGATTCTTGTTGATATATACATTTACTTCAGGAGACCAATGAAACACAGTGATATCAGAGTTGTACCATGTATGGTAAATCATTGTGAAGGTCTTTTTAGCAGTCCGAGATTGTTTCCAGCCAGCCTTTCTCCCCAGCATGCTGACCACTAAAGCTGGACCCTGAGTAGAAACTGCACAGCAATGTGAAAAACAACAACAGTCACTGACAAACATTTATGCACCACAGTTTCCATAATGAAATTCGCAGTTCTGTTTTGTTCTAGTGTGATTAAAAGTTGGGTGAGAATTTAATTCAAATATATTGAAGAGTGTACAAGGGAACATATCCAGCAAGCGCAGCTGTGTAAAAGAGGATTTGGGTTTGTTGTAAGGAGAGCACAGTGGTGCAGAGTCTGGGTCTGTGTGTGTTGGGAGGAGATTTTGGAATGTATTAGTGAAGGAGTCTTATCCTTAGTATGACTCCATGACCTAACCCTGGGAAAAACTGCATGGTAAAATGGCAAACACACATGCACGCCAAACACACAAACAAACAGACACTGCTGGAGGCAGCACTTGATGTACACCACTCTGTGATCGTAAGCCAAAGAGGTAGGAGGCAGAAAGAGGGAGAGAGAGAGACAAGCCCAGAGAGTCAGCACAGCTAAAATTACAGTGCTGTCACACCACATCAGTGCCGATGACCGTGTGTGTGTGCATGCGCTTGTGCAAGTGAAACAGAAAGTGTTGTGCTAGGCTCTGCCTAAAGACACTGGAAGTAAGTAAACAAACACACACATATATGTTGTTCATGTGCTGCCGTCATTAGAGCCTCTGTGGTGTCTTTTAGTTACACCCCCCACAGAGCAACATGGACAGAAAGATCAGCTCTGCCTAGATTTCTTAAAGATAATAATTATTTTGTAATTTCACAGTCAATGTTAAAAAAAAATCCAGATGACTTGTATGATACTTGGGTGACAAAGAGTTAACCCTTTTCCAGCCACTGGTAGGTTATATTGATGTCAACCACTGCCTTTATTTGCCAATGGTGCAACTCATGGACAGGCTTGGTCTTCCACAATTATTTCTAGACTGGAATTAAGTACCACAGTTCAGCACCCAGGTTGCTGGACTTTGTGTATTGTAAGGAGTTTAGTATTGATTTGATGCAAAACATTTCAGTGGGCTACATACTGAACTGATGTATTGATCCTATCACGCTAGTATACATCCAATACCAATACCAACTTTGGGATCAATATTATCGATGTATATTCTGGTGTATCTTTTCATAGGAGCTAAGATACTGGCTGTACACTTCTTCTCTGCGCATATTCTTGAACTTACAGTGGGGCAAAAAAGTATTTAGTCAGCCACCGATTGTGCAAGTTCCCCCACTTAAAATGATGACAGAGGTCAGTAATTTGCACCAGAGGTACACTTCAACTGTGAGAGACAGAATGTGAAAAAAAAATCCATGAATTCATATGGTAGGATTTGTAAAGAATTTATTCGTAAATTAGGGTGTAAAATAAGTATTTGGTCACCTCAAACATGGAAAATCTCTGGCTCTCACAGACCTGTAACGTCTTCTGTAAGACGCTTTTCTGTCCCCCACTCGTTACCTGTATGAATGGCACCTGTTTGAACTCATCATCTGTATAAAAGACAGCTGTCCACAGCCTCAAACAGTCAGACTCCAAACTCCGCCATGGCCAAGACCAAAGAGCTTTCGAAGGACACCAGGAAAAGTATTGTAGACCTGCACCAGACTGGGAAGAGTGAATCTACAATAGGCAAGCAGCTTGGTGTGAAAAAATCAACTGTGGGAGCAATCATCAGAAAATGGAAGACATACAAGACCACTGATAATCTCCCACGATCTGGGGCTCCACGCAAGATCTCATCCCGTGGGGTCAAAATGATCATGAGAACGGTGAGCAAAGATCCCAGAACCACACGGGGGGACCTGGTGAATGACCTGCAGAGAGCTGGGACCAAAGTAACAAAGGTCACCATCAGTAACACACTACAACGGCAGGGAATCAAATCCCGCAGTGCCAGACGTGTTCCGCTGCTGAAGCCAGTGCATGTCCAGGCCCGTCTGAAGTTTGCCAGAGAGCACATGGATGATACAGCAGAGGATTGGGAGAATGTCATGTGGTCAGATGAAACCAAAGTAGAACTTTTTGGTATAAACTCAACTCGTCGTGTTTGGAGGAAGAAGAATACTGAGTTGCATCCCAAGAACACCATACCTACTGTGAAGCATGGGGGTGGAAACATCATGCTATGGGGCTGTTTTTCTGCCAAGAGGACAGGACGACTGATCCGTGTTAAGGACAAAATGAATGGGGCCATGTATCGTGAGATTTTGAGCCAAAACCTCCTTCCATCAGTGAGAACTTTGAAGATGAAACGAGGCTGGGTCTTCCAACATGACAATGATCCAAAACACACCGCCCAGGCAACAAAGGAGTGGCTCCGTAAGAAACATTTGAAAGTCCTGGAGTGGCCTAGCCAGTCTCCAGACCTCAACCCCATAGAAAATCTGTGGCGGGAGTTGAAAGTCCGTGTTGCTCGGCGACAGCCCCAAAACATCACTGCTCTCGAGAAAATCTGCATGGAGGAATGGGCCAAAATACCAGCTACTGTGTGTGCAAACCTGGTAAAGACCTATAGTAAACGTTTGACCTCTGTTATTGCCAACAAAGGTTATGTTACAAAGTATTTAATTGTATTTTTGTTATTGACCAAATACTTATTTTCCACCCTGATTTACGAATAAATTCTTTACAAATCCTACCATGTGGATTCATGGTTTTTTTTTCACATTCTGTCTCTCACAGTTGAAGTGTACCTCTGGTGCAAATTACTGACCTCTGTCATCATTTTAGGTGGGGGAACTTGCACAATCGGTGGCTGACTAAATACTTTTTTGCCCCACTGTATACCCAAGTAGTTCCAGTACTACTGTGGCAGTGGCATATACAAGCTCATTAGTTTTTCTGATGAATTTAATATCTGCATGCATTACTTCTTATGCGAGTTTCTCAGTGAGCCTGGGGATTTGCAGCCTTGGTTGTGTTGCTGTCTTCAGTCTGGTGAGAATCTTCATCCTCAGGCCAGTAGATACATCTCTGATTGTAGATGGTTGGGTATCTTGTAGTTCTTTAAAGGGGCAGCCACACATTTGCTAGTCGCGCATCAATTTGTCAGTGATGGTTTTCACTTATCATCAAATGAAGACACTAAATTTCATTGCCTATCTATGGTATCCGGTTGCCACAGTATGAGCACTACCAAAGCCCCACAGAATGACCTCCTCCAGGCCACTAGCTTGGATACTTCTGACCAAACATTCAGAAATATATTTGGCCTGATGTCCTTTTGTGGGCCCTGTAGTCACTGACCAGCCTGATTGCCATTTGCCAAAGAATACCAGAATTGAGAGGTCCATGACTGGTGCCCTGATAAGAGGAGGTTCACCCTGAGCATATGTAACAGTGGAAAAATGTTACTGCTGCATAGCCAGCTGGGTGGTGGGTCTGTAATAGTCTGGGGAGGTATATCAAGGTGGGATGCACAGACCTCTGGAAGCTAGGCAACGGCACCCTGACTGCCTGGGTTCCACCTGCTCCGTGGCAATGCCAGGCCTCAATTGGAAAAGGTATGCAGGCAGTTTCTTGTGGATAATGGAATTAATACCATTGACTGGCCCTATGCTCATCTGACCTAAATCCAATAGAACACCTCTGGAACATTACATTACGTTACATTACACGGAAGTGCGACCTTTGGGCAATACTGCCAGTTTGCACCTTAGACTCTGCTGGAGCTCAGTGATGCCCTTGTCTAGATCTGGGAGGAAATCCCCCAAGAAACCATCCATTGTCTAATTAGGAGCATGCACCAACATTGTCCGGCATGCATACAAGCACATGGGGGCCATACAAACTACTGAGCACCATTTTGAGTTGCTGCAATGAAATTTCAGAAAAACGGACTAGCAGATCTTGATTGTCAGGTGTCTTTGAATTCAGCTTTCTGTTGTTTGATAAGTTTCATTTCTATCAAATGATGTAGGACAGTGTAGATATTCAGTATGCTTTTTTCCCCATTGAGGTCTGATGTGTCTTCAATATTTTTGGGCAGTTTATATAGTCATTCTCATTAGTGGTATGGCAACAAGGATTTTTATTTTTTCTATAACAAATTACATGTTCTTGATCTGACAGAACAAGAGGAAGAGGGTGCTAGATCTACAACTTTGTCTTTGAGACAAACACAACTGCACATGAACAAAAATGAATGTAAACCATTGTGAGCTAATACGTCTTTGGGAATACCATATGCTGGAACAGGTGGTTTCTCTCACAGAACTGCATTCCCTTGTTAGCATAAAAAATGCCTCTATCTTCACAGTTGAAAGTTGTGCTAAATGAGAACCATTATTCTGTTTTGTATTGGTGTCAGCCTATCGCCACAGTTCATTGTTAAACCAAATGCTGTTTCTAAGTGACGTTAATATAGTGCTATGTGGTTTAAACAGCTTTCACTCAATTTTGAATGTTTTGTATGAGCTTAGCCATTGCTACTTTAGCTACAATTGAGCTATAATGGTGCAAATTTGTAAATCAAATTATAAATGATTAATCAATGGTAGATATTTTTTTTAATCAACAGTGATGTTTTGGACGGAATTATCCATAACAGGTGTTGGGAGAAGGAGCCATGTCTCGTAATTCTTTTTCATTCATTTGCTTCATATTTACGTTTCACTCCACAGAATGGGAGAACTGAGTTGGAAAAACGCACATTAGTATCCTAACTGTAATTCAGTTGTAGATAGGAGACATTTATGAAAGTTGCAATATCTCATATCTCTTTATTCATCTTTTTACTCAGTTGTATATAGTATTTGTATTTGTATTCTATTTTTATCTTATTGTATATTTATTTTATTTTATTCTACTGTATATAGTATTTTATTTTATTCTATTCTGTACAGTTGTGTACTGTATTTATTCTTATTGTATTCTAATTTTTGCCTCATAACTTTTGCACTGTCCACTTCCTGCTGTGACAAAACAAATTTCCCAAGTGTGGGACTAATAAAGGTTATCTTATCTTATCTTATCTTATCTTATGAGTCATTAAATGTTCTTCATAATTTGGTTAATGAGCTTTGCTAGCATACATATATTTATTTATTACACATACCAGGTTTTTTATCATTTATCTAATAACATGGTTAAGTGGCTGAGACTCAACATCTAATATGATCTTAATTTTTGATATATTCACCTTTTATGTATTTTATATCAATATTTCATATAACCATGATGGATTATTGTTTCTTTTAAACTAATTTGTATAATTTTCTGTTCATACTGAAACCAGATGCAGCAATTCAGAACGGAATGAAATATTCATGCCAAAATTTTTCTTTAAAAAAATCATAATATACTGTCATTTAAATATGCTTGTTCAATTTTAAAATCTGATCATAAAAGCCGGGTCATTTTTTGTTTTGGTCCTCAAGTAGAGTTTGTGAAATCTCACTTACAGTGAGCCCTTTGGTTCTAATTCCTTGAGTTAGTCGTAGCTGCTGTTGAACAATTCTGCATCCACTTCAATGCTGCTGTTGTACGTAGACTTCTCTCTGGTCCTGTCTTCAAATGAGGGATCTATGTGAGTTTGATAGAATATGTCTTATGTTTCTATCTGTGTCTGTTTTGTGTGTTATAGTGTGTGTTGACAATGACAAATGAGGTTTACATTAGAGCAATCTGCTACCATGGCTCAGTAAAACAACCACACATTACTTCAGGAAATATGCTTTCAAAGAGCGGCTCCAATGTCAGAAGTTTGCTTGTGTGAATGCACCTGTTCTCAAAACATCAAGGATAGGTTTGTGTTTGTATGGCATGCATTCTTACCTGGTTAAAAATATTTCTATGTGATTTCCATTTAGTCCAGTGGACCTGAAAGAGGTTGTAAAATAGATAATGATGGACAATGATTGAATTGCATTAAGCATTATTTTACAAATACAATACAAATTATGTTTGACAATTACAAACTAGGCTAAAGGGCTAAATCTTTTATTGACCATTTGTGTTTGGATATTCTGCTCCTTCACTGTTCATCTTATAGGCAAGTATCTCTGTGATCACTGCTGCTGTCATGTAGATCAGCTGTTCACATGATGGGCACAGTAGGGATTGTGCTGCACTCCATGAGCATCTGGCAGCACAAATGTACCAGCTGCTTATTGATGAGAGACACCCCGAATAGCTAACTAAAGGCTGAATAGATCTGATCCACAAAGATTGCTAGAAGGGACCAGTCCCGACCAACTACCGCCCAATAACCTGCCTCAGTACCACATGGAAGCTCCTTTGAGGCACCATAGCTGCTAAGATGAACAGGCATATGGCTCATTTCATGAGCAGGGCACAGAAAGGAATACTAGAGGAGTAAAAAACAAGCTCCTGGTAGATCGAGCAGTCGCCCGAGACTGTAAGACCAGGTTCACCAACCTGTGCACCACCTGGATTGACTACAAGAAAGCCTATGACTCAACTCAATGCACAGTAAGACCCCTCATAAAGAACTCAGTGGGGATGCGGCGAACAACACTAGAGGCCAACTTCAAGTTAACTGCATACAGTGGGGCAAAAAAGTATTTAGTCAGCCACCGATTGTGCAAGTTAACCCACTTAAAATGATGACAGAGGTCAGTAATTTGCACCAGAGGTACACTTCAACTGTGAGAGACAGAATGTGAAAAAAAAAAATCCATGAATTCACATGGTACGATTTTTAAAGAATTTATTCGTAAATTAGGGTGTAAAATAAGTATTTGGTCACCTCAAACAAGGAAAATCTCTGGCTCTCACAGACCTGTAACGTCTTCTGTACGAAGCTTTTCTGTCCCCCACTCGTTACCTGTATGAATGGCACCTGTTTGAACTCATCATCTGTATAAAAGACAGCTGTCCACAGCCTCAAACAGTCAGACTCCAAACTCCGCCATGGCCAAGACCAAAGAGCTTTCGAAGGACACCAGGAAAAGTATTGTAGACCTGCACCAGACTGGGAAGAGTGAATCTACAATAGGCAAGCAGCTTGGTGTGAAAAAAATCAACTGTGGGAGCAATCATCAGAAAGACATACAAGACCACTGATAATCTCCCTCGATCTGGGGCTCCACGCAAGATCTCATCCCGTAGGGTCAAAATGATCATGAGAACGGTGAGCAAAGATCCCAGAACCACACGGGGGGACCTGGTGAATGACCTGCAGAGAGCTGGGACCAAAGTAACAAAGGTCACCATCAGTAACACACAGTGAGAACTTTGAAGATGAAACGAGGCTGGGTCTTCCAACATGACAATGATCCAAAACACACCGCCCGGGCAACAAAGGAGTGGCTCCGTAAGAAGCATTTGAAAGTCCTGGAGTGGCCTAGCCAGTCTCCAGACCTCAACCCCATAGAAAATCTGTGGCGGGAGTTGAAAGTCCGTGTTGCTCGGCGACAGCCCCAAAACATCACTGCTCTCGAGAAGATCTGCATGGAGGAATGGGCCAAAATACCAGCTACTGTGTGTGCAAACCTGGTAAAGACCGATAGTAAACGTTTGACCTCTGTTATTGCCAACAAAGGTTATGTTACAAAGCATTGAGTTGTATTTTTGTTATTGACCAAATACTTATTTTCCACCCTGATTTACGAATAAATTCTTTACAAATCCTACCATGTGGATTCATGGATTTTTTTTTTCACATTCTGTCTCTCACAGTTGGAGTGTACCTCTGGTGCAAATTACTGACCTCTGTCATCATTTTAGGTGGGGGAACTTGCACAATCGGTGGCTGACTAAATACTTTTTTGCCCCACTGTATGTCACCATCAAGTGTGGGATCTACCAAGGAGATGCCCTGTCCCCACTGCTGTTCTGCATAGGCCTGCAACTCCCTAGTGAGATCCTTGACAAGACTGGCTACGATACCGACTATGGAACGGAAATGAACATCTCCTCTAGTCAAAGGAGCTTGCAAAGAAAAGCGTCTGGACTTCTTTAAGTTGCTTGAAGACGTTTCACCTCTCATCCGAGAAGCTTCTTCAGTTCTAAGGTCAAATGGTGGAGAGTCCCAGATATAAACCTAAGATGCAGATGGACTGCTGAGTGTTGTCCTGTGGAGGTGGCTCTTCTGAGTTGTGCCATGCGCTTGTGAAGTGGCTGTTTGGTCTCTCCAATGTAGAGGTCTCCAATGTTAGACCTCTACATTGGAGAGACCAAACAGCCACTTCACAAGCGCATGGCACAACTCAGAAGAGCCACCTCCACAGGACATTTAGACCTCTACATTGGAGAGACCAAACAGCCACTTCACAAGCGCATGGCACAACACAGAAGAGCCACCTCCACAGGACAAGACTCAGCAGTCCATCTGCATCTTAAGGATAAAGGTCACTCTTTCGAGGATGCCAATGTTCACATTTTGGACAGAGAGGACAGATGGTTTGAAAGAGGAGTGAAAGAAGCCATCTATGTCCACTGTGAGCGACCATCTTTGAACAGAGGCGGGGGTTTACGACACCAACTCTCTGCCATCTATAATCCAGTTTTGAGATCCCTTCCCAGACGCCTTAACGCCCACTCACATCCTGGGCCATCTGACCTCAGGAATTCGCATGACAAGGTGGGGCCAGGTTTCACAATGAACACACCCGAAACTCTGGCTGATTGGGACCCACGCCCAATTTCACACCTTGGCTCAGGTGATTAGAGGATCATCAGGGGGTCCTTTTGTCCCTCTGTGGGGGGTTACTCCCACTAGGTTTATATCTGGGACTCTCCACCATTTGACCTTAGAACTGAAGAAGCTTCTCGGATGAGAGGTGAAACGTCTTCAAGCAACTTAAAGAAGTCCAGACGCTTTTCTTTGCAAGCTCCTTTGACTACGATGACCTGGATGACTGAGAACCTTCACAGACAACATCTCCTCTACATGGATGACATCAAGCTGTATGCCAGGACTGACTTTACCACACCACTAGGATCTACAGCAATGACATTTGAATGCCATTCAAACTGGAGAAGTGTTGTTGGATGGTATCAAAGAGAGGGAAGATAGTCAGAACTGATGAGATTACACTACCAGAAGGCAACATTGCAACCACCAAATACGCCCAGAAGGCCAGGCAAGTCCTTAGAAGTCAGCTGAATGGGAAGAACAAGATCTTACCAATCAACAGGCGATCAGATGCCCTGTTGGAATTAAAACCTGGCCAAACAAGGAGATAGAACCCACTGACATCATGTGTAGAAGGTTTCGCCCCAAATCCAGCACCCTGAGACTCTGTGTAGCAATGACAGTGGGAGGTACAGGGTACAAAAGGGGGTACAGTGACAGTTACTTTCACTGTGTGCTGAAGGGCAAAAGCCCAGCATTGCCAATCCACTTGGAAAATATTATTTTTCTAAACCTTGAAATAGAGTGTAGATTGTTCTTTACATCTCCCTCTTTTTCACTGCCTGTTTACTCCTAACTTATTGCTCCCAATTTTAACTGCCTCCCTTTTTTTCCACTTTCTAACTCTTATAACACCTGTAATTTGTGCTTTCTCCCCCTAATCAGATCCTAATAGAAAAAAGATGCAGTTGTCAGCACTAGTTAATTAATGTTCTCTTCCTCTTTGCTCTCACCCTCTCTCTCAGTCTCTCTCTGGTGCAGACACATTTATAAATTCATGACTAGAGGAGCAAATTAGAAGGCCTGCTGTTTTGATATACTTGTGTTATATTGTAATCTTGGGGGGTACAGATAATTATTATCCAATCAATAAGCTTTCAGCCAGTGACTTGGCCAGTGAATTGTTTTCAATATGAATTTACATATTTTTGGAGTAACATGCATTTGGGACAAACAAATCAACATTTTGTATTTTGGTAGTGCTGGATAAAGTATGCGGGTTAGGACGGGCAAGAAGACAGGTGCTTTGGTTCACTTTCTGAAAAATAACAGTACACTTTGTCTATCCGGAACAAATTGTGCATTAGCTCAGGGCGGGCATTAATGCCACTCTCAGCCACTATCCTGGCAGATAATCTGATGTCAAAACCACACACAGCTGATGGCTCAGATGAGATCCTTCTATATACACCATATGCCATTTATGTCTCTTTAGTCAGGATAGTTGCTTTGCATATGCAAGCTGCTTTGCAGCCCACCGCAGACATCTTCCTTACATACTGTGTCTTATTCAATCAATGCAATAGTTGTTTCTTTTGTCACTGATTTGTACGTTGTTCTGTTGCTGGTGGTCCTGTTTCTAATGTCCAGAACAGAGCCACACTAACAAGAAAAGGTTTGTTTAGATACTCAAATGCAGGACACAATTAAGAACAAATACATGGAATTTAATGAACAATTTCACGATTTCGGGCATCTGACAAGGATGCCTCCTGGGCGCCTCCTGGGTGAGGTGTTCCGGGCATGTCCCACCAGGAGGAGGCCCCGGGGCAGACCCAGGACACGCTGTAGAGATTATCTCTTGGCTGGCCTCTTGGTGTTCCCCCGGATAAGCTGGAGGAGGTGGCTGGGGAGAGGGAGGTCTGGGCTTCTCTGCTTAGGCTGCTGCCCCCGCGACCCGGCCCCAGATAAAGCGGATGAAGATGGATGGATGGAATTTCACGATTAATTTAAAACAGTGACAGTTCACCAGCAATTTTCTCATGAACCAGATTGTAAACTCTGATAAGTTTTAGAGCAACTCAGATCAGGTGAATCCTCCTTTCTTTCCACTTTTCCACAGGACCAGCTTCCAGTTTTTAACTCTGCTTAGGGGAGGTGAATTTGTAGAGAAAGTGGACTAGGCAAAATCACTGGTAAGTATTTTAGCAGGCACACTGACAAGGAGGAGGAGAAATGCAGGTAAAAACAGTTAACCTGTTGCAGGTCTTCAAATAAGCAGGTAATGGGAACAAGGAGAGACTAAAACATGATATAAGTACTCCCAGGTTTTGGAAATGGAAAATATGTGTACCTTCCTTCCTGAACCACACCCACTCCTACTTGAGAGTGGTTAGTGCTACACCCACACAGATAGAAGAGAGAAAGCGCAATACAAACATAGAAGTGTGCACTTGGAGGATGGGGGAACCATGACAAAAACAACCTTCTTTTAAATGGCTGTAGCGTAAGAGGTAGATGAGGTTGTCTAGTAATCAGAAGGTTTGTGGCTGCTCCAGTTTCCAGTCTACATGCCTAAGTATCCTTGGGCATTGAGTATAAATGGGTGTGAATGAGTGAATGAGGCATGCTGCATAACGTACTTTGAGTGCTCAAGCAGAGTAGAAAAGCACTATGTAAGAACCAATCCATTTACCAAATGTCTTCTACATAGTTTTTTAAATGTTTTTAATTTGAATTCTGTATTAACAGTGTGGTATTACACAACCAGACATTTTGGGATAAAATAATGAGCATGGCTATTCTCTGAGCCCTTTCAGAGCTCCGCTTTACAACAGCCGCATGTGTACATGAAAAATGCACACTGAAGAAGCACATCTTTGCTTTGTGAACATCCATTCAACTTACACAGCTGGATCTGTTTAATGGCAGCATCTGCCGAAATCTGGAGTAACAATTCATTTTGCTGCCTCCACAACTTTCTCATACAATTCTTGTTGCTATCAACTCAGTTTTGTTGTTGTTGTTATTGAATTGTTTATCTCATTGCTTTCTGTCTCCCCTTTATGTCTTCTATTATTTAATTTAGCCAAACCAGCATTGGTGAAGTCAGGAAAGTCTTGCAAAACTCAGAATGCAAGCGAAGCCTATTAAGAGACACTCATAAATGGGTTACACCTGCATCGCTGTAGTCAAAAGGCCAACAACACAAGCAACAAAGCGAAAACTGGTATGATATCAATAGAAACAATTCTAATGAAAGTAATCTCCTACTTTGCACTGAGGCGCTAAAGTCTGTTAAATTATAAGTAGCAAAATTTTTTGTTTTACCACATCAGCTTTGCATTTTGCAAAGAAAGCCTTCATGTGAAGCATTATGCATAATTCCAATCTTAAAATCATCAAAAGCTCATTATCATGATAGCTCTGTCTTTCATGGAAGACTACCACAGAGAAGATAATTTCTGTTTCTGTGATTAGCGCTGAGAACACAAAAGTTATGAATTCTTTTTTCACTCACTCTGATGCAAAACATTACGTACACTTTCAAATCTAAATGAACGTGTGAGGGTGCGACATGCCAAGTATCATTTCATCGAGGTACTTCCACCTAACTGCCCCTCTGTGTATTTTGATGTCGTCTACAAAGGTCGTGTTTGGTTTTTGTGTGTAATTGAGTTTGTGTGTTTGTGTGCAAAGTCTCACTGGCAACACAGTCACTAATAACTGATATGGAAAAAGAAGACCCATGAAGGTCTTCATGTAGAGTGGAGCGTGGAATTGACATTTCCTTGTTATTACCCCACAAATCATCACATTTGTGAGCGTGTGTGTGTGTAGATGATTTACAGGGGCTAAAAGGGTGTCAGAAGTCATTGTTTTGTGGGCAGAAAACACACACGGACATCCAAACATGCACAGAAGCATACACAAAAGTACACAAATAAATTATGTTGCTCTTTGTTGTTTGCTTTCTCTTCTGTTTTTTTTCTCCATACAGGTGATCCAGGTGTTTTGTTTGTTTTTGTTTTTCTTTCTTCCCCCCCTTCTCACCGTCTCTTCTCCCCTTTGGTTTTCTTTCTCTGCCTCTCTTTCTTTCATTATTTCTCCCTGTCCTATCCCCCAGTCATGTCTGTCCCGTTTGTAGCAACCGAAAATAAAATAAATTCATAATTATAATAAAGGTCAATCAAATGGACCAATATGGCAAGGCCATGATGATCCACTTGGTAAAATAAATCTGCTTGGCATCTTTCTTGGCCGGCTAAAGATCCAAACGGGACACAAAAAAACAAAACAAAACAAAAAAAAAGTACACAGATAAGAGGAGCTAAAATGACGCAGGGACAAAACCTCAGTGTCATTCAGACATTTGTTGTTCTTCCTCATGTATATATATATACGTGCTGGGTGTTTTTATATATATATATATATATGTATGTATATGTATGTAGTATCATATATGCAAGGATGGAAGTGTTTCACCTGTATGCATGCATGTGTGGATTTCAGCATTGTATGCGTGTGTGTATGCGTGGGTGTGTGTTGTGTGTCTTGTGTACATAATGGGCATGTGCAAATAAATGATGCTGACAGTTTTATTCCTTTACCGTTACTGTGTAATCTGCAATTACAGTGTAATGGCCAATCATTTGGAATAGGATCTTAAAATGTGCGACTGTGTGCATCTGTGTGTGTGTGTGTATGCATGTGTGTTGGGGGGGGTGGGGGGAGTGGGTGCTATGTGATAAGGAGCTAAATGCTAATGAAGACTGTGAATTGCTTTTGCAGTTAGAGCTCAGTTAGGCTGGTTATGATTATTATACTAGTGGCTGTTTCTCATAAAATAGTCTCCACAGTAAATCTGCCGTATTTATCTGCTTCTTTGAATGTGTTTGCTAATGACATACAGAGAGTAACTGCTTGTTAAAAAGTTATTGCAGACCTGAATGTTCTCCATACTGAGATACTCTCGCTTATGATTACAGTGTCTATGCTTGGCCTTGTTAATGTGGCTGTGATTATTTTCTCAAAATAAAATATATCTCCATCCATCCATCCATCTCTATACAGATCATTGCTCCAATGATCTACAAAGTTAGCACGATACACAGTCTAACATCTGCAGCTTGTCTATGTGTTACCTGTAGTATCTTTTGTAAGACTTACATATCTTCTAACATGTGAAAGCTACGATATGGTCCAAATTTGGATCTTGTTAAACCTTTTTACTAAACTTTTACTTTTACTAAAATAAAACAAAAGAACAAAACAGATTTTGTGTCTCTCTTTGTTTACTTTCTATGGATTTTTAACTTGAAGATGCTGAATTATGTCTGTTCTTTGGATGATTGTGTTTTAATAATGATGCAAATGGATAAATACTCCCTTGTAGTACATTCATAAATGATTACACTTGTGATAACAACAACTTTTGATCGATCACAGTCACCGCAGTGTTACAGCCACAGACCAGAGACGGAAATGTCACAGCATCAAGAGGGCAAATTTTGCTGTGTGTATGGTTGCACCACTATGCCTGTGTGACTGCGCTGAGCTGAAATCTCCCCCTTACAGCCAAGAGACATCAAGTCAATGAACTACATTTTTCAGACATAATTTTCAGAGCTATTTGCAGCCAGTCACATGACAATAATAATAAAAGCCTAGTTGTTCTTGATTGCATCATTACTTCTCTCCTGGGCTGGGTGTTCAGGTGTTGTTGTTGTTTACTAATAATAGTTCCACCTATTTTTCTTTCAGAAAATAGGAAACAGTTTGAAAGTTTACAAGATTGGGAAGCAGACCCTTCAGTTTTCAGATCCCTCTTCTGTAGAACCAGCTCCTAGCTTGGATTCAGCACATAGACACCATGTGTCACGGTTGGACGGCCCTTTCCGGACGACCCTGCTTGTGTTTATGTTTTCTGTATATGTGTTTGCTTCTCCCTCCCTGGCCCTCGGGGTTGTTTACGGAAGTGCGCGCCGTGGGAGAGGCGTGTCCTGGCGACTGTCGTCATTGGGAGTCCCTTTTCGCTGTTGCCGGCCCACCTGCAGCTGATTACCTGACCAGTGGTTGGTAATCATTCCTCCAGGCTAGAAAGGGGTATTTAACCTGGACTCACGGCGACAGTCGACGTGGGATTATTACTCCGAACTGGTATAGTCTGTGCGAGCAGTGTGAGTGTGTTATTCGGCTAGCGTGTGGCTAACGCTGGATTTTCCTTCTTCCTCCAGGAGGGGCGAGCGGAGAAGCGAGTTGGGGAGCACACACACTAAGGGAGTTACTACACGGAACGCACTGGGAGCAAGGGACGAGCACGATTGGAAAATTGCACTTTTGAATGGATTGTTGGACTTGTCTGTTTCACTGTAAATAAACGCACTGTGTTTCTGTGAGCAAGAACCGCGCCTGGGTCCCTCTTTTCCGTGACAGAATAATCCCACCACCATGGACCCAGCGGATTCTGCTTCACGCCAGCTGTCTATCCAAGCGGAGGTTTTGGAGCGACACGAGGAAATGCTGAAGCACGTTTCAAAGGAACAAACCGCGCTTCTGCAAGCCATGACAGAGCTTAAAGGTATGTTGATTTCCTCACCTAATACGGCTCCAACGCAGCCCGCCCCTTCGCTGGAAGCCGCGGCAGCCTGTCCGCTGCCTCCTTCACCTCCACTGCGGCAGCGGGAGTACTCACTCCCCGCACCCGAAAAATTTGACGGCGAGTTGGGGAGGAGCCGGGGTTTTTTGACGCAATGCTCTCTTGTGTTTAGACAGCAACCTTGTGCCTTTGCCTCTGATTCTGCTAAAATCGCTTATTTGGTGCAACTTATGACTGGGCGGGCGCTTCAATGGGCTCAGGCAGTTTTAAATACCCAGCCCTCTGTGTCATATGACGTCTTTCTCAGCAAGTTTCGCTGTGTGTTTGATAAAGGCGCTAGCTCGGATGCTGCAGGTCATCGCATGTTTTCTCTGAAGCAAGGTAGGAGGAGTGTTGCTGACTTTTCCGTGGAGTTCTGGATCCTGGCGGAGGAGTTGGGCTGGGAGGAGAAAGCACTGCGTGGAGCCTTCCTCAACAGCCTTAATGAGAATATTAAGCGTGAGTTAGCAACCAAGGAACTGCCTAAAGCTTTGTCTGCTCTAATCAATATGTGTATTAACTTAGACGACCACATGCGGGAGTTCGGCAGAAGAGCCGGGGATGGTCGGCGGCCTGCTGGGGGCACGGGTACATCTAGGGACCTTCCTACTCTGATGTGGAGAAGTGAGGAGGAGCAACACGGGGATGAAGAGCAACCCATGCAGCTCGGCGGAGCCAAGCTTTCCTCCTCTAGACTGGGGCGCAAACAACGGACTGGTGAGTGCTTTCTTTGTGGAAAAAGAGGACATTTTGTTGACTCCTGCCCAGACCGAGTAAAAGAGTCGGCCCGTCAGTAATTGTGGGGATACTGGCGGGCGCCACAACAAAAGTGTTCCCTCACCTCAGCTGCCCTGCTAAATTAATGTCTCACTCCCTCACTCACTCCTGCTGCGCACTCATTGACTCTGGTTCTGAACAAAATTTCCTAGACGAGGAGTTAGCCAACATCTTAGGCCTGCCCCTACTTCCCCTTCCAGAGGTCCTGAAGGTCTCAGCCTTAAATGGCGGCCATCTAGCCTCCGTCACACATCGCACTCAGGAGGTTACACTCATTATTTCGGGAAATCACTCTGAGAAAATCAGTTTGTTGGTATTCAAAGCCCCCCACACCCCACTGGTACTGGGATTTCCTTGGCTCCAACATCACAACCCCCAAATCGACTGGGCCAAAGGGTGTGTAACTGGCTGGAGCACGCGGTGTCATGAACAATGTTTACTTGCCGCTGTCCCGGACAATCCTGGGACCGCCTCTGCGAAAAGCTCCTCACCCCCCGACCTTTCCTTGGTGCCCGCCGACTACCACGACCTCGGCCAGGTATTCAGCAAAAGTAAGGCGTTGTCTTTGCCTCCACATCGGCCTTACGACTGTGGAATCGACCTACTCCCAGGCGCTCCCCTGCCAGCAAGTCGGCTCTACAGTCTGTCTAAACCGGAACGCGAGGCCATGGAATGCTACATAACGGAGTCTCTGGTCGCAGGTATTATTCGCCCATCTACTTCGCCTTTAGCAGCAGGATTCTTCTTTGTAAAGAAGAAAGATAAGAGCCTGCGTCCCTGCATTGACTTTCGAGGGCTGAACAAGATCACTGTTAGGAATAAATATCCACTCCCCCTGCTGGCCTCGGCATTCGAACTATTACAGGGGGCAGTCCTGTTCACCAAACTGGATCTTCGGAGTGCCTATCATCTGGTTCGCATCCGCAAGGGTGACGAGTGGAAGACGGCTTTCAACACCCACCTGGGGCACTTCGAATACTTAGTGATGCCCTTCGGTCTCACTAACGCCCCTGCGGTCTTCCAGGCCCTGATTAATGATGTGCTCAGGGACTTTATTAACCATTTTGTCTTCGTGTATCTGGATGACATTCTGATTTTTTCCAGGTCGCAGACTGAGCACATCAACCATGTACGTCTGGTTCTACGGCGCCTATTGGAGAACCGCCTTTTTGTGAAAGCGGAGAAATGTGAGTTCCATGTGGAAACTGTTTCTTTTCTGGGTTTCATTGTGGAACAGGGGCGTTTGCGAGCTGACCCGGCCAAAGTCAAAGCCGTAGTGGAATGGCCTATTCCCAAGACCCGCAAGGAGGTGCAGAGGTTCCTGGGCTTCGCCAATTTCTACCGCCGCTTTATCAGGGATTTCAGCAAGGTAGCCCTTCCTCTAACCAACCTAACTTCTCCTAAGTTGTCTTTCCAGTGGTCCTCCGCAGCCCAGCAAGCGTTTGATCGGCTCAAGCACCTGTTTTCCTCGGCTCCGGTCCTCGTCCAGGCGGACCTTGGCCGGCCTTTCGTCGTCGAGGTGGACGCGTCCGATTCGGGCGTGGGGGCGGTTCTCTCCCAACGGATCGACGGCAAGTTGCATCCCTGTGCGTTCTTCTCCCGCAGGTTGTCTCAGGCCGAGAGAAATTACGACGTGGGCGACCGGGAGTTGCTCGCCATCAAGTGGGCCCTTGAGGAATGGCGACATTGGCTGGAGGGCACTGAGCAGCCTTTCGTGGTGTGGACGGACCACAAAAATCTGGCGTATCTCCAGGCAGCCAAGCGCCTCAACGCCCGACAAGCCAGGTGGGCCTTATTTTTTACTCGTTTTCACTTCTCCATTACTTACAGGCCCGGTTCTAGGAACACTAAGCCAGACGCATTGTCGCGCCAGTTCGCACCCGTGACCGATGAGGACGAGAAGGAAAAACCCATCCTGCCCCCCACCTGCATTGTGGGTGCACTAACATGGGAGATTGAAAAGGTGGTCAGGGACGCCCAGCGACAGGAGCCCGACCCTGGCACGGGCCCGAAAGGGAGACTATATGTTCCGGCCACAGCGCGTAGTCAGGTCATTCACTGGGCACATACTGCCAAGTTTTCGTGCCACCCAGGTAAAAATCGCACTGTCTCCTTTCTACGACGTTTGTTTTGGTGGCCCTCTCTTGTTCTCGTTGTCCAGAACTATGTTGCGGCATGCCCGGTGTGCGCACGGAACAAAACCACCAACTCGCCTGCTTCTGGCCTCCTGCGACGGTTACCCACTCCAAAACGCCCATGGTCGCACATCGCCCTGGACTTCGTCACCGGCTTGCCTCCCTCTGCAGGTAACACCTCCATTCTAACCATTATTGACCGTTTTTCCAAGGCTGCCCACTTCATTGCTCTGCCAAAGCTCCCTTCTGCCTTGGAGACGGCCCAGTTACTGACGCAGCATGTGTTTCGGCTCCACGGCATACCCCAGGACATCGTTTCCGACCGTGGCCCTCAGTTCACCTCGCGGGTTTGGAAGGAGTTCTGTGCAGAATTGGGAGCTCAGGTCAGTTTGTCCTCCGGGTTCCACCCCCAAACTAATGGTCAGACCGAAAGGGCCAATCAGGAGCTGGAGGCCATGTTGCGTTGCGTCGCATCATCGAACCAAACGACCTGGAGCGAGCAGTTGGCCTGGGTGGAGTATGCCCACAACGCCAGCACGTCATCAGCGACTGGACTCTCGCCCTTCGAGGCGTCGCTGGGGTATCAACCCCCTCTCCTCTCCATCTCTGAGGGAGAGCTGGCGGTTCCCTCGGTCCAGCACCACCTTAGGCGCTGTCGTCGGGTCTGGCGGGCCACGCGCGCAGCACTCCTGAGAACGGCCGAGCGGAACAAGGCATTGGCGGATCGCCGCCGCACTCCTGCTCCGGATTATCAGGTCGGCCAGCGGGTGTGGCTCTCCAGCAAGCACATCCCTCTTCGGACTGAGTCCAAGAAACTGGCCCCTCGGTCTCTTGGCCCCTTTGCCATCCAGGAGGTCCTGAACCCGGTGACGGTCCGGCTGGCCCTTCCGCCTGCTATGAAGGTACATAACGTCTTCCATGTTTCTCAGGTTAGGCCCGTCCGGACCAGCCCTTTGTGCCCGCCCCCTGGGCCCCCGCCACCCGCCCGGATTATCGACGGCGCCCCGGCGTATTCCATTACTCGCATAATGGATGCCCGGCGCCGCGGTAGGGGCTTTCAGTTTTTGGTGGATTGGGAGGGGTACGGTCCGGAAGAACGTTCTTGGGTGCCGCGGTCTGCCATTCTCGATCATCGCATGGTGAGAGAATTCCGCCGCCGGCATCCGGACAAGTTTGCCAGGTCGCCCGGAGGCTCCCATTAGAGGGGGGGTACTGTCACGGTTGGACGGCCCTTTCCGGACGACCCTGCTTGTGTTTATGTTTTCTGTATATGTGTTTGCTTCTCCCTCCCTGGCCCTCGGGGTTGTTTACGGAAGTGCGCGCCGTGGGAGAGGCGTGTCCTGGCGACTGTCGTCATTGGGAGTCCCTCTTCGCTGTTGCCGGCCCACCTGCAGCTGATTACCTGACCAGTGGTTGGTAATCATTCCTCCAGGCTAGAAAGGGGTATTTAACCTGGACTCACGGCGACAGTCGACGTGGGATTATTACTCCGAACTGGTATAGTCTGTGCGAGCAGTGTGAGTGTGTTATTCGGCTAGCGTGTGGCTAACGCTGGATTTTCCTTCTTCCTCCAGGAGGGGCGAGCGGAGAAGCGAGTTGGGGAGCACACACACTAAGGGAGTTACTACACGGAACGCACTGGGAGCAAGGGACGAGCACGATTGGAAAATTGCACTTTTGAATGGATTGTTGGACTTGTCTGTTTCACTGTAAATAAACGCACTGTGTTTCTGTGAGCAAGAACCGCGCCTGGGTCCCTCTTTTCCGTGACACCATGTCTACTTTTAAGGTTAGGCTTAAAACATTCCCTTTTGATAAAGCTTATAGTTATGGCTGGATCAATTAACCCCGGCCCCTAAGTTAGTTACGCTCCAATAGGCCTAGGATGCTGGGGCTTCCTAGGATGCACTGTGTGTTTCTTCTTCACTCTTTTATCACTCTCTATGTAGTTATACACCACTTTGCATTTAAACATCAGTTATTATTAAACTCTGGCTCTCTTGTGTTTTCTGTTCCCTCGCCCCCAACTGGTCACAGCAGATGGCTGCCCCTCCCTGAGCCTGGTTCTGCTGGAGGTGTCTTCCTGTTAAAAGGGAGTTTTTTCTTCCCTCTGTCACCAAGTACTTGCTCAAGGTGGTTATTGTTGAGGTTTTCTCTTTAAAGTTAAAGATAATATAAATAATATAATGTAATTATCCATTGTATATTATATAAATGTAAAGGGCCTGAGGTGACTGTTGTTGTGATTTACACTGCATTGAATTGAATTAAATTTAATTAGGTACTAATTAAGAAAACGTTGCTTTGTATTTAAAACATTTCTAAATTATAGGTTGAGATCTATATGACATATTCAGCAATCTATATTTTGTCCCAGAAACAAAAACCTACTGGACCTCTTAAGAAAA
Organism: Aulonocara sp. 'chitande type north' Nkhata Bay; assembly: GCF_057382095.1. NCBI lineage: Eukaryota > Metazoa > Chordata > Actinopteri > Cichliformes > Cichlidae > Aulonocara > Aulonocara sp. 'chitande type north' Nkhata Bay. The sequence goes on from NC_141347.1 coordinate 16,690,454, forward strand.
CCTGCACAACTATACGAAGAAAAAGCATATAAAATTCCTCACAGATGGGCCCTGCTTGGGTTTTAACCCAAATGTACAGAGCAAACATTTACTATTGGAAGATTTTTATTTTCTATATGGGTTTAAACCCCAAAATGAGCCTTGCATTAGTTCAGCCAGGCCATCAAGTCAAGCTCTGCCAGAATCCCAGCAGATCTCAATATCAAAGCCAGCCCTGATGGTACAGCTCACAAACTTCTATGTATCCAATTGTTCTTTTCATCAAGAGAATACTTTTCAAGATGCTTTTGTCTGCTGCTTTGCAATTGACTTTCATCCCAGTTCTTCCCTCCGAGCTGTGCTTGACTTGATCATTGCCTGTCGTCTCTAATACTCTTTTCTGTGCTAGCGTGGTTGCTGCTGGTTTCTCCAGAACCAAATATATCACCAAATATAGAGAAATAATATTCTTTTATAGCTATAATGGTTGTAGCTGACTCCCTGTAGCATTTAAATCAGGCTAAAAAGCTTAAATTGACCAGTGTTTTATATGCACAGTTATGATTTTTCACCAATATAATGCAGCAGTGGGAAATACTTGGTTTGTACTGGGATTCACTCAATGCAATTCTGATATGGTTGTAGGAGATTGAGCACAGAAGATTACCCACTAGGTTGGTTATTGTTAATCCCCAGTGTTTGTAAAGGCACTGCTGAATAATGACACACTTGCCCATAAATCATGAATTGTTTCTCTTAACTTGATCCTGTTTAGAATTGAAAGCATATTTGCCATGCTGCATGCAGGCTTTGGTCAAAAGAACGAAATAGAAAAGAGTTTATTGATTGATTATTGTGATCGCAGGTCTTTTTCTGTAATTTAAATTTTAAGATTTAAAGTAGGAGTTGTACATAACTGTCACACTGTTCAGTTACTGTGGAGTTAACATCACTCATTTTCCTCAACTAAAGATCACCTCTCCGCTTGCCTCAGGTCCTCGCAAAACCCAGTCAGGCTCTTTGCTGCCTCTACCGAAGCGAAGACACCATTTAGTAAACTTTAACATTAAACTGATTTAAAGAAGAATTTCCAAGCTTTTCCTGTTTCAGCAAAAGCCAGAATGAAAGAAAGAAAGGAGAAGAGAAGCAACACTGTACAGCATTTGCTCCTTCCTTATCCCCCCTCCTCTTTGGGATGCTCCAGAAGATAACAGGGTCAGGGAGAAAGGGATGCACAGTTGGAGGAAAAGAGAAAGGAAGAGAATGTCAAAGGAAATGAAGCAAAGGTTGACACTCGCACAAGGAAAGAGTTACATTTTCCTGCATGTGAATGCCCAATATTTTGTGTTTGTGTGTGTCTCTTTTGTATATGAATGCATTGCTTTGTGCATGTTTGCCTGCATCCCTGTGTTCTGTGTAACAATATGGCTTTCCTTGGACCATCCTTGTGAGTGTGCAGTTTGACAATATGTGTATGAGTGTGTATGATGAGTATGAGGCTGCTTAGGGAATCACTGTGGTCAGCAGTCTGGAATTTTGTGCGAAATATGTGTGTTTGTAAGAATTTACAGTTGGATTTGATTGTTCAGGGTTCCTCTCTCTTTCTCTCTCTGAGTGTGTACGTCTGTGTGTGCGTGTGTTTTTTTTTCTCTCTCAGGGTTATTTTTAACCTCACATCACATAAAGAACCACAGTTTCACTCCAAGTAGGTCACAAGTGATGATCCCAAATAAGGATAAATAAAAGGCACACAACAATTGGCTAGCAAGTTTGTGTTTGGATATATTTAGTGTTATTATAATCAAATAATAGGAAGAAAGGTTGCAGAGTTCAGGTACACAGAAATGCAGAAATGCAGAAATGCAGAAATGCACTGAATTCCAACAAATCCAAACCAAAAAAAAAGGAAGTAAAAACCAAGTACGGACAAGTAAAGACAGGCAATGCAAAAACATGAGATGACACTCAGGAAAAGAAGGCTGGGTACACAACTAAATAAGTCTTGGAAGTAAGTAGTCAAAGAGCAAATACAGCAAAACATAGACATAGAGAGATGAAAAAGTTCCAAGAAACAAGTAACACTAAGAAGCAACCTGAATATTGCACTCAGGCTTATTTTTAAAAATCGTAGCCTCTTTGAGTTTTAGCTGAGTGCGGTAAGGTTAACGTGTGCACACAGACATGGACAGAGTTCCAAACTATGGCTGACATTAACATCAGCACCAAACCTTTGCTCTGGGAACTTCATTGCATGACCAGCTCCTGTAATAATGCGACATCTTTAAGAGTTCTAAACAAATGTCTGCCCTCCTCCAGAAAATCTTATGTACACAAACGTGCGTTGCAACTTCTTATCTGGTGCGCGTCTTTTATTTTGACAGCGAATGTGCACCTGCGGAACACTTATGCGCACCCCTGATTATTGGCACATGGACGCTTTAGCTACAATATTTTCTTTTTTTGTGCATCTTCCAGCTGCCTTGTCCCCCACAGCACATGGTGCTCCCATCAGGTCCTGGCAGTCTCCTGATAGGAAGGCATGTGTTGCAGAACAGCTGTGTGGGGCAGCCTCCTCTGACACCACACCCTGAACCCACTGCTCCAGACCTCCCCTGCAGCTGAGCTACAAACCACGCCCCACCACGGAGATGTTTTAACACCACATTTGTCGTATCTTTAAAGGTTGTGGGACTCATCATCTTGTAAGAGGTATTGAGGAAAGGCTGTTGCTCCTTTTCTGGTCTTTGTTGGTGTTTGTCACCAGATGGAAAGTCCTTTGTTTGCATCCTCAGCACTGTGCCAAACTTGTTTCTTGTAACCGGTGTTTGATCCTCTGTTTTTCTGATGTTGTGAGCAGAGCTTTTCCTACTGCACTGGTTTTAATATTGTTGTGTTTGGAACATGTCTGCTACCTTTGGCATTTCATTTTGTAGTTTATTATTATTTTTGTTTTGTTTTTATTCTGCAAGTGCTTTTCATTATGTAATTCGAGCTCTGGTTTCTGAGTGTTATTGGATTTTATATATTGTGATTGTGCTTCACTCTAAACTGCAGTGATAACAGATTATTGCTGAAGCACATCTATCTTTTTGCCATTTAAAACAAATAATAAAGTATTTTCTCTGGGAATGCTGGTGTTATCTTTCTTTTTTAAACTTAGCAGAAAAAGTAAAGACATTTGTGTTTGGTTGATTATTTCTCTGTTGTAACAATGCCCACATCTACTCTGCCAATGCCAACCAGGTCATTCTGCTGCTGACTCTTGTTTGGTGTTGTTTATTGGATTGGATAATTGAATAAAGTCTGAAAAAACAGAACGCCCATATTGGCAATTTAACATTTTATTTATTTAACAAATAGTGGCCTACTGAGGCCACATGCTACTAAGCACGTGGAAGGACCATACCAGATAAGTTCAGTTTGGAGACTTCATTAGTTTGGAGAAGCAGACTATCAGAACACTTAGAGATACCTGGGCAGATACCTAGTTTCTGTCATTAGTCTGTAAGAGTCTCTAATTTCTAATAAATTATGTAATTTGTGCCATTCGAAACATCTATTATCTTTTCATGTTTTTTTTCTTTGCTCAGTTTTCTACAGGAAGTGTTTTTGCAGTTTCACAAATCTTATTTATAACATCATCAGCAAAGTGAAGAAACGTTTATATCCTAATGCAATAAATCCAGCGGACACTGATGACTAAAGAAGCAGTTCTAAAGAAATGTTATTGTACAGTGGGGCAAAAAAGTATTTAGTCAGCCACCGATTGTGCAAGTTAACCCACTTAAAATGATGACAGAGGTCAGTAATTTGCACCAGAGGTACACTTCAACTGTGAGAGACAGAATGTGGAAAAAAAATCCATGAATTCACATGGTAGGATTTGTAAAGAATTTATTCGTAAATTAGGGTGTAAAATAAGTATTTGGTCACCTCAAACAAGGAAAATCTCTGGCTCTCACAGACCTGTAACGTCTTCTGTAAGAAGCTTTTCTGTCCCCCACTCGTTACCTGTATGAATGGCACCTGTTTGAACTCATCATCTGTATAAAAGACAGCTGTCCACAGCCTCAAACAGTCAGACTCCAAACTCCGCCATGGCCAAGACCAAAGAGCTTTCGAAGGACACCAGGAAAAGTATTGTAGACCTGCACCAGACTGGGAAGAGTGAATCTACAATAGGCAAGCAGCTTGGTGTGAAAAAAATCAACTGTGGGAGCAATCATCAGAAAATGGAAGACATACAAGACCACTGATAATCTCCCTCGATCTGGGGCTCCACGCAAGATCTCATCCCGTGGGGTCAAAATGATCATGAGAACGGTGAGCAAAGATCCCAGAACCACACGGGGGGACCTGGTGAATGACCTGCAGAGAGCTGGGACCAAAGTAACAAAGGTCACCATCAGTAACACACTACAACGGCAGGGAATCAAATCCCGCAGTGCCAGACGTGTTCCGCTGCTGAAGCCAGTGCATGTCCAGGCCCGTCTGAAGTTTGCCAGAGAGCACATGGATGATACAGCAGAGGATTGGGAGAATGTCATGTGGTCAGGTGAAACCAAAGTAGAACTTTTTGGTATAAACTCAACTCGTCGTGTTTGGAGGAAGAAGAATACTGAGTTGCATCCCAAGAACACCATACCTACTGTGAAGCATGGGGGTGGAAACATCATGCTATGGGGCTGTTTTTCTGCCAAGGGGACAGGACGACTGATCCGTGTTAAGGACAGAATGAATGGGGCCATGTATCGTGAGATTTTGAGCCAAAACCTCCTTCCATCAGTGAGAACTTTGAAGATGAAATGAGGCTGGGTCTTCCAACATGACAATGATCCAAAACACACCGCCCGGGCAACAAAGGAGTGGCTCCGTAAGAAGCATTTGAAAGTCCTGGAGTGGCCTAGCCAGTCTCCAGACCTCAACCCCATAGAAAATCTGTGGCGGGAGTTGAAAGTCCGTGTTGCTCGGCGACAGCCCCAAAACATCACTGCTCTCGAGAAGATCTGCATGGAGGAATGGGCCAAAATACCAGCTACTGTGTGTGCAAACCTGGAAAAGACCTATAGTAAACGTTTGACCTCTGTTATTGCCAACAAAGGTTATGTTACAAAGTATTGAGTTGTATTTTTGTTATTGACCAAATACTTATTTTCCACCCTGATTTACGAATAAATTCTTTACAAATCCTACCATGTGGATTCATGGATTTTTCTTTTTCACATTCTGTCTCTCACAGTTGAAGTGTACCTCTGGTGCAAATTACTGACCTCTGTCATCATTTTAGGTGGGGGAACTTGCACAATCGGTGGCTGACTAAATACTTTTTTGCCCCACTGTAATGCTTCCTGCCACAACCTTATGGACTGCTTTGTTATAATCTCAAGGTACACAGCGGGTCCTGAGAAACAAATTTTACTGTACAGCAACGCTTCTATTGCCTTATGAGATTTAGCACAGATGCTGTTTTTACACTAATTTTATATGCCAAGTGCTTTTAAAGCTACTCTATTAGTTTCAACACAGTAAACTGTGTTTCACACTTTGTGACATTTTAGCAGTCACAAAATTAACTTACCAGCTACATGAACTATACCTTATGCATGTTAAATACTTATTCATGTGTCTTACCACTCATTGTTAAGTTGCTACATGTGATATACCGAAAAAATGCTTCTGCGGTTCCCCCATTGGTTACAGCAGTGGCAACAGATGATGGACTTTCCTCCCTTTGTATATTTGTCTGCTGTCACTCTACAGCTATCAGAAAACAGCTTATGCAGTGCACTTCAATGAGGCTTCAAGATAGATAATCTATATTTCAACCTAGGCACACAAAGCCAACAGTGAGGCGTGAGATGTGAACAGGCAGAACACACTGATGCAACATTTAGGCTATGTTGCAATGTTATTTTCTAAAGAAAGCATGCTTTTGAAAGCATTACCATGACAGTCTGCTTGGGAGACTTTTCTGCAAGTGCGGTGCATTATATTCCAGACAGAGTAGCAATCCTGCCTGCTCAACTGAGATCTTGACCCTTTTTTTAAATTAAATGCTGTAAAATCACCCACATTTAGGCTGAGTAAGAACTCAACTACACCTACCACAAAGCAGAGGTTATTGCTTTCTCATATATATATATTTGGGTTTTTCCAAGTTTTCATAAAAAGTAAAACCATTTTTAGAAAATCTGTTATGTGAAGGGGATACAAAAAGCATGGTCAAAGCATCACGGTGCTGATGCACTCCTCAGAAAGCAGGATCAGCACCTTTATGCAATTTAAACACTGACAGTACGCACCCAGGCTTTAAAGGCCATCAAGACAAAATAGTTTCCATTCTGGAAAAGACAGGGAATGGAAGTGGAAGAAGGGAAACAAATTATATTTATTCAAATAGTAAACCGGAGGGTAAATAAAATACCTCCCCTTCATGGAGGTAAATTCTGAAACACCTGGCCTTCCTTGTCCCCAGAGACACTTGTTGATGCTTAAGACACAACATTTATAATTTTCTTTTTTCCCTTTCACCTTTGGATGTAGAGAGAATGCCAACAGTGATTTAGTTCCTTTTCCTTATTGTCGCCTGTTTCCTCACCATTCAAAACATAATTTATCACACTTAAACTTTTCTTCTGTATGTGTGTGCGTGTGTGTATGCGTGTGCGTGCGCGCGCGTGTGTGTGTGTGTTTGAGTGTAAGGAAAATTGCAGAACTGAATAAAACATGAATGTGGTTTGGCCTAAATTAATCTTGCATAGCCAAGTTCACAGAGGTCTAAAGAATTCAAGAAAAATAGTTTGAGAAGAGTGGAGACAGTGATCTGTGGTTACATATTAAACCCCCCAAATTACACCTGAGAGTACTTGTTTGTGCTCAAGCAGAAAGGTGACCTGAGGTGGCATCTCCAGAGGCTAGACTTTTGGCACTCACCTGTCATCTAGATTTAAGAACTAAAGACATAACTGAATTAAAGGGAAGGAAGTTTTTCCTCTCAGTTTTCTCTGCTCAGGAGAGACCAAATTGCATAAACAAGTATAAAGAGACAAAATAACCAGAAAAGATATTTGTGTTGCTTTTTTAATTTTAAATTTGTCGCACACCTGGAAAACACTAACTAACCTTACTTAGGGCGACCGTGGCTCAGGGGGTTGGGAATCGCATCTGTAACCGGAAGGTCGCCGGTTCGATCCCTGGGCTCTCTGTCCTGGTCATTGTGTCCTTGGGCAAGACACTTTACCCTACTTGCCTACTGGTGTTGGCCAGAGGGGCCGATGGCACGATATGGCAGCCTCGCTTCTGTCAGTCTGCCCCAGGGCAGCTGTGGCTACAACCGTAGCTTGCCTCCACCAGTGTGTGAATGCGAGAGTGAATGAATAGTGGTATTGTAAAGCGCTTTGGGTGCCTTGAAAAGCGCTATATAAATCCAATCCATTATTATTATTATTATTTGATAATAAGCACTAGCAATAACTGTTACAAGTATATGAAGTGATTGGCATATACAGATAGATTATCCATCCATCCATTCGCATCCACTTATCCTTTTTCAGGGGGGCGCTGGAGCCTATCCCAGCTGGAGCCTATAGGGCGAGAGGCGGGGTACACCCTGGACAGGTCACCAGTCTGTCGCAGGGCTAATTAGCTAAGCCCCAGCTTACGGCCATACCACCCTGAGCACGCCTGATCTTGTCTGATACAGATCAATTACAGAAATAAAATAAATATGGCCATTTCATGTTTGTTTTAAAATACAAATGTTATGTTTACTTCATTAATGAAGGAGATGAATGCTCATATATAGATATAGATCTTGCGTCTGCTTACCCTTGATAATATCGTGGCAGTCTTGCTCTAGCTCTGTTCTCTCGCTCTTACATCCACCTTCCTCTAGCTCTCAGCTGTCTGTCTTCCAGGTCTGACTCTGTTAAGAAGTCTGTCACAGCTGATTGGTTGTACCTGGGAAGGTCTGTAGCAGTATGTCTCTTTCTTTGTTGCTAAGTCACAGGATGCCTTCCTTGTGGTGATCACCTCAAATAACTTTAAATAAGCGTGGTTTTTTTTTTTTGTTATTTCTCTTCATTTTTGTATTTTGTTGGCTTTATACCACTGATTCCTAACATTCCAATATTTCATTATAATGGTGGATTTTCAAATATCTTGAGGTCTGTTGCCTGGTAATACAGAAGTCAAAACAAACAAACAATATTATAGGATATTGAGAGCTGCTCATCCATGGAAACCCATGCCACGAAGCTCCTGATACACAGTCTCTGTGCTGATGTTAATGCCAGGAGAAGTTTGGAACTGGGCAGTTATTGATCAAGCAGAGCGTTGCTGACGTTTATGCACATTTAGCGACCCTGTGCTGTTAACATCTGCTACTTTTGTCATGCTTTTGCAACTCTTTGGACACACACTGCTACTGCTGTATTTGCAGGAAGTTGCTACAGTGGAGGGCTCTGCATATTCAATTTGGCACAGATTTTCACACTGGATGCACTTCTTGACACAGCATTCCCAGGGATTTATGTCTATTCCTGGTACTGAACTGAGGATGTGTCTTCTTGAAGAGGGAGACTACATGTATATGTGCTTCAATTTGTACTCCTGAAGTAACAGGACTGGAAGCACCTGAATTCATAAATCAAGAGGTGTAATATATATAAGAGGTGTAATATATATATATATATATATATATATATATATATATATATATACACAGTGGGGCAAAAAAGTATTTAGTCAGCCACCGATTGTGCAAGTTCCCCCACTTAAAATGATGACAGAGGTCAGTAATTTGCACCAGAGGTACACTTCAACTGTGAGAGACAGAATGTGAAAAAAAAATCCATGAATTCACATGGTAGGATTTGTAAAGAATTTATTCGTAAATTAGGGTGGAAAATAAGTATTTGGTCACCTCAAACAAGGAAAATCTCTGGCTCTCACAGACCTGTAACGTCTTCTGTAAGAAGCTTTTCTGTCCCCCACTCGTTACCTGTATGAATGGCACCTGTTTGAACTCATCATCTGTATAAAAGACAGCTGTCCACAGCCTCAAACAGTCAGACTCCAAACTCCGCCATGGCCAAGACCAAAGAGCTTTCGAAGGACACCAGGAAAAGTATTGTAGACCTGCACCAGACTGGGAAGAGTGAATCTACAATAGGCAAGCAGCTTGGTGTGAAAAAAATCAACTGTGGGAGCAATCATCAGAAAATGGAAGACATACAAGACCACTGATAATCTCCCTCGATCTGCGGCTCCACGCAAGATCTCATCCCGTGGGGTCAAAATGATCATGAGAACGGTGAGCAAAGATCCCAGAACCACACGGGGGGACCTGGTGAATGACCTGCAGAGAGCTGGGACCAAAGTAACAAAGGTCACCATCAGTAACACACTACAACGGCAGGGAATCAAATCCCGCAGTGCCAGACGTGTTCCGCTGCTGAAGCCAGTGCATGTCCAGGCCCGTCTGAAGTTTGCCAGAGAGCACATGGATGATACAGCAGAGGATTGGGAGAATGTCATGTGGTCAGATGAAACCAAAGTAGAACTTTTTGGTATAAACTCAACTCGTCGTGTTTGGAGGAAGGAGAATACTGAGTTGCATCCCAAGAACACCATACCTACTGTGAAGCATGGGGGTGGAAACATCATGCTATGGGGCTGTTTTTCTGCCAAGGGGACAGGACGACTGATCCGTGTTAAGGACAGAATGAATGGGGCCATGTATCGTGAGATTTTGAGCCAGAACCTCCTTCCATCAGTGAGAACTTTGAAGATGAAACGAGGCTGGGTCTTCCAACATGACAATGATCCAAAACACACCGCCCGGGCAACAAAGGAGTGGCTCCGTAAGAAGCATTTGAAAGTCCTGGAGTGGCCTAGCCAGTCTCCAGACCTCAACCCCATAGGAAATCTGTGGCGGGAGTTGAAAGTCCGTGTTGCTCAGCGACAGCCCCAAAACATCACTGCTCTCGAGAAGATCTGCATGGAGGAATGGGCCAAAATACCAGCTACTGTGTGTGCAAACCTGGAAAAGACCTATAGTAAACGTTTGACCTCTGTTATTGCCAACAAAGGTTATGTGACAAAGTATTGAGTTGTATTTTTGTTATTGACCAAATACTTATTTTCCACCCTGATTTACGAATAAATTCTTTACAAATCCTACCATGTGAATTCATGGATTTTTTTTCACATTCTGTCTCTCACAGTTGAAGTGTACCTCTGGTGCAAATTACTGACCTCTGTCATCATTTTAGGTGGGGGAACTTGCACAATCGGTGGCTGACTAAATACTTTTTTGCCCCACTGTATATATATATATATATATATATATATATATATATATATATTTTTTTATTATTATTATTTTTTTTATATATATATATTTTGGGGGGGGGGGGGGGGGGTTGTATAAGACACCCTCCTGTTTAGCCTCCAATTTTGATAGGATATTGCACTTATATTTGCTCTGGCACCTGTGTATGTGCATGCATTTGAATTTCAATTTTCAGTTCTTTGAAACTAAAGACAAAGTTATTTTCGACCAGGAATTGAATGTGCTTTTTTGTTTCTTTGTTTCTTTCTTTAAATTTCATTAACCGATTACGCTATGGGAGTATATGCGAAAAATTTGTTAATTAACAGTATTTTTTAAGCATTTTTTAAATGAAAAAGCTGTTAGGATAGTTGGTGATTGGAGCCCCTAAAAGACATTTATGGTCATTTAGGGACCCTACAGTCTTCATTGCACATAGACATGAGGTGTGCAGTTGAGTCCTTCTCACTGTTAAAGCTCCTATTTTCACTATTGTTTTCTGTTCGTACGATATAAAGTAGGTAAAATAACAGATGGAGCAGAACATATTTTTTCTACCTTTTCCTTGGTGGATGTCACTAAATCTATTTACACATTCTGGGTATGTGTCCATCCAAAAAGAAGAAAGAATAGTTACATGTATGTTTAAAGTATTGATCAGGCAATTAATGTAAAGCTTGTAATAAAATACAAGTAATGGACTGCCTCATGTGTGTGGTGCAGCGTATGTGTAAGAAGTAAGTTAAACTGTTGGAGACAAAGAGTGACAGGTGTTAAAGCTGGCCATTTTATCACCTTCTTCTGTCTTTCTGTGACAGTGCAACTTTAGCATATTTACCTCCTGGGAATTTGCATAAGTGTATAGTTTAAAATGATGCGTTTTGGTTTATTTTTCCACACAGGTGCATTTGGCTGTTTATGTGAAGTGCTCCTGATCAGGGCTTTGTACATGTTTCTTTTGGTAGAAGGACATACATTCCCTCAGGGTGTGAATTCAAACTGTGACGTTCTCAAATGTAGCCTATTTTGATCTGAACTCACACAAACACACGCACACACATACACATACACAAAGACACACGTAGTATGTCAGAAGTTCACTGCCCTGACAGCGGGACTGACAGAAGAAGAAAACAAGGATGACATAGTGGAAGAGAAAGATGGGAAAGACAAGGAGCTAGAGAGAGAAAACTGAATGAGACGGCTTAAATACAAACACTGAGAACAAAGTCATATTATATAAAATTTTTAAACGCACTTGAAGTCCTATTCATCACAGTCTGAGTGTGAGCTGTTTCCTAGCCACATGGCTCTGAGGTGTATTGACGTTCATTCTTTGCCATTAAACCCATTTAGATGCAAATCTAGCAGCCACCGGCATTCTAAAGAAGAAAAACACAGCAGATGAAAAAAGAGGAAAACTAATGATAACTGAAGTTCAAAGACAGGTTTGCCTGGGATTTATTGCTGAAAAAGAAACAGTAATGTCAGAAAAAGTCATTTAGATTTAAGTATCTCATGAATAACATTCAAGTACTCATTCAGTAACATTCAAAACACTTGCCCTCTTCCTGATTTCTTACTATCTGCATATTCATCACACTTAAATTTTTAGACCAAGCAAATTTTAATATTAGACAAAGATGACCTGCGTAGGCTGCTAGTTTAACTCGCTGTTTGAGCTGATGCCCACATGCCTTACAGCTGAAATGCAGATGTCTATTGTCTCCTGTCTACTCACTGCTGAACTGTCAAATAAAGCCATAAAGCCCATAAAATCAAATCACAGGGGGAAAAGAATAACCTGAGTGAATACAAAATGCAGTTTTAAAATGCTAAGTTCATTTACAGTATAAAAAAAGCTATCCAAACCTACCTGGCCCTGTGTAAGAGTAATTGTCCTCTTGTTAAACTCATGCAAAACTAGGAAATAGGAAAGATGGAAACACTGGGGGGTGAGAATGCACACAGCATGAAGGATGATCGACAAAGGATGAAGGGACAAAGGATAAATGAATGTTAAGGCATCATATGCACACTACGGTAACAAGGGAAGGGGAAACAGGTGGGTGCACAACAAAAGGTGACAAGGGAAGTTGAACTGAACATAACATATACGCAACAAGGGACTATCAAAATAGCACAGGAAACACACACTGAGACTGAGACAAATTTAACACAGACAGAAAGGTAAACAAACAGAGACATGACTTTCTTGGAAAACAGAAGAGGGAACAAAACATAAACAGGGAGACATGACTGAACGAGAAACCATGGGTAACAAAGGAGAACAGGAGGACAAGACAAGGGACACAGAGAGACGAAAAACACACATGGATACACTGAGACACTACGGAACACAGGAGAAAACAAAAGGTTACCAAAATAAAACAGGAAATCAAGACTGAAACGAAGACTTAAAACGAGACCAAAGTTGTAAACAAACATGACTGAACCTGGAAGACACTAGGATAAACACAGAAGACTAGAGTAGAGAAAGGGGATGCTACAGGGAACAAATAAACCACTTCCAAAAACAAAAATCAATTAGGAATTCACAAGTTCAAACAAACTGTCATGGTCCTGGGTCAGTGAACCGGTGTTTTGTGTTTTCTAGTATTTTTTAGTCTTTGATTCAATAATTATTTATCATTTCTAGTCTTTTGGTTTCTGTTTTCGTGCTATTTCTGTGTCCCGCGTTCTCTGTGTCTCCTCAGTCAGTGTAGTCTCAACGTCAAGTCTGTCTATGTGATTGTCCCTTGTTTCCTGTTTTACTTGCATAGTCTCCTGTGCTATGTTAGTGTTTTCACTTTTGCTTCTTCCTGGTCTCATTATGTCTGATTACTTTAAACTGTGCTTTCCTCCTATGTCTCATTCCCTCATTATCCCTCTGTGTATTTAAGCCCTTTGTCTTCCTCCCTTTGTTGCTGGATCGCCTGCATATCATCCACTGCTAACCTCCCATGTCTCAGGTATTCATGTATTTCCTAGTGTTCCTGGTTTTTGTGCATTTAGTTTTCCCAGTTTAGGTTTTTGTGATTAGTTTCTCATTTATCTGGTTTGCCGTGTTTGGTTCATGTTCTGTTTTTCAGCCTCAATAAAAGGCACGCCTTTTATTATGATACAGTTCAGTTTCCACGTTTTGTTCATCTGCATTTGGGTCCAGTACTTTCCACTCTGCACGGTCTGCCTGCGTGACCATGACACAAACACTGGGTGTGACAGTCTGAAAAAGTCAAGTAGGCTGAAAAAAAAGCAACACATCGTGCCACAATCTAAAGAAACAGCTGAGAAACAAAGTCATTGACATCTATTAGTGTGGAAAGTGTTACAAAAACATTTGTAAAGCTTTGGGACTCCAGTGAAGCATGAACCATTATCCACAAACTGAGAAAACCACAGCAACATCTAAAGAACAGCAGGCCTCACTCGACTCGGTTAAGGTCAGAGTTCATGATTACTCAATAAGAAAGAGTCTGGGCAACAAAGGCGTCCATATTAGAGTTCCAAGGAGAATACCACTGCTGACCAAACAGAACACAAAGACTCATCTCACATTTGCCAGAAATGATTGATGATCCCTCAGACATCTGGGAAAATATTCTGTGCACCGGCAAGAAAAAAGTAAAACTTTTCAGGAGGTTTGCATCCTGTTATATCAGAAGTAAAACTATTCATAAAAACAACATGGTGGTGGTGGTGTGATAGTCCGAGGCTGCTTTGCTGCATTAGGACATGGACGACTTGCTGTAATTGATGGAACCATGAATGAACAGTGGGCCAAAATGAAAGACTCATTGCCAGTTATTAAAAACATGTAATGGCATTTATTGCTCCCAAGGGTGCCACGCTAATCAGACTGCCTAATAATAAATAACTTTTTATATAGGACCAGGTCCATTTTGGAATGCTTTTTCCCCTTAATAAATTAAATCATAAATTAAAAAGTGCATTTTATATTTCCTCTGGTTATCTTTTTATTATTAACATTTGTGTGATGATCAGAAGCAGTTAAGTGTGACAAATAGGCTAAAATCTAAAATACTTTTTCACAGCACTATAACTTGTAACTAGTCATCTGAGAGTTTTGCTCGGTTACTGTAATAAACTGTGGTTAAACTCTTTAATCCACTCGTTAATTTAGGGATGTGAACTAAACAGCAAAGGCACTGGACTTAACCGATTAGTAATAAACTGGATATAACACAGACAAAGACACAGACACTGTAAGGTATGAGCACAGTAACTGGGGAGCCATGAAAAATGAACACAATATTACGGTGTAGCACTGGAGTGTAATATTGTGTTCAGGCTCTTTCACAAAGGACTTGATATTTTGCTGTGCTTGCTGCTGGGTTCAGTGCCCTGTTCGAGGGCAGAGCAGATTTTCAAACCAGAGATAGAGAATCCATCAATAAAATATTCAGAATGAAAAACAACGACCTCTTTTCTCCATTACCTAAACTGAGAAACTTTTAAAGCTTTAGAACTTTAGAGCTATTGGCAGGTATACAAAACTTATATTTTGGATTTATGTTCACACATATTTAGATGAAATAAAAAAAAAAACCCCAAAAAAAAACCTCCACTCCAGAAAATTAAATGTAGGGTAAACATAAACTGAAACTAAACTGGCACTTTTCATGCACACAGGAGAATCTGAGATTTTAATATTTGTGATGAAGCTTACTGATCATTACTCACTAGCTTTAATAGGGACAGACTCCAAGACACACCTTAAATTGGAAAAGTGTTTAAAATCATGGATTGATGGATGGAATTGCTATTTTTTTTCTAAAACAGTTGTGAGTAAGTGAAAATGATCAGTGTAGAGGTTACCTTAAAGGGGGTAATAGTAACATAGTTTTTGAGGGCACTGAAAAAAAATACATTGTTTCAACTGTATGTCCTCTTTGGCGATGTCATATTCATGGTTGTTCGGTGGGGATAGATCAAACATTAGAAACACCTCTGAGGTGTATTCAAAAACAATGTTAGGTTCTTAGAATATCTTTATTGGACTGGGGATAGTGGGGGCAGTTTGTGTGTGTGTGTATTTGTGTGTGTGTGTGTGTGTCCTTTTATTTTAACTACAATAAAATAAAAGGCACTTTATTAAACCTTAGTGAAGAATATGACAATGGAGAGAGCTGTGGGTCAGAGCAGAAAACCAGCTAAATCCAGTCCCGAGTGAGATAATAATAAAAGACAACAAAAACTTTCTAAAGGAAAATGCAGAGATCACACAAAACACCTCAAAATTTAAAAAAAAGGTAAAAGATATGGTGTTTTAGTTTCCATATAAACTATATAGATATAAACTGATAAAAGCAGTTGTTCTAGCTTCATTTTTGTACTACTCATACGTGTATCTGGGCAAGAACAGTTGTTGCCTGGATGACACGGGAATGTTTCCCCAAGCTCTACATTTTCGGTCCGTACATGTGGGGAAGATGTTTTTTTGCTGGATGGTGGGTGCACCCAGCACCACGTATCGTGCGTCCCTGGGGGAAGGTTGGCTTATGCAACATAAACACTGTGGTTAAAGCAAGGGAAACTTGTCGTCTGGCTTCATGGTGATAAAGAATGCATTCGGTGTCACGCTTCAAGTCACTTTTCAATAATTAAACGAAGACACCATATTTTGTCAGTAACCATTTTCAGAATGCCAGTTGTCCGTGTTTTCTCGGAAGATGACAGAACATGTCCTCATTACTTTCATCACACTGGAGATAACATCCTCGCAGTCGAGATCCTTTGCTAATTATTGGAGTACTAGCTGCAAAGAAAAATGTATTAAATACAAACAACATTTAATGAACATCTCAAAAACAACCACCTCCAAAATTTAATTCATAATAGAATAACACAAAGAGGACAGACACAGATAACTATAATAATCACAATAAAATAGATACTAGAAAGACTAACATGATCAAAAATGGGTAGATGAGAAGAAAATCATGGATACGACTGATGGTAAATTACAACTAAGAGATAAATAAACTTATATTCTTTTTCCTGCCATTTTCTGCTCTTTAAGCTTTTTCCACCTTCAGTTCACATCTACTCCTTGACCCCACGTTACTCTCCGATTTATTTCCCATGCCCTGATCTTGCTTTTCTTTGCTTTATCATCTTTGCTCTCCCTCTGGCTCCACTCCTTTGCCTCTCTCTACCTTCAAGCATTGTTTCCACTGTTGGTCTCTCTTGCTTCGTTCCCCAGTTTTCACGTCTCATCCGTTCATTTCTGTTGTTCTTCCAACTTCTAACATCCTCCCCTCCCTCCCTTCCTCCCAGTGGCCAAACATTTTTTTGTTCACTCACATCAAGTGTAATATGATTTATGTAACTTGTTTATAGTTATGTCGAGAAATCCAAGAATTTCAACTGGAAAAAGAAAGAGGATAACATTTTTATATCTATAAACTTTCAGTATTAATGTATCCCTTTATCTGTTTTTGCTACAGAGCACAGGGTCTATACAGGGTCACATTTTGTAAGCATGGAAAATCAATGCAAAGACATGATGACAGCATGAAAAGGATGCCCTGAACTCTGCACTCATCTCCACATGTGTGTTTTTCTTCTTCCTTTTCTCCTTCTCTTTTTCTACCCTAACGCTGATTAGATGCTTTGTGACACTGCCACTGGCTGCTGGTTCCCCAAGCCATCTGCAACACACACGCAAACACACATGTCCATACAGTAGCAACACAAACACTCATATTCACACACTCAGCACAATCAAGAAAAACAACATGAGCGAAACGCCGTCGTTAGCATGCTTTAACAATGCTCAATACCTCGTTTTGCTCCACATGGATCACAGTGTCAGATACTGTAGCAGGAAACAGATACATTAACTTCAAAATTTAAAATTTTACCAAAGAAAGCAACAATAAGTCATAAAAAACAAGCACAAACTTAACACATCCTACCTGATTCTTTTATTGTTTTACATTTTTGTTGACTTCTGTCAGATGCTGCTGGCATAGCAGAGGTGCACACCAGGTGCTATTGTCTTTCATGCCTTGAAGCACGGGCCAGAACAATACTGAGTTACATAGAGAGAATACTCCTATCTCAAAAGGCATAGAAAGTCCTAAATTGAAGGGTGGTGTGATGGTGATGCAGTAAACAAGTTTATTAGCCAGGAGACAGTGATTTGTGTCCCACTGGGGATTTTGTTTGTCTCTGTTTTGACTTGCTGACATGTTTCATTTTCACATGCTTTTTACTAACAGTTTCACTCGCTGGTGAGGTTTGAGCACTAAAAGCTACTTGATTAGTTAAAAGGAAAGACTTTGGTTTGCATTAAAATGTTCCCCGTCATAATATTACCGCTGCATTTTGAGAAATGCTGGTCGCCTTGTGGATTTAAAAGCTACGCTAATTGTTACCTTTTTGGTCACTGACAAAAAGGACAACAAAGACATGGATCTAAATCATGTAATATAATTGCTTTAGGTCATTTTTACATCTCTACAAACTACAAAGGACAATATCTGTTCAAGATAGTGGTTGATTGATCAAAAATTGATAAGAAATCCTTAATTTTGTTACAGAATGTTTTCTAATCTTTTCCCACATGTTGCTACCAAAAAGACACTGCCAAGAGCACCGAACCTGCAATTATCATGATATTAGCTCTTTGTTTAAAATACATATAATCACAGACACAAGAAACTCTAAAATCCCAAATAAAATAAAACATCAGACTTCTGTGAGGTTTGTCGGGGAGGTGTTAAACTTTGTTTCCTATGTGCTGTAACGCCATGTTAAATGTTGCTTCTTTTTGTTTATGTGAAAAAAAATAATCTTGCATTGTCTCGACAGCTCCTTTTTCTGGTCATTGTACAGCTCACTAAATGGGATTATACCAGTTCAAAGCTGGTGCTGTGGGTGTCTCATAAGTGGTTCTGCATAAATTATGGCATCTACTGTTTGCAGTTACTTTTTAAATGCAGTTGTGTAGTTGGTTGTCAGTCATTTGTCATGGGTGTAACAAGTTGGGAGCTGGTGAAAACTTGCTAGTGGTGAGCTTTTTATAGAGATGAGCTGCTAACTTTTATCATACATACTGTATTTTTTTTTGCCACTGATTAGTCAAGAGCTGTCAAGGATCAGAGATGATATGTTATTAGTCAAGGCAGCAATCAGCCCGGTGACATCTTAAACACAGCTGTGCCAGTCTTTACAAAATTATAACTGTCAAGTGCTGACAGTGCTGAAAACCCAATTTAGGATAAATCTACCCTCATGAGGCTCATTTTACGCTAAAAGGGTGAAATTTTCACATTTATACCAATTACCCTTTAACATTCTTCTTCTTGTACTATTACTGCACCTACTGGAAGAAAACATTGCATCGTGCTGCCAAAAATTAAAGATAAGGGA
This sequence comes from Aulonocara sp. 'chitande type north' Nkhata Bay, assembly GCF_057382095.1. NCBI lineage: Eukaryota > Metazoa > Chordata > Actinopteri > Cichliformes > Cichlidae > Aulonocara > Aulonocara sp. 'chitande type north' Nkhata Bay. The sequence continues at coordinate 16,709,166 of NC_141347.1, forward strand.
TCAACTACAACAGAGACATGCATATGTGTCTGTATACGTGTTGTGGTGTATCATGTGAGGCAATGGAGTAACACAAGTGCAGAAGTTGGATGTAAGATACCCTGAAGAACATGTTGTCAGAATGGTAGAATACATTGCTGAAAAACCCATGGATAATTTAACATTTCTGGTGGCTTCAAATGCAGGGTACCTACAGTGGGGCAAAAAAGTATTTAGTCAGCCACCGATTGTGCAAGTTCCCCCACCTAAAATGATGACAGAGGTCAGTAATTTGCACCAGAGGTACACTTCAACTGTGAGAGACAGAATGTGAAAAAAAAAAATCCATGAATCCACATGGTAGGATTTGTAAAGAATTTATTCGTAAATCAGGGTGGAAAATAAGTATTTGGTCAATAACAAAAATACAACTCAATACTTTGTAACATAACCCTTGTTCTCACTGATGGAAGGAGGTTCTGGCTCAAAATCTCACGATACATGGCCCCATTCATTCTGTCCTTAACACGGATCAGTCGTCCTGTCCCCTTGGCAGAAAAACAGCCCCATAGCATGATGTTTCCACCCCCATGCTTCACAGTAGGTATGGTGTTCTTGGGATGCGACTCAGTATTCTTCTTCCTCCAAACACGACGAGTTGAGTTTATACCAAAAAGTTCTACTTTGGTTTCATCTGACCACATGACATTCTCCCAATCCTCTGCTGTATCATCCATGTGCTCTCTGGCAAACTTCAGACGGGCCTGGACATGCACTGGCTTCAGCAGCGGAACACGTCTGGCACTGCGGGATTTGATTCCCTGCCGTTGTAGTGTGTTACTGATGGTGACCTTTGTTACTTTGGTCCCAGCTCTCTGCAGGTCATTCACCAGGTCCCCCCGTGTGGTTCTGGGATCTTTGCTCACCGTTCTCATGATCATTTTGACCCCACGGGATGAGATCTTGCGTGGAGCCCCAGATCGAGGGAGATTATCAGTGGTCTTGTATGTCTTCCATTTTCTGATGATTGCTCCCGCAGTTGATTTTTTTCACACCAAGCTGCTTGCCTATTGTAGATTCACTCTTCCCAGTCTGGTGCAGGTCTACAATACTTTTCCTGGTGTCCTTCGAAAGCTCTTTGGTCTTGGCCATGGCGGAGTTTGGAGTCTGACTGTTTGAGGCTGTGGACAGGTGTCTTTTATACAGATGATGAGTTCAAACAGGTGCCATTCATACAGGTAACGAGTGGGGGACAGAAAAGCTTCTTACAGAAGACGTTACAGGTCTGTGAGAGCCAGAGATTTTCCTTGTTTGAGGTGACCAAATACTTATTTTCCACCCTAATTTACGAATAAATTCTTTACAAATCCTACCATGTGAATTCATGGATTTTTTTTCCACATTCTGTCTCTCACAGTTGCAGTGTACCTCTGGTGCAAATTACTGACCTCTGTCATCATTTTAAGTGGGTTAACTTGCACAATCGGTGGCTGACTAAATACTTTTTTGCCCCACTGTATGTCATGTGCTCCAAGGTATCCCCATATTATCACAAATGGTGGCTAATGAACTTAAGATAAGAATAGTCCCTACCATCATTATTCACCTGGAAACAGGTTTGTAGATGCCCAGGTGCTGTGGCTGCAAAACAAGCCCAAATTATCGCCCCTCCATCCCAATGCTTGACAGTCATTTTGAGGTATTTGTGCTGATATTTGTGTTTCAAACGTGGTCCTGTGCATTATTATAGCCAAACATCTGCACTCCGGTGTTGTTTGCCCTTCGGACATGCTCCACAAGTCCCGTGGTTTTTTTCACATGAAACTTTGCAATCCTAACCTAAGTAAATATTTCTCTAGCTACGAAATTTCAGAAAGAAGAAACATAAAAATTTTGAAAACACATAATTTTTCCCTTACCATAATTAAACCTCTTGGCTAAACTACGCTAATAATTCACTTTTGAGAGAGAATGGTTATTTTTAAGGGGGCACATTCATTCAAGTCATTTTTTTATGGAATCGGGACTGCATCTTTTTATAACACATGTACTAAGCAATGGAATTACACAGATAAGTATGCCGATTTCTTCTAAGGGCAGCCATGCACACACAAGTAAAAAGCACACACATTTGGTTAGTAGGCTGAGCTGATTATGCATGACCTCTTGAAATACCAGCAAAATGCCAGCGAGGAGCACAAAGAGACCTGTCTGAATGCACTATGCACAATTAAGGGTTGCATATACAAATATGCTATGGTATACAACTGCATACATGTTACATTTTACGCTTTGCTTCTACTGATTAATCTTTAGGTCTATCTTTGTTATGTTGTGCAATATCTTGTAATCATTATCATAACTTCACTTTAGGCCACGCCACAATGATTTTTGAAACAAACCATAAGAACAAGGGGAATCTTTAAGTATCCTAAATCACATTTCATAATCACTTCGCATTTTCCTAAGTTTTACTTCAGGGGCTCCTGTCTTTTCTCTTTTTCTTTTCTTTCTTTTTTTTCGTGACTCAACTTCCCCCTTAATATACGTGTGAGTGCATATGTGGTATTTGGCTTACTGAGTCACCCCTCTTGTGTCCAAAGAGTGATTCTGCTGACTCCAGTGTTATGTCTTTAATCACGGAGCGGGTGTGGGTGAGAGTGTGTCTACTGAAGGCTTGTGTCTCTCTGTGCACGGTATCCTTGTTTGTATGTCTTTGAGTGCATATTAGTTTGTGTAGATCCAGAATCTGAGTGCGTTTGTGTGGCTGTTCATGTGTTGGCTAATGGGTTTTGTCAGTGTGACTGAACTGAGGTCAACACAGTTGATTAAAGAAGCGAATTCTGCCACTTCTGCCTACACATTTACAAACACACAGGGTACCTCTCCATTCTAAGCCTCCACTTTACTGGTGCTCAGATTAAAAATTTACTGCTTGCAGTGACAGACACTAAATCCACTGCTTCACATTATTAAAAGTTTGAATGACTGCAGGCAAAATGAACATCTGAACTGGTATTAGTGGATGGAGATGGATGGGTAAAGAGAAAACTCTCAGACTGAGGCTGGGATCAGCTTCCAATTCAGCACAACAGTTAAAACTGAACAGTTCTCTTTCAGCTTCCTTTTGACACGGCGTTTTATTGTGGATGTACTCACAGCTGATTTTCCTTTAAAATCACAACAGATAACTCATAATTCAATAATTCAAATCCAATATCAGTAGTTTTCTCTTTGTTCTTAGCTATTAAACAAAAATATATTTGGGATTTGTGGTGTTGGGCAAATAAGTGAAGGATTTAAAATCATAGCTATGCATTAGGAAATTGTGATGCTACACTAGTTTGCAGCTATGCATCCACCACACTTTCATCTCTTTGAGCAGAACATGAAACCCATGGGCTACATCAGCTTCATGTTTAGAATTTTAAGAAGTCAGCTCCTTTTCTCAGCTTTCAAATTGTCTGATGTAGACTTCGGCTCAAGCTCATATGCTATGTAAATCCTAATATATATATTAAAAAAAATAGCACTGCAACTTTATGTTGGTTCTTCAGCTTAGCATAACCAGGGTTGGCTTTTGTTGTTCTTGTTGCTTTATCCCCTTAACATTTTTCTCCACTAAACTATAGGATTAGAAGAAATTCAACAGTTACATATATTTTGCCCAGCTTGTTCAAATGAAATATTTTACATTTGAGTATCTATTTTTCAGTTTCATTGTTTCTGAATAACATTTAGTTATAAACCTGTACTGAATAATAAACCAGTAGATACACAGAAAAGCTCAATTCTAATAGCTAAATAATAATATTCTGAAACTTACAAGTTGTGGTGCAGTATCACAGACAAACAGGATACTGAGAAGTTGCAGAAGGCTATATCCTTTCTGAAGCCAGCTACTGATTTAACCAATGAGAAGCTGGCACTGGTGGCTGACAGGCCAGCGGTGGGAAATGAGAAGCTGATTACCCTGTGGATGAGCTTGGCTGACTTGGCGGGATGCTAGCATTCAGGGGATGGTGACTAGCATGCTGAAGCTGGCAACCTATTTACTTGGCTCGTCATTAGCACCATGAGGCTGACATTAGCTAAAAACTGACTTGTACTCTTCTTCTTTTGTATTCTTTTTGGCAAATTAGAGCAAAATGTGGTGATTACTGCCACCAGGTGTCCCTTGCATGTCCATGCATTCCCATAGCAATATCAAAAAGTGTTTATGTGCACCCTCCCAATCTATGCAGCCATGCCAATGAGTGAAGGAAAGGAAAAGGAATACGCTGGCTGAAATAGAGGAGAAAGAAAAAAATAGAAGAATTTAGCTTTCAAGTGTACATTTCTCGCTATGTGCATTTTACATACAATGAAATTATTGTACTCTTGGACACAAGGGACACCTGGCTCAGACGAGACAATTTAGACAAGACTCTAAAGCTGACAAAGGTTTAACACACAAACACCAGGTAGTAGGAGGAAGCAAGAACATTATCATCAGTGTTTTATATGTAGAAATTAAATTAGTGCAGGATACTTCAACACCACACTAAGAAAAATATGATTAAAAAGATATAGATTTATCTTACAGTAAGAAAACAGGGTTTTAAAAATAGTGCAAAAATAGTTCACATAAATACTCCATGTACTACCAAACTCTCAGAGCTTTTAGGCCTCCTTGCTTGTCTGAGCTTCCTACTCTCATCAGGGTGAGTAGAGTTGGCACCTGACCGCTCACACTACACTACATACATTAATCACAGAACCCTATGTGTGTGACACATACACACACATATACAGTACATAACTATGAGTTTATGCCTGAGAGCACTTACTGACATCTTAATCATGCATTCCATTTCCTGTTTCATGCCTTTAATGTACTTCCTCTATTCATGCGTGTGTATGATTTTAATCTATTGCCGTACTGGGTTGTTTGTGCTTTCATAAACAGCCCAGTTTTCATTGTGTCGTACAGTGAGCAAGTTGACATTTCATAATTTATTCACTGTCTGCTTTGCAGTCCCCCCTGTTGGTATTGCTGGTGTTTACATGTTTGTTAATGGATTTGGGTTCTTTCAATCCACATTTTCAAAGTACAAATTTAAAGTTCAGTGACAGAAATCTACCACACTCGTGTTTTTCTCTAAAGGCTTAGAAAGGATGTTTTTATTCATTTCAGGGTGATTGAAAATTAGTTTATACTGGAAAGCTCTCCAGCTACTACTTGAATATGAGCTTTTAATTTTAGTGGTTCACAATTTTTTCTTTTACAATATTATATCCAAACTACGAAAAAATTAAGATCCTGCAACCCTTAAATACATGGAATGAGTCTGACTATACTGAAGAAAATATAGAAAATAGTGCTGTCAGCATTAGTCTCGTTAAAATGACGTTAACGTCATAACTGCACGGCATCAATGCGTTAATGAGCTAACTGCGCTAACGCGTTGACACCATGCAGCCCCATGCACGAGGCGATCTGCAGTAACTCGTTAATAGAGATTTGCCGCGTTAGTGCAGTTATGACGTTCACGTCATTTTAACAAGATTAACGCTGACAGCACTAATAAAAAATGTTGAATTTGTAGCAAATAAATTATGCAATTATAATATGAGATTAATGAATCTGCTACGAGTTACTTTACAAGCAAATTTAAACTGAAAATTGTGCATGAGCGTGAATAAAAGTGCCCAATGAGGCTTTCACACAACTGTGGTAACTCATTTTTATACTTGAGTAAAATGCAGCAGAGCCCTCATCAAACCAGAAGTGCCCTGCCTCATGTCACTGCCTCTGCATATGTCACAGGGTTTTCATGGTTTTATCATAGCTCACAGAGCACACATCAACACAGCTGGAAAATCAGAGTGGTCAAACCGTTTAAAGTTTTTGTTTAGTTTTTAAGAGGTTGTATTTTTTCTGCCCTAGCAGTCCCCAACGTTACCCTCTGTTTAACTTTTTAAAGATTTTTTTTTCTTCATTGCGTCATTGAGGGAGATAACAACTGACAGTTCACACAAAACCATGAGTTGTCAGCAAAAGTAAAATGTCAACACACACAGAGAAAAAAGAAAATAAAAGAACACCCAAAACACAACAGTCACCTACACACACAGCTGTGTGACAGTAACAGAGAGTGTGGAATTCAAGGCAGTTAGTTAAGCAGTGTGGTTGATGTAGTTGCTCGGTCATGCCTACTCTATGAACTCAAATACATTGCATTTATTCTGCATAACTAATTTCACTCTTACACAAACACACAGGCGGAATCGCACACTTAATTTCACACAGTGCGCAAAACTTTTCCTTTGTTTTCTATTCCACTCTCACTGTTTTAGAAGCATTCACTGATGACTGAACTAAAAACTTCGACATACCATCTGATACAGACCAACACATTCTCGAAAGCACACACACGCACACATACACCTACACAGAGAGAGAGAGAGAGAGAGGCTGTATTGAAGTTGTCCTGCACGCAATGGAGGACATAAATCAGTGTGATTTGTTGGGGGCAGACTGAGTACAGCAGCCAAGCTTTTTGTCCTGCTGGGATGCCACTACAAGTAGACCAACTCTAATGGCATACTAATACTTTTTGACAAAGGAAACTGCATGAGATTCGCTAGGTTTAAGTAGCTAAAGAAAGGTGATTTGAATTTTGATGTGATTTGAAGAGACAAAGACAGATGGATTCACATGTCCCCAAGACTTGTAATTTTTAAAGTGGTCTTGAGCAGTAGCAATGAGTATTTTTTATTTTTTATTTGGGGGGTGTCAGAGGATGTCGTCAGGAGAGAGGTATAATATTGGGTGTCCACAGCATCTTTAAAATGCAATAAGAACATACCCTAAGCACAAGATCCAACAAGCTAGCACAGCCGAGAGGACAAGCGCCCTAGAGACTATCTACCACAGCAGGACGTAAGATGCAAGTTGGGACTACATACACTGAAAGGGACAACCAAGTGGCTATAGTAGTATGCAGGAAAATCTGTGCCACATGGGGATTAGAACGTCCCAATTCCTGATGGGAGACACCACTGAAGGTAGTTCAGAACAACAGGCCAAAGGTCCTGTGGGATTTCGAGTTCCAGAAAGATGGGCACCTGCTTGCCAACCTACCAAATACAGTAGTGGTTGACAAAGAGCAGAAGCCCACAATTATGACAGATGTGGCGGTTACAGCAAACAGCAACATCAGGAAGAAGAACAAGAAAACAGAGAAGGACCAGAGACTGAGGGAACAGCTGATGCATATGTGTATGGTAAATTCCAAGTGGTCTCAGTGGTAATAGGAGCTTTAGGAGCCGTAACTCTGACACTGGAAGAGTGGCTCCAAGTAGATTTCAGCCACAACCTCAGAAGTCCAAGCCCAGCTTGATGTTGACCATGGAGACAGCCACTCGCCTGGTATGGTACTCCATCATGGGTCAGAGGATCAGTTAAGGCCTGTTACACAAATGGCTAACAAGCTTGTCATATACTTTTGTACTCTTTTTCTAATTCCTCAAGTTCTACAGAGGATCAGAGAGGGTGATTGCACAGTTCTGCTGCTCACTTCACACTAGTTAGCAAGACTGTGGTTTGGAGACTTAATTCAGCTCATTCAGGGTCACCCATGGCAACTACCATCCCAGGTGGTTCTTTCGACACATTTAGATGGGAAGACTTGGCATCCAAACCCACTTCCTCGTGCCTGTGGCAGACCCACAGGCACAAGGAAGCGGGTTTGGATGCCAAGTTGGTTGGTACCTTTAGTTATGCTTATGCTAAATTGAGAGTCCCAGTTCTTTCCAGGAGTATGGGTTCACATAACCAGATTAGCTGGACTGTAAAGTCTCAAGAAGGCAGAATAAATTCTTTCAGCTTATTTAGGCTGTAAAGATAAGTATTTGGTGTCACAGATCCATAGTTACATTCATAACCTATTTTATGCACTGCACCATGCTCCCACATTTACAAACCTAAACCTGACAAACACTTGCATGACAAGACTTGAGGGGCTATTTTGAGTGTCCTACTTAGGCTGTGAGGCAGCTAAATTCCATACATCCTCATGTGGCTGTGAGGCATACATACATATGCACAAATGCATCATATACATACAGCTTTCTGAAACGATTCCCTGTTTTGAGTGTGCATTTCTGAGCAATTTCAGTATATTCTTTTCTTTTTCTTTTTTTTGTAGTTAAATCATGTTTTAATGATGACATTACTGATATCGTTGACCCTCCTTTGCATGAAAGATTTGCACAATGCTGTATTGTAGTGGTACCTGTCTTCTTTTAGTCTTCATGGTGAGAGAGGAGACATTTATCACCAAGAAGAAAGGTTTGGAAAAGTCCTTTTTAAAAGATTCATGAAGATCAAAGGGGAAATAAACACATGTGCGCGCACGCACGCACGCACGCACGCACGCACACGCACACACACACACACACACACACACACACACACACACACACACACACACACACACACTTTTATAAACACAAGTTAGAGCTATGATGGTTGAGAACATGAATACTAAGTTACAAATAGGACTGAACAAATGCTAGACATTATGAAGCTAAAATTATTAATGTAGACTGTAGTCCATCAAAAAACAAAAAAACAAACATGCCCTCACAAAATTTAACACCACGCGCACACTTACTGCTGCAGGGTCTGAACTTAATTTGAACTTAAAACACTATGGTGACCTTTACATAAGAGAAAAGAGCGAGTGAGAGACAGGCAGAGAGAGAAAGCAGAGAGGGAGCAGACAAACAGAACAGAAAAAGAATGGCAAATAGAAACAGGCAGAGATTTCTCACTTCATCCCTCAGAATAATACAGAGAGGCAGGCAGTTAGGTAAACTTACTTGGAAAACCACTGGACAAGAAAAGGAGGAGGAAGATAAGGGGGTTGGGTGACTGGGGTTTGGAAAGGGGATGAGAAGAAATAGAAAAAGGATGGATGGAGAGGGTATATGTTGCTCCCGGATGAAAACAAGCAAATGACAAGAGATTGGAGGAGGCAGTTTCTGCAGGAAAATGACAAAAAGAAAACAAAGAGGTGCACAGGAGTGAATCTCTGGATTAGGGAGAGGGGGTAGAGGTTGAGATGAAATGGAGAAAATAAGCAGATAAAAGCATGGAGAAAAAGTTAAAATAAGAGGGTTGCAGAGAGGTAACAAACATGATTAATGAAAATGTATGAATCGATTCGTGCAACCATAAAAAATAAATGAAAACTATGTTTCAGGTCAGTTTTCAGTGCATTCCTGTATGCAAAATTCCATAACCTTTTGTGCTCGGACATCGCTGTTGGATCTCTCTGTATGTCTGTGTCCCATAGTGTGTGCATGTGTGTGTTTGTGTGTGTGTTTCTGATGGCCTAGAACAGTAATGTATGCCTTCTCCTCAGCCGGGTTGATCTCATTGTGTCAAACTCAGGGCTTTGACTAATCACTCTCAAATAAGAGGACTCAGCGAACAGTCGCAACCACACTTACATGAACACACACGCACATTTACACAGAGTAACGCAAACCATCTCTGTATTTTTCCGCTGTCCACCCCCCATCTCCGCTGCTGTCTGTCATACATTCAACACATCCATCTTCGCTGCTGTGCCTCCGCATTTGCCATCTGTCTCTGAACAATATATTCTTTTAGCCTTTATTGTACTCTCTGTAGGTTAGTCGCATGTCTCCCCCTTTGCAGTTTGCTCTCTCTTTAGTTAAAATAGGTTTTGTTGCATTTTACTTTTAGATGGTTGACGGTGTTGAACACAGGAAAGCTGGAAAGGTTTTTGGACTAGATTTAAAGATATAATTTTACCTGTTTTGTCTTCACTGTTTGCTTTTTTTAGTTGTAGATTCAGTAGGATGAAATCTGGAAAGTGGAATGTGTTGTCTGCTACTGCAGTGAGGACAGGTGGGTGTTTGTCGTGTGGCAGTTGGGTAGATCTACAAATCAAAAAGGTTAATCTTAAAAAAGAGCTATAATTAAAAATGTGTTCCTGTGCTCAGTGATAACATACCACTCTTATATTGTAAAGTTTACAGAGCTATAGAAAGCTTAGTTAGCTGTTAGCTTAGTTTAACTTTAACCCACTTAAGTTTGCACAAAAGATAGACTGCTTCACTGTGCGATATAAAGTACTATATATTCACTATATAGCACTTTGAATTCACCAGAAGTGCATCAAGTGTAGAGAAATGGTCAAATTTTTCATTATTATTCTATATAAATGTATTTTGTCCCGCATGCTAGTATTCATAGTTATGTTTCTAATATATTCTGTGGAGCAGGTGCATGTCTGTGTGATTGTGTGTGAGTGTGCATTTGTTTCTTATGAGTGATTGCAGTTCGACCTTTCCTTCTGGCAACCTCTCCTGGATTGCGTTCAGATCAAGATGGCAAGTACTCCAAATCTGTGAGAGCGTGTGCGTTAACATGCATGCATGTGTGTGTGCGTGGTTTGATGGATGCCACAGATCATGGCTGTTGGATTGCATTGTGGAGAGCCAGCTCAGCCAAGTCATATCACATTAACAGACACGCATGTGTGCGTGCGCACACACACACAAACACACACACACAAACACAAAAAAACACACCTCCTCTCATGAATGGATGAACGAATGAAGGCCAAGATGATGAAAGATGATTGGAAAGCAGTCTGTGGAGGGTAATTTCATTCCTCCATCACAGTTTGTGTGCAAGTATGTGTGTAGGCACGTGTGCCAATCTTGCTACGTAGATGCAGACAAAGTTTCTATCCATCCATCCTTCCTTCCTTACCATCTCTTATACGTATTTCTGTTTCTGTCTTTTATACATCATTATTGTGAGGAGTTCTCATGCATGCCATACATTGCGTCATCTCACAGCGGAGAAGTCACGAGTGCTGCTCCTGCTGTTGCTGCAGCAGCTGGCCTTGTCAGACTTAGATGCATTACTCACTGCAGCCTATTGGAGGCACTGTGAGCTATACATTATGTGCTGATCTTAAAGTAGAACAGCAGAAAGAGCAGCAGTGTAACAGCTGGCTTTTTTCAGGACTGTGTGTGTGTGTTTGTGTGTGTTTCTAGGTTGGGTGTGTTCAGCGTGGCATGGCTGAGAAAAGAAAAAAAAAAACCCAAAGAGATACAGTGTGATCAGGGTATCCTTTACTTGTATCCTATTGCTGCTAACTATTCGCTTTTCAGATGTTAAGAATCCACACTGCAGTTTCATGTGTATGCTTTTATCATGTATTATTAAAATCCCATTGTTTATATTAATAAGCAGTAATTCCCCACTGTGCTAATTTGTTAATGTAAAACAGTACGCACCATACCTTTAAGACAATATTTGAGGTAGTGTGCATGATAGTGCACGGCTTTTATTTGGATCTCTTTGTTCTAAACATATCAGAGAACTGTGCGTGTATTCTTTATTAGGGGCCACAAACATGCTCAAATAATTGGCATGAAACACTCCTTTAATGTCAAATGAGGCAAAACTCATGAACATACATTTAATTAATCATTATTTGTTTTGGCGAATATGCTGTCATCTCTCTTTAATGAATCTGATAGGAAAGTGATTACATACATGTGGTGGACGGTCAAAGAAGCAGTCATATAATTGTGAACACTACACAACATAAATCTCTGCATTCATTTAGAAAATCAGACCAAACTAAGAGGATCTTTGGGGTCCAAGCTTGACAGCTTGCTTGATTTAGAAGTAATAAATCTCCATGGATCCACCTTATGAAGTAGGAATCAGAGTAAAAGATGATAAATAAGTGTTAATGGACCACAGTGTAGATAGCAGTGTGTGTTTGTGTAGATAACTGAAGGAATTTGCACCAAACAGAGTAGAATAGGTCTCTACTGAGACTAAGCAGGCCATGGTAATTCAATAGGCTTGATAAAAGTGTGCCAGTTCTTGTACATGTGTATAATTACGGGCCAGTGTGTATGGCTGAAAGTGCCTCACTCTTTATCTTCATTTACATGAATGTCTGTGTGTCTCTGAGTGTGTTGTGTGTTATTTGAACACAGGGCTTGGATTCAGCATCAAAGGACCATTCACTGTGAAGTGGCAGAGGCAGCCTCTCTGCCTGCCACCAGCTCTAATTAGTCATTCACCCTGGTTATCGCCAATCAGCATCATCTTTTAGCTCTCGAGAGCTAACGCCACACAAACACACACGCGCAGACACACTCCCACAAATATACACATACAAACAAACATGCACAAACTCTCAGAAGAACGCCTGCATCCTCCCTTCATAAAAAGCAAAGATCGCTACAGACGTAGAGTGTATATCACAACAAACAAAGCTAGCATAATAGGGTCTGAAGCATGTCCCAACATGAAGGCATTCAAGAATAGAGCATAACAGACAGTGTATACGTGGAAATGAAATTGACAGGAAGACGAGAAGCAGAAAATGATGGCTGAAGCTCATGATGTGTTTTTCCTACATGACTGAGACAGAAGAGATGGATGCACATTGTTTAGGCACAAATTCGATTTCTATTTTATTTCCCCAATCCAAAAATGGCAAAGCTCTTAAGGACTCGTATTTAATTTGTCCAATAGGATGACACATCAACAAATGAACTGTCTTTATTAAATGTTACCAATAGTGTTTGAAGGGTTTCTCAAATATAAATGGATTACTGGCCTTTTACAAATCTTGCATTGTTTAGTTGTTTTTTCCATTTCTTAATTTAGCTAGTGTTTTGATCTGCTTTCAAGTTTTTCCTTCTGCATATTCCTTCTTTATCAGACATAACTTCTACAGGCCACAATCACCATTGTTTAGGACTAGTTCAATGTACAGGCTAAATGTTGCAAATGGGTAAATTTTATTACATGTTTACCAAACCCTAATCAAACGGAACCAACCAGCAGGTGAAAGCAATCCTTGTGTAAAAGAAATCTTAAAAAAGATGTGAAAATACCTTTTTACTTCCAAACTGCCTTAATTCTTCATGGCTTAGTCTCAATAGGGTGCTGAAAACATTCCTAAGAGATTGTGGTTCGCGTTGACATGACAGCATCAGATGGTTGATGTGGAATTGCTGGCTCCACAGCCAAGATATGAATGTCCCATTCCATCATATCCCAAAGCTACTCTCATACCTCATTGTCATATTTAAAAAAACAGTTTGATATGACCTTTGTGCATGACATGTTATTCTGCTGGAAGCAGCCAGAAGAGGGGTACACTGTGGCTATAAAGGGATAGGCATGGTCAGCAAAAACATTCAAGTAAGCTGTGGTGATCACGCAATGCTCTGTAAGGCCCAAAGCCGGCTAACAAAATAGACCCCACACCATAACACCACCATCAGCAGTGGTGGTGTGAACTGTTAATATAATGCAGGATGGATCTATGCTTTCAGGTTATTTACAGCAAACTGTGACCCTCCCATCTGAGTGTCACAACAAAAGACTCATCACACCAATTTATTTTTGCAATTTTCTGTTGTCCTTCAGTCTAGAATTGAAGCCTCGGTTTTCTGTTGGGAATGCTATTATGCATAACTTATTTCAGTGACTGTCACCTTCCTGGTTGTGCTGGAAAATCCCAGTGGATCTGCATTTTCTGAAATACTCAAAGTCACTTAAATCACCTTTCTTCTTCTTTCTTATGCTCAGTTTGAACTTTGGCAGGTTTTCTTGATCATCACTGCGTTGCTGCAACATTATTTGTATTAATGAGCAGTTTAACAGGTGTACTTAATATAGTACCTCCTTATATTGATTGCTTGCTCTTAACAGTACTATTTCATCTCAGGATCTAAAAAAGGCTCCATTCTGTGTAAAATTTACTGATGCCTACTATCTCAGCAAGGCCTTAAACATCGAGTGATCGATCTATATCATATGAGAGTTAACAGTTCAAAAGTAAAAGATTTATCAAAGTTTTTGACAAGCCTCTGTTTCTAAGCAGTGTCCCCATCCTCATTTCTCGAATGTTCGTCAACTGTCTCATAGTCCTGATCATACAGTATAATGTTCAGTCCCCCTTTCTTGGGAGACTGTTTCCTCCAATCCATCTTCACTGACAGTTCCATCTGTGTATATTCATGTGTGGACAAGAATCTGATTGTGGAATCTCTCAATTTAATGAATGGAACTTATTTCAAAGGTCTTTAGTTGTAAAATGTTCCTTTTAACTTCAATTTGATTCCGATGGCTTTTTTTTTTAAATCATGAATATAAAGTGTCAAAACTTTAATTAAGTCTTGTGGAAAAGGTGGACTTTCTAATTTTTTTCAGTCTCCATTATTTCTGTGTGGAGAATATAAAAACTCTTGTAACAACCAGACAAAATAATTCACATTTTTCAAGTCATAAGAAAAAACTGTCCATCCATCCATCTTCATCCGCCTTATCCGGGGCCGGGTCGCGGGGGCAGCAGCCTAAGCAGAGAAGCCCAGACCTCCCTCTCCCCAGCCACCTCCTCCAAGCTGGAGAAAAAAAACGTTTGAGACAAAGAAAACACTTTAGTTTAGTGCTTCCACCAAATATTAGGTAAATATTGCTAATTATTTCATTGTAAGGAGAAAAGAAGAAGTAAAAATAAACTTCAGGTGTTAAAATGTGAGGTATATTCATTATATTTTTGAGTAAACTTCCTTAGTAATGGCATCTTCATCACCATTTTGTGATGAATGCTCGAGGTACTCAGCTTCCACGACCAAAACAGAACAAACAGGCATAAAAAACATACCAAAATGGAGGGAAAAAAGCAGCATGAGTGCAGCCACTGGCAAACAAGCAATCACTAGAGGCAAACCACAGTCCCGCTCTTTCATACTAATGATTTTTTTTCTACTCACCAATCCCTTTCTTCCTTCTCCACATTTCTAACCTATTCTTTCTGTGATAATCAGCCATCTGTGCGAGGCCATTGCTAGAGAGGTATGGACAGAGTTTGTGTGTGATACAAACTCACATGAAACTTGCAACAGCCTGGAGAGAGAACCGGGGGGGGGGGGGAGAGAAAGACAGAAACATATGTTTTATGTTTACTGTCAGGTGCTCATTGAGGCGAGAAACTGGTCCATCACGGGGCTACAAAGAATCACATTCATACTTAATGGAAAGACGGAGTGTTGGATTTTTATCTGGAAAAACAAGCCTTGCAGTAGAACTATATATATTTTTTAAAAAAAGAAAAGAAAAGAAAGAAAACACAGAAAACATGCGTGCATACACTTGCATCATTCAGAGTACTCAGCTGGGAGTTAAAGCCTGGTCAGACTGATCATGTTTTCCAGGTCAGTGTTCCCACTAGCAGCCAATGATGGGACATCATCTGTGAACATATATCCCTGCATCCATGATGTGAAAAGACTGCACTGAACACCAAGCTTTAGACATTATCTCTCTCTCTCTCTCTGTCTCTCTCTTTTTGTCCTTCTTTAGCGATTTGCAATCTTCCGCTCTCCTAAGTTGTGACCTTGATTTTTTTTCCCCCTTTATTTCACTTTTCACCTCCATTCACCGTCACTGGCCTTGATTCATTCCTAACACCTACAATCCTAGTTTTTTTTATATCACCAAACACTGAGAACAGTCATATTAGTTAGCTAAGAGAGAGATGGGAGAGGCAGAGAGTGCTGACCTTCCTAAAGACAAAGGCTTTCTGCATCTTAAGCAGCAAATGTTTCGAAAAAGCTGAAGCTTGCAGATGGTTACTCCCCTGCTTATACAGAAAGCTATTATCGTGTTAGGGCCCACTGTCATTGCTGTCAGTACTCATCACACACACACACCCACACTCACACAAATGAATTTCAAAATGGTGATGAGGAGAAGCATTTTAATAGAGAGGGGCATTTGAAAAACATCACACCTTGTAAAAGGAACACTCAGTAAATAGTTTGGGGAGAAGAATACAGAATAATGGTTCACTTCTGCACATCATTGTGTTTTAATATGCTCGTGTTTGTGCTTAACATTATTGTAACTGTCTCACTGCGTCTCTCGGTAATGCCCACCACCACTGAGTCTACTGCTGTCTCGCTCATCACTGTTCCCTTGTGTCTTGTCTAGCAACCTCTCTGCTTCTTTGTGACTATAATGAGTAATACTTCAATGATGCCATGTCTCAGCAACATCTCCACTGCTGCAGGTCAGCCGGTTACCAGTGGGAGCCCTCTGGTTCCCACAGCCCATCTTGTCAGCTTTGAACACAAATTAGATTCTGACACCACCGTCAGCAGAGAGTTCACCAGGTAATCAAAATCTTTATTAACCATTTTATTAACCACCATATGCACTTTTACAACACCATTACATTCCTTTTGAAAATTATATTTGTGATGGGACAGCCATGATTGATGGGCCTAAAGCTGCGGTCCCCAACCTTTTTTGCACCACGGACCGGTTGTAGACATGGAGTGGTGGATAAATACAACAAAATAAAACCAGTACCGTTACAAAAAAAAAATATATATATTTATTCATAACACATGGGAAAAGACCCAGGGAAACTGAATTAAAGATAAAAATGATTTAAAAAAAATAACGCTAAAAAGCAATAAAAACCATAAAAACCAAAAATTTCACACCCGAGCCTCGACTCTCGTGTCCCAGTACTAAACGACTCACTGACCGGTACCGGTCCCTGGCCCGCGTGTTGGGGGCCGCTGGCCTAAAGTATATATATTGTTTATTACCCCAGCTAAGTAAACAAACTAAAAATAAACAAATAAATAATAAAGACATTCATAAATCCAAATTTACATTGAGGTGTTTACACTGTTTTAATAATAACACCAAACAAACCAAATTATTCAGTGCACTTTTATGTTTTGAGGTCAAGCATAAATGCAGCATTTCCAATATTCTTGTGCGTATTCCCCATTGTTATAGCTGAAGCTGTTCTGTTTCTGCACAGATTAAAAACATTTACTGCAGATTGTGAAGGTTAAATTTCTTGGTCTTGGTCCTCCAAATTGCAAAAAGTCTTATGGTGTGTTTATAGCGGCAGGATCACAGCAGTGGAAACAACTTCATAAAATACCTCCATAAAGTCCCCCCTTCCCTAAAAATCCCTACTTTTATGTACAGCTGATGTTTGGAGTGTAAACCAAGTAAATCAAGAGAAACATCATCCTACTATTTGGAATTATACCCACAGGCTGATAAACTAACAGGATAACAAGTAGTTTTACTTTTACTGTCTGACTCTGTTATAAGAACAAATATGACGAGACCTGAAGCTCCCAGGCTGCCTATGGAATATTCGTTTGCATACAGGCTGTGTTGTGGCGTGTACAAGAAGTCTCAAGGGCAGTGAGTGTACACAAGAGCTGCTGTCAGCACCAGCTGAGTCGAATCAGGCCTGCATTTGTATGGGTTTTCTTAATTGACCTGGAGATGTCTCAGCAGGAGAGCAGCGGGCGCATATAGCCATGGAAAGCCCAGCCTTCTGTTGGTGCTTCTCCAAAGTTTGCTTTTAATTAGGCCTCTAACCTTAGAATAAAATTAGAATAGAATAGAATTCAACTTTATTGTCATTGCACATGCACAGGTACAGGGCAACGAAATGCAGTTTGCATCCATTGCAGCGACAAATAACACAAGTATTCCAGTCAGTATTTGAATGTCTCAATACATGACCACGGCTTCAGATTCTTGTCAGCTGTTTCACAGCAAAGATAAAATTTTAGCCAGCTCTACTTGGCATTCTGTTTTAGGTAACATCAGTTTATGTATCAGCACAAGTGTTAGAGGAATATCACAAACTGTGACTGTGGGGATGCTGTTCTTTGGGTCATGCTCAGCATTTCTCTTCCTCCAAACGCAGAGAGTCTAGTTGATGCCAAAGACCTTGATTTTGGTTTTATCTGACCACAGCACTTTCTCCCAAACCTTCTCTGAATCATTTAGATGTTCACTAGCAAACTTATGACAGACCTGTACATGTCCTTTGCTGAGCAGTAGACCCTCCAGTATAGTTTGGTCTAATCTATCACCTTGCTCATCATCCTCACCCCATTAAGCAGATCCAACGGGAAGCATAGACTGAGTGTGATCATTTATTATATCTTCTATTTCTAAATAATCAGACCAACAGTTGTTACCTTCTCACCAAGCTTCTTGGTTATGGTCTTGTAGCTCATTCCAGCTTTGTACAGGGCTACAATCCTGCCCCTCGTGTCCTTTGGCAGCTCTTTAGTTTTCCATGTGCGTGCAGAAAGGTTGGAAAGGAACAAATTGAGTCTGAAACTGCTACATGTTTAAATTTATTGAGACAAACACCCATCGATGCTTTGCTTACCATTGTGAAATATGGTTTATATGTTTATATCTCTAGAGAGAGTGCAGCTGATGAACCCCAGCCAACGTTGGTGTCCTCTTTCGGCATTCCTGATACCTTGGAGCTTTGATGTCGGAACTCAAGAATGATATCACTCCTGAATTAGCGCATTCCAGAAAAAGAGATTTTGTTCTGAGTCAGGTAAAGTTACTTGAGTATCACTTACTAACTGGGTTGCTGGTGCTGCTCTGACTATCCAAATGGGTAATTCAAGTTAAGGGAGTGGCCGAGATTCAGTTTCTGACTCGGAACTGGGAAATTCGAACTTCTGACTTATTCAAGAATGTATCATAGATCAGCAGTGTTTGTGTAAATGGCTACTGATTACTCCCCCCCCCCCCCAAGTAATCCCGTTACTTTACTGATGACTTATTTTCAAAAGTAATTAGTTAGGTACCTGAATAGGTAATAAAGGAATAGATCTTTCAGCCCAATTCTACTTTTCTGTATAATCCATCATACAAAATGTAATCAAATGAAAAAGTCTCTTTTTAAAACTTGTTTTATTAGTTTTAATCTTTTAACTTTATGCATCAAGCAAAAATTAAATTATATGCAACATTCTCTAACTGGAAGAAATTTGTTTAACATTTAAACCTATTTTCTGCACATTCCAGCACATAAATTAAAATAGTTTTTTGTGTTAACACTCACTCTTTCAAATAGATGCAAGTAAAACACAGCAGAAAATAACTAAAATCAAAGACTCAGCGGTCCTGTTGCTCTATTTTCACCTGTATAGCAGGAGTTGGGCAGGCGGAGGTTTGCCCTGGTGCAGGTGTGCCGCAGCGGTCAGTGGAAGAATTCGTGAGTTTCTCTGTGAATTTCACATTCCAGTGGTAGCGTACTTGGTGCTGGCTCGGAAGTTTAGGGTTTTTTTTTCGCTGTAAAAAGAAGTTTTCTTCCCACGCAGTGAACAGTGAACGCTAATTTTTTTGTCACTTTTTACGGAATCAAACTCAAAGTAAGGTCAGTACTTCCACGCTTTAAACGCTGCACGCTCGTACTCTCCCCTGCACTCGATATATTATCCATTGTTGATCTGCACACAGCTGTTGCCACGAACGTCGCACTCGCTTACGTCACTGTCATGAGACACAAAAAATCCCGGTTTTAGTAATGCAGCGTCCTTACGGGAAAGTAACAGTAATCTAATGACCTTTTTTTGCAATAGTAATCCCTTACTTTAGTCGTTACTTGAAAAAAGTAATCGGATAACAGTAATGCCACGTTAGTGTAACTGTTACTTGTAACACGTTATTGCCCATCTCTGGTCCTAGGAGGTTAAAATGAAGCTACCATATGAAATAGTGACTGTTCATTTCTTTGGAAGTGAGCAAACTTACAAATTCAGCAAAGAATCAAATAATTATTCCAGTAACTCTAAAATAAAAACGATGTGCCCATGAGAAGTAAATCCTCTCTAAATAGTATGTTTAGAAAGTAACTTTTTGTTTGCTTTGGCAATGCTGTACTTGACCAACATAAAAGGAGATATCTTTGGATTTTATTCTTTTCCTTTAATTCCTCTTTGGAGGTGGAATCACTCCAGTTTTGCTCTGCAACAGATAGTAACAACAACTTATAAATCCCCGTCCAATAAAACATACTTTACATAATAAATTTGCCACATACTTAAGAGTATAATCATTTTTAGTTCCTGCTACACTTTCAAGAAATTTATTTTTTATTAGTTTATTTACTTTTAATAAATTTCTAAATAAAATTAAATGAATTTCTCAAATCAAGGATAAATAAAGTATGTGTTACTTCCCTTGTAAACTTTCCATAAAGGATTTCCGCAAAGCTCTGTTTTCTACTTTCAGAAGTAAGAGAAATCAATTTAAAAGTACTGATAGTTAAAAGCTGCAGCAGCATTATACTATTTAGAAATTACATTAAAAGCAAGAGAAGTAAATTGCATTATTCTTCTTTTTACAATGTAATGCTGTGCTGGGAAAATCTGTATCCTGGCATTAATGTAGATGTAACATTGAAATGCAGCACCCAGACAAGCAGACCGAGAACCCCAGCTGCCCTCCCTGCCCCTCTGCCACCCACTCACTGCTGATGGGAAGAGCACTCACTGATGACAGTGACTTCACATGTGCCAGACAAGCCCGGTCAACAAATGCTCCACCCTACAATTTGCAAAAACCCAAAGGGTCCCCTGTCAAAGTACTGGTGCCAGACAGGATAAGGGACCTACTCAAGATAAGGTTTAAATATTTAGCCTCAATTAATATCTTTGCTAACTACAAAATCACTAATTCCACGAGGCCACAAAATCTCATGAATGCAGTGTATTCTGAATGTGGGATAAATTCATATTTTGGATTAACAATTCATATGAATCAGAAACACTATTTTTCCTCATGTATATATTTGAATTTCCTGGTTAAATCGAAGGTATTGAAGTGAAATTCAATCAAAAGAGGATTCGACAGTAAACAAGATAAAATCTCTCTCTTTTTGTCTCAAACAATTAAAAAAAAAAGTTTAAAAAAAAGTAGCAGTGTTTATCGACCCCATTTCCACATGTACACAAATAACAGCACAGAGTATAAAGAGCTTGGGATGTGATGTTTGCAAACACCAAGTCTAACTTCACCGCTAAATGTGAAATTTCTCTTTAAACATTGTGAAAATCCAGGATGCAGGGAGCTATATAGAGAGCTCCCTCTCTGTCACCATAGTTTTTTTCTCTGTCTCACATTTTGAATCTTTAATGCTTTTTTTCCTCTTCTCTTAACATCTCCCTCTCTCAGTCTACTCTCCGTTTCTGTCCATCCCACCATGTCTCCCCGTGTCTCTCCTTTTATTCCAGCCTTTGTCTGAACAATTGTGTTTCCGGTGCTGTCAGAACCAATTTCAAACTAAAACACGACATAAATGCAAAATGTTGTGGATGGATTGGGGGTGGGTGGTGGTGGGTGGGGGAGTGAAACATATCACAAGGAGGTAGGAGACAAACAGTAGGGGTTAGAGGGGAAGCAGCGGTGGGTCAGGCTGCCTTGAGCAGAGCTTACTCTAGTTGTTTTTCTGCTTTGATTGGTCTTGTTTTGGTTTCCCCTCTTTATTATTTCAGTGCGCCAAGTATTTTCGCTGCAGTTTGAAGAAACAGACTCATCATTTTGCCCTGCAGGGGAGAATTGCAGATGGCAAGATGCTCCACTCCTCTCTCTCATCCCTCACTCTCCCACTCATTTTTTCTCTCCTCTTCCCCATTCCTAATGAATCAAGAGAATTAATTAGAAAAATGTAAAATTAGATGACTGGGGGATAGAGAAAGAGAGAAGGGGGACAGGAAGAAGGACACAAATAAATCCTATACTGTTCTTTTTTGGGAATGTAATTACTTATTTGAACATGTGGACATTCTGCCCGGGCATATGAAACAGTGGAGCTGTGATTGTGTGCGTTGGGTAGATATGAGGAATTTGGCAAATGGGATATTTTTCCTCTACATAATATAGTTCATGTTAAGCTAGCAAATTTTATAAAAAGCTGCTTGTGTTTGTATAAAGCTCACCATCCACAGAGAAATACTGTATGTCCAAAAGTGCAATAAATCTATGTTTCTTCCTTTTTATGTTTGACATAATTCAAACATAATAGAAGGGATGTCAAGGGATGAATGAGTGTTGTGTATATACCTAAAAACAATTTAGCTATTTTAAATTTGACCTTTTGGCACTTTGTTGATAGCACCTATCACCAAAAAATAAAACACATAGCTTCCATTTCTTAAGCTGAATTTATGAAAAATACCAAAGATGTATATTTTTCAGCAATGAGGTGATTCCTAAAGAGCTATTAGCTATTAACTAAATAGCTATTAGCTATTAGCTAAAAACTTGGCATATCTTGGAGTGGTTTACAGTGTGTGCTTAAAAGAAATTAAGGAAACTGAACAAATGGAAGAAATGACTTGAAGACCTGAACTACAGAAGATGAACAGTATCTGAAAGTCATGCACTTAAGAAATAGGAAAATGTCCAGCAAAGACCTGGCACAGGACCTGAGACATGCATCTGGCCAAAACCATATTACAAATGGTCTCAGTGGAAGGTGGCTGTCAAGAAGCCATTAGTAAAGAAAGGAAACAGGAAGAAAGGATGAGATATGCCAGTTAACACAAGAAATGGATTGCAAATCCGTGGCACAGATTGGATATGCAGCGCTAAATTCAAATTTGAAATTTTTCATTCAAACTGTCGTCACTTGGTATAGAGGAGGAGGTCTGGAGAGAGGTATAACAACGAATGTCTAACATTGTCTGTAGCATGGGGGATTCTCTGTCATGGTATTACCTATTGATGCTGGGATCTTGTCACAATTGATGATGCAGAAAAGTTCCAGATTTCAGATTTTGGTCCATCGTCCAGTACCATCTGGAAAAGCGTCTGATTGCCAACAGCTTAATTTTTTAGCATGACAGTGATCCCAAACACAATGTAGTAAAATATTACCTGAATTTAAAAATACACACACACACGCACACACACACACAATGGAAGATCTTAATAGAGAGCAAAACAAAAGGCAGACAGAGCTTTGAATCTCCTTCAAGAAGAGTTCAGGCTGTGTTGAAGAATGAAGGTGGTCATACCAAATATCTGTATTTAATGTATTTCGTTACCCTGTATTTATACATGTGTAATGACAATTAAGTTGAATCCTAATCCTAATATCGACATTCAAGCTCAGTAGAATTGTACAAATTACGGGTGGTTCAAGACCTCTCCATAATAAAAATGTAGTTTTTGATTACATTAAACATCAGGAGAATCACATCAGCATTGGAAAACTGAAATTCATTCAAATCTGACTTAATCTTTTGTCTGGAAAGCACACATCCATCTGTTTAAACACACAATCATGCATCTTTTATCATACACACACATACATACACAAATGATACATTGGTGTATATGTTAATGGTGTTGCCAGGACTCGGACTACCTGGTTGTTTGTTGGTAGTCGCCGATGTCTTTTGAGCTACAGCAACTGCTGTCACACACCATCTTATCTGCCTAACTACTTTCATTTTAAAGATTAACTAAATACATTTCTCTTTTAAAAAGTTGGACTGACATTTTTGCTTCAGATGCCATCTTTTGATGTCAAACACACCAGTTTGCCTGACCAAGTGTGGACAAAATTCAAAAAGCAAAGAAAGACAAAGCTCACAGTGGACACACATGCATAGTCAAATCCATTTGACCAACAATGTGAGGGTATGAGAGGAAGCAGCACAGTGGGGATGTTGTACAAAGCCAACATGACTAAGCCTCACCTCTTAGGTTGAGTCTCTCTTTCTCTGTTTTTGGTGACATTTACTTTGCTTCTGCTTTGAATCTCCCATTTTCTCTTTTTTCCTCTACCTATTCTACTGAATTTTTTATCTTTTCTCCTTTTTTCACTATCTCTCATCCTTTCTTTAAAACATCTGTGTTATTTTATTTTCTTTCTTTCCCTCAACTCCTTTTACAAGCATCTTGCTTTCATTTTGTGTTTTCATCTCTGCATCTGTTCTTCCTTCTTCTTTTCAGCTCTCATTTTGTTGTTCCTTTCTTCCTTTCTTTGTGTGTCTGCTGCTGCCAGTCTACTGCTGTCTGCCTCGGTCCCTGGGGGGATACAGTACAAGTGTTTTTGATTTTGAGCCAGGGTAAAGATGCATCAGACAGTGACTGGTGTGTTATACCAGCACAGACACACACACACCTAGATGTGCAACATGCAAAGGCATGCATGCATGCATTCAGTAGACAGGTACAGTGAAAATGTTCACAGTGGGAGTGAATGGCATGCAGGAAATGAAACCAGAGAAAAGAGATCATTTTATCAGGGACAATTTAGAAGGGTAGTGAGTTACTTTACGCTCTGCTTAAATAAAGTGCAGAGATGGCTAGAAGTGGGTCTCGGAAGTAATATAGAAGTTGCTTTGTAAAAGGGAAAGGGAGTGTCCATCAACTGTGGTGTAATACTGTGTATGTGGTGTTTAGTCACTTATAGCAACATCTTGCAAAGTGATGCTGAAAAACTAGTCCATGCATTTATTCCTGCTAGGCTTGAAATCTATATTTATTTTTGTTTTAAATTGTTGTAATAGATCCCTCAAAAGCAGAAACACTATCAACAACTTTTTTTCTGATAATATCTCTCACCATTATGTGTGAAAGAAAAGTCAAATAAAGTTTTAAATACCCCTTTTTATGTGAGCATAAACAGAAGCATACGGTTTGTTAAGTGATCTCTCCGCTCCGTTAAATATTTCATATGTATCGGCATGATCCCCTGCTAGTCAGGGTGTGTGGATACTTTCACTTGCTTGGCCATGCCACACGACTTACCTATAAAGCAGATGTGCTGGTATTAATTTAATCAGAACATATCTCTAGGTGTTTTTAATCTTGAAACATCATTTTTCACTCAGAGAACCAAAGTTACCAAGTAACCATACGTTCGCTATTATGTCAGGAGGGGGTAACTCTTTAGCATACCCCAAGAGGAGACAGTACGCCCTAATATCCCAGTACACCACAGTGCAAACAAACAACCCAGACAGCTGCTTTTGCTGAAGTAGAAGCTCACACGGTTTTCCATTGAAGAGCTGGTGATCCTTGGGATTGGCTCACAGAAGAGAGGAGAAGCTAGCCCAACCCTGCTTGATTGTAAACTGCTGTAACTGTGTTGTCTGTCCTCTTTCTGAGAGTGAGGAGAACACTTCTCCTCTCCAGCACATTTATGTGCTGAGCTGTCCAGCGGGCAACCCAATAGCCACTGCGTTCTCTCTCATATTGCAAGGTTTTTTACTGTATAACCTAAAGTGCCTTTTCCAAAACTGAATCGAAGTGAACTTTTATTGACTAGTAAAGACATCACATTGACAGAGATGTCATTTTACTGATACCCTGCTGAAAGGCAAATAAATACAGCTTCAAGGACTTTATAAAATAAAGTCCATTACATATATCTGTCTCGGCTATCTCTTAGAGCTTTGTTACCTTACAGCTGCCTAGCAACATCTTTTCACCTGGCGTGTGTCCTTTATTAGGATTCAGAGTTTATATTTCCTGTCCAAAGAAGATTTATTAGTTGTTTGAATGACTAGAATATTTTCTCTGTTAAATACACTAAAAGATTGATCATGGTAATATTTATTAGTGGGATGTTCTGTTGGCTAGTGAAGTGTGCAGATATATGTAAGATCATGTAGAATTTGCATTTACTGTTAGAATGCAATATTTACAAGCTATTTTTTTTCATTGGGGGGAATCTTTATGTCTTAAGAATACTGATTAACACATCTTTTGAAAAGCTGTATTAAAACTAAAGCTGTAGGTTAAAAAAAGCAATCATGGCCTTGAGGTAGAGAAACACAGAGGATGTGATTCAGTAAAGCTTATTGAACACTCTGTTCCTGAGAAGCCATTATGAGTTGCAAGGATTTAGGTGCCGTCATGCACACTGGCTGTTGAATCTCCACTGACAGATGATTTTTCTCTCCGACCCTGTTCAGCCCCTAGTCTTTATTCTAACATTAAAGTTGCAAATTGGTTTAAAGATTTTTTTGTTTTGTTTTTTTAACAAAGAGGAGTTGTTGGTCATTATGGATTTTCCTTAAACAACTAAAAAGGCAATCCTTCGTGAGGATTTTGGACATTCAAAAGGCATCACATGGCTAATATACATAAAACTCAGTGTATCCCATGCTTATTGTCTCTAGTATCGGTAGCTTTACCACCAAAAACTATTTTTGTGACTATCTTGTTCCACCTAAACAGTGCATACTGGGGGATTATTCTTGAGGTTCAAGGAACTGAAAGTTTTCAAAGCACTTTGTATACTCACTGAGCAAGAGGAACAAGAGACACTGCTGCACAGAACAGAAAAAACTAGTGAGGGGGAGGATTTGATGAAGAGTTAAATGCCCAGTGGGATCAGTGAGGGGACTGAAAAGATTAATGAATGGGAATCCAAATGCAGTTACAGACACTGTCAGTCAACAATGATAATCTGCAACATTTAAACAGAATTCTATTACACTATGTGGTTTGGATATCAGAACACTAAAAACTGAAAAAATTAATAAATATATTTTTAAAAAACCTGGGGAATCGATTAAAAAAACAGAACTAGCAACGAGCACAAGCAAAATAAAATACAACTTACCTGCTTCCTAACTCTCCACCACCCCAGATCTCTGGATTTACCTTGGTTCCCTTCCTCACTTGCAAATTAAGGAAAGACTCAAAATTATAAGGAAATAATTCTTTAAATAAGAATAATTCCAGTATTTTCACCATCAGCACCACCGCTTTGCTTTAAACACCTTTTAAATCCAGGTTGGCTCGGGCAGGTGTGAACCCGCCTCAGGCTGGAGTCTTCCACTCTTTGTCCAGACGATCAGTTTCTCATTAGCCTCATCAGCTGCCTGTACTTTGCCAACCAGTGTCCACCAGATTGTCTGCAGTATTTGAACGATAATCAGGGGCTCTTATCGCTCTTCTACATTCCTTTAGAACTTTGATGTTAATGTCCTTGTCTCCCTGTTTACAGTGTTGTCCTATGTGGCAAAAGAGTGGATCCATTACCAGCCCCTAACTACTGTCGAGCAGGTAGGTTTCTGTCTCGATATTCAACTTGCAACCACTTCTGCTTGTCAACCCTCCTTCAATCTCAGCCAGTAAAGCAAATTAGTGACTCCTCTCAGAAAGTTCTACACAGCGCTTTAAAATAACTAGCTAGCTCATATAAACCTGGTTCTGCTAGAGTTTTCTTAATGTTTAAAGGGAGTTTTTCCTCCCCACTGTCACCAAGCGCTTCCTCAAAGGGCCATGGGTGGTTGTTAGGGCTTCCTTTGAATAGCGCAGGGTCTTTACCTTACAATATAAAGTGCCTTTAAATGACTATTTTTGTAAACTGGAATCACCAATTAACCTATCTCCACTAACTGCAAGTATTTGGACTGTGGGAGGAAGCCGGAGTACCCAGAGAGTAATAATGCTTCCTGTAATTCAAAATGCCAAAACTGGCAAAACAAAGAATAGAGTGGAGGAAAAAGGATGAAGCAAAAGAAAAAGAGGAAAATGTGAATTAAGTAATAATAAGTAGAAAGAAGTAATAATATTAACACAGATTAACATACTTCAATTCAGAATTTAAGAGGTCTATTACCAGTTAATTTCACTAAACGCATTTAAATTCAGACAGAATAGCAGAGTTGATAACTTAATTAAAGACTCCAGGGTGGGGGTGAAAAAAAAGAGGAAACCAATTGAGTCAATGAAAAGAGAAAGGAAGGAAAGTAAGCAAGAGGGGTATATTCTACTGACAGAGAAATCATGTTTTCAGTGCAGGTCTATGGAGCTTGTTCATTCAAACTTGCATGAAGTCTCTGATGTTCTTTAGAGACTTGAGGTTCTTTTCCTGTATTCACAAAGGCAGGAGTGAGCAATTTCAGTTTTCCCCATGCACAAATCTGTCTTTATGTGTCTGCTCGTGTTTGGTAATGTCCTGGCACCAAACCAGCATATTTGTGCCAAGATTTGAGGGAAGTTATATCTGAGTCGCTGTTTATTCTGAGTGGTTCTTAATTAAGTGTTTGGACTTAATCCTGCCCAGACCACCCTTTGTAAGGATTGCTCAAGAGGAACTTTATGAATTTTTTTAAATCAGCTGACATGGCAACAAGACATGTTGGAAACTAACAAGAAACAATGCTCTGTTTTTTCTTAATTCTACACTAGAAAGCTATTTCCATCCATCCATTTTCTTCTGCTCAACTTGCTTTCGCTTGAATAGAAGGCAATCTCAAATCACAAAATAATAAAATCATTTGGGCGTATTAACTGTCATCAAGATTATGCCTGAGGTCAGGCATCTTTCTAATATTTATTCTAAATACAAAAAGGCCCAAATTAGACTTTAAACACAGTGTTATATTTTGATGGATCATATCTGAAACTTTCATCAGCTCAGGCTCCTGATTTTAACATTTTATTACTTATCTCATCCAGCAGCACCGTAGTCCAGTGTACCAAACAGGTATTCTTGGGCACTGTGGTGTCCAAGAATACCTGAAGTCTACATGTGCTTGTGGAGCTTTTGGAGGCTTGAGAAGAAAGCAAGTTGCGGGAGTGATGGTTTCAAAGACAAAACGATAGAACAGCAATGAGCTTCAAAGAATGTGAAACATGCACTGATTGGTTCAGATAAAGCAGGCAAGAAGATTCTTGGATCACAATGATGACAAAACTGAGTTTGACGGGGTGGAAAAGCAGATATGACAAACAGGATAAAAGTGGAGGACTCAGCCAAATTTCATAAATGAAAGCAGATGTGAGAGGACAGATTTTCCTTACATAAAGACTTAAACAACTGAAAGATTAAAGTATACAAATGCAGGGCAGGAACCTCTAAAATCTATAGAATGACACATTTGCATGAATACTGCATTTGTTTTCACCTTTTCTTTACTGCTTGTGCAAGTCACTTCTTTAAAAATGAAATTACTGTGATGGAGGACCTTAGTTGGTGCTGATGTAGCTGCACAAGATGTAACAATGTGAACGGTCTGGACTGCAGACAGACCATTTCCCCACCTGGACTCTTCTACTATGAGGCTATGTTGTTGTAATAGCTGTAATATAGGATTACAAGGCCGTCCTTGAAAATTATATCTGGATGGGAACATATGTTGCTCTACAAAGTGTACATTCTGTTCAGCACTGGTGGTGGTTTTCCAGATGTGCAGCGCCAATTCTATACGCACTAATGAACCCCACACTATGAGAGCAGGATTGCTCTCCCCCCGCTTCAGGACACCTACACCAGGAGATGCCGGACTAGAGCAGCGCAGATACTGAAGGACCCTGTCACGGTGCGGCATGGCACACCGTGGAAGGAGTGGGGAAGGAGGACCCAGGCGCGGTGCTCTATGTATAGGCAGTGTTTATTTACAAGGTGAAAAACAACGTAACAATAACTCCCCGTATTCTCCCAGACTCCCGTATCGTGTCTCCCGTGAATAGTCCGTGTGCTCTCTGCTCCCGTGTCAGCACCCCCCGGTGCTTGCTGCTCTCCGTGCCCTCCACGCTCTTCCTGCGGGAAACAATAACGGCAGCTGTCAGGACACTCAGAATGGCAGGCATACACTTTCAGACTTAGCTTAGACAGGACAACTAACGTGGAGTCTCATGCAATGATCCCGCGTCGGTGGGAGCTCCAAGACTCTCCTAAGTAGCTCCCCCGACGAGCCCTGATCAGCGGCAGGTGTGTGGCTTCGGGTGTGGCCAGTCCTTCCGCAGGGCCACACCCCTCAGGCCTGCAGGTGGCTGAGCTCCATCCTCCAAGCATCCCCGCAGACATAAACACACACACTCACATCTACAATCATGGAGGAGAGCAGCAGCAATACCAAAATACATATAATAATAATAATAATAATATAATACATAACTGCTCAGGGATCCTGGGTCGCCCAGTCCCAGGACCCTGACAGACCCGTCCCATCCTGGCAACAAACTGTTCCAACTTCTGCAATCTGGTAGAAGGTTCCGCATCTTCCGGGCAAGGACAGAGAGACTCAAGAGGAGCTTCTATCCCCAAGCCATCCGTGCCCTAAACACACACACCCGCCCTCTCACATCTATAATTGACTGAGACAGGACTCTCTTCCAGACACTCTAAACCAAGGCACAATGTACATTTCAAATTCCTTTAATTTTAAATATGTTTATATTGTCTATCCTGTAAAATAGTCAGATATCTATTCATATTAATGTACAGAATTCACCTGCTTGCTGCTACTACTGCACATTCACCCAGTGTATATACTATATGTAGATAAAAAAAACACCCAACACGCCCCTGCGGGTGGTTTATCCTTCAAGCTCGGGTCCTCTACCAGAGGCCTGGGAGCTTGAGGGTCCTGCGCAGTATCTTAGCTGTTCCCAGGACTGCGCTCTTCTGGACAGAGATCTCCAATGTTATTCCCGGGATCTGCTGGAGCCACTCGCCTAGCTTGGGAGTCACCGCACCTAGTGCTCCGATTACCACGGGGACCACCATTACCTTCACCCTCCACATCCTCTCGAGCTCTTCTCAGAGCCCTTGGTATTTCTCGAGCTTCTCGTGTTCCTTCTTCCTGATGTTGCTGTCATTCGGAACCGCTACATCGATCACTACAGCCGTCTTCTTCTGTTTGTCTACCACCACTATGTCCGGTTGGTTAGCCACCACCATTTTGTCCGTCTGTATCTGGAAGTCCCACAGGATCTTAGCTCGGTCATTCTCCACCACCCTTGGGGGCATCTCCCATTTTGACCTTGGGACTTCCAGGTTATACTCGGCACAGATGTTCCTGTACACTACGCCGGCCACTTGGTTATGGCGTTCCATGTATGCCTTGCCTGCTAGCATCTTGCACCCTGCTGTTATGTGCTGGATTGTCTCTGGGGCATCTTTACACAGCCTGCACCTGGGGTCTTGCCTGGTGTGATAGACCCTAGCCTCTATGGATCTTGTACTCAGAGCTTGTTCTTGTGCTGCCATGATTAGTGCCTCTGTGCTGTCTTTCAGTCCAGCTTTGTCCAGCCACTGGTAGGATTTCTGGATATCAGCCACCTCCTCTATCTGCCGGTGGTACATACCGTGCAGGGGCCTGTCCTTCCATGATGGTTCCTCGTCTCCCTCCTCTTTCTTGGGTTTCTGCTGCCTGAGGTATTCACTGAGCACTCGGTCAGTTGGGGCCATCTTCCCAATGTATTCTTGGATGTTCGTTGTCTCATCCTGGACTGTGGTGCTGACACTCACCAGTCCCCGGCCCCCTTCCTTCCGCTTAGCGTACAGCCTCAGGGTGCTGGACTTGGGGTGAAACCCTCCATGCATGGTAAGGAGCTTTCTTGTCTTTATGTCAGTGGCTTCTATCTCCTCCTTTGGCCAGCCTATTACCCCAGCAGGGTACCTGATCACGGGCAGGGCGTACGTGTTGATGGCCCGGATCTTGTTCTTACCATTCAGCTGACTCCTCAGGACTTGCCTGACCCTCTGCAGGTACTTGGTGGTTGCAGCCTTTCTAGCGGCCTCTTCATGGTTCCCATTTGCCTGCGGGATCCCCAGGTACTTGTAACTGTCCTCTATGTCTGCAATGTTGCCTTCTGGTAGTTCAATCCCCTCAGTTCTGACTACCTTCCCTCTCTTTGTTACCATCCGACTACACTTCTCCAGTCCGAACGACATTCCAATGTCATTGCTGTATAGCCTGGTAGTGTGGATCAGTGAATCGATGTCTCGTTCACTCTTGGCATACAGCTTGATGTCATCCATGTACAGGAGGTGGCTGACAACTGCTCCGTTCCGTAGTCGGTATCCGTATCCAGTCTTGTTAATGATGTATATATATATATATATATATATATATATACATATGTGGCCCGGTCATGGGGAATGAGACAGGACACAGGAAATACTCTTTTGTGGGCTTTTTTATTCTCCGACTGTACTCGGAGGAGCACAGTTTTAATTCTGTAGTTTTGAGTGAAACGGCAAAATTTAACTATTCCACTGGCTCAGCCTAAACTGCCTTTCAGGGTCTGAGACAACAGTAACTATCATATGTACATGTTAAATCCAAACAGTATAGACAACAGTAGTGACCTGTCAAGAAACAAATACAACAAAAAAAGAGAAAACAAAACAAATAAACACATTGTTTACATCCCACAACTTCGCAGGTCAACTGGTAATAAAGTGCACTGTAAACTCTCTTTTAAACATACATTTCTATGGGAGAACATCATGAACTCACTTCGGTTTCTCCACACAGCTACTGTGCTAGGACAAGTACACACGCAGGAATCACACAGCAAGTGATCTCCCCTCTGAATCAAACAGAAACATACAGAGTTATGCAAAGTGAGTAAAAGTATAAACTTAACAACTTTGAAATCTGTTAGGACACTGTAACTACTCACGCCAACCCGCTCT
Organism: Aulonocara sp. 'chitande type north' Nkhata Bay; assembly: GCF_057382095.1. Lineage (NCBI taxonomy): Eukaryota > Metazoa > Chordata > Actinopteri > Cichliformes > Cichlidae > Aulonocara > Aulonocara sp. 'chitande type north' Nkhata Bay. Next base: position 16,741,472 of record NC_141347.1, read on the forward strand.
TCAGTCCCTTTCACAGCACGTGACCATTAAACATGCACCCGTCGCGCGTTAAGAACTGTACAGAAATGGTCACAAACATGGAGTCATTGCTAAAGAAACTTAGCTAATTACAGTCTACTACAACACTGGTGACAATATTTTGCAGTATGCTACACTTTTTAGCACATTTACCTCGTGTGTAGCTAGCCACAGAATCTTTTGCAGTCTCTAACTCTCCAGTGCTCCCGCTCACAGCGCTCAGTGTGACACAAACTTGAGTGCATGCGTGCTCTGGCTTACGGCGGCTCTTAAAGGGACAGTATACCCCCAAAACGCGAGGTCTAGTCATCACCATGACAACCCTACAACAGACCTCCGGTAGACAGGCAAAAACACAATTCCCTCTTTTTAAACCCTTTCCATGCGTAGTATTAGTTCACTTGGCTACATATATATATATATATATATATCTTCCTCTACACCCCCCCCCCCCCCAATTTTTGCACATGTCGAGGAGCGTGTCAGGCTACATTTCACTGTGTGTTATACTTGTATAACTATGCATGTGACAAATAAAGAACCTTGAACCTTGAACCTATCAGAGATGTAGCCTTTTAAACTTAGCTCTAATAGAAAGCCAGATAGTCCTTATTTTTAGCACAAGGAATGCAGTGTCCATGTTTTCCAAAAATAACTTAATATTGAAATTTTTTAACTTTGCCGCTGCCCATTTTAACCCTTCCACGCATAGTGGTCACTACAGTGGACAGCTATTCAAAGGCTGTTTTCTTGTATTTGTGTCAGTGTTGATGGTATACTTGCACATAAACCACTACATTGGACACTGATGTGTCACCCCATACACTGCCACCCAGTCAAAACATTGTCCACCTAAGTGGACATGTAAAAAAACTCTTGAAGTTCTTTTTTTTTTTTCATACCTAAAGATGTTAAGAAAAAAAATGCAGATTGAGGTTGTCATAATTCATGCACGAAAGGGTTAAATGCTTAGGATCAGAGGCAACAGCAGAGTTTCTGGATCATCTTCTTCTTCTTGGCATGATAGAACAATCTGTATTTGTGTATGAGGTATCCCATATTGATTTTCAACCTTGTCACTTGTGCACAGAGATTTCTCCAGATGTTCTGAATCTTCTGATGGTATCATGTCCTGTAGATGATGATACATTCACAAATGTACATTGACAAATGTACATTGAGGAACATTAATCTGAAATTGTTCCACAATTTGTTGACAGTGTTTTCCAGATTGGTGAACCTTTTGAGAAAATCTGCCTTTCTAGGATGTTTTTTTTGTATCATGCTAGTGAACTGTTACCAAATGTTCCTCTCGCTGTTTCATTTTAGTACCACTTACTTCTCCTGTTGTTGCCACCGTCAACATTCAAAATAAGCAAACATTTTTCAAGAAAGACTAAAATGTCTCAGTTTAAACATTTAATATGTTTACTTCATTCTATTCTGAATACAATTGGTGTTTATAAATCTATATAAATTCATGTTTATGCTAATCATTTCATTCTGTTTTTAGTTTACATTTTACACAGCTTCACATCTTGTTTGGAGTTGGGGTTGCACTAACATGGGTAATTCATTTCTCTCACTCTCTATTATGTTTTTTCTTCCTCCGTTGAAGAGATTAGGAAGTATTCTAAATGTCAAAAGAAAAATCTACCAGACATGTCGGTGTGCACAAGAAAGACACGTACACACCTTAACAATTCAGAAATTGCTTGAAAAACAATAAAGAACAGTGAGCTCTTGCCACCAAATTGCTACACTAAATGTAGAAGAAGCACATTAAACGGTGCAGATCTTTTATAAATTGCTTTTTTACTCGACTGAGATACAGGAGACCACTGCCCAATATGAATGAGAAGATCCTTTTACTGCTGAAATGACTGTGATGTGTTACCTGCATTTTCCTCTAGCTATGCATGGGTAGGAAAGAAAATGTGTCACCATGTGCCTATTGCTAGCTAGCTGTGAAATTTGTTATATCAGAACTAAAGAGAACTCCACTGCCTTTCCTTTTTTTTATTTTAACCATACACATTCATGCATATTCTTATTCTTTCTCTAAGGTTCTGTTTATAGCAAGCTCCACATTGTTTTTTTTTTATATATCTCCCTGATTTTCTCCTTCTAGTTGCTGATTCCTGATTTCTGCTCCTTTTTTGTGGAAGCATGCTTTCAAGTTGCTATTTAGGGTACACTTCATAGACAGAAACTGAGAGCTGAGAGAGAGGGGGGGGGATAGTTCATTGCCTCTGATTTAGGACAGTGAGGAGAATGAATTGCTACTATCTATCCTTCAAAGATGCAGTCTGACTGGGCATTATGCTGACCCGTACCGCCCATGTAGACACACACACACACACACTAGCTAGATAGATTTAGAGGGTAGTAAAATGGCCAGTGCTACTCTGCAATCTGGTAAATGACCTGGCTGTTAAAGTTTCCCTCGTTCACCACCACTGAGCTCCGGGAGGGAGCAGATGAAGACAAAACTATAACTTTAAAATCCTGCCATCGTGGATTTAAGATAGAGTTTTATAAACTAGAAATGTGTTATGTGCGCACTCTTCAATTCTATGTTCAAACCGTAAATACTGGAAACAAAGTTCTGTTTCAGTGCCTTCAACATATGTATGTTACTGGAGCAGGTGCTGAAATGGATCTCCAGATGTATAAAATTATGTTAAAAATAAAATCAAAGTCACAAATTGTGATGTAACAAAATCATGTTCATACCGTTGAAAATGGCTTTTTTCTTTACATTTTGTATATAATGTATATAATACGATACAAGAGCCATAACAGAACCATATTTTGACAGACAGCAAATTATCCATCCAAACTACACTCACTGGCCACTTCATTAGATTCAAATGATCTCATATAGTACCAGGCTGGACCTCCTTTTGCCTTCAGAACTGCTTTATCAAATCAAAATCAAATCACTTTTATTGTCACATCACATGTGCAGGTACATTGGTACAGCACATGTGAGTGAAATTCTTGTGTGCGAGCTTCACAAGCAACAGAGTTGTGCAAAATACAATAATGTAAACAAGCAAAATACAAGAATGGCTACATCTGAAACTAATAAATATAAGATAAGATAAGATAAGATAAGATAACCTTTATTAGTCCCACACGTGGGAAATTTGTTTTGTCACAGCAGGAAGTGGACAGTGCAAAAGTTATGACGCAAAAATTAGAATACAATAAGAATAAATACAGTACACAGCTGTACAGAATAGAATAAAATAATATACTATATACAGTAGAATAAAATAGAATAAAAATATACAATAAGATAAAAATAGAATACGAATGCTATATACAACTGAGTAAAAATACAACGATGCCAGAAAAGATTATTGCACTTAGTGTTATTGCACATGTGTGGATGTGTGTGTTTGTTCAGTTAAAGTCTATGTACAATATATAATAGTAGATGCATTTCTGGATGTGTATACTAAATATTTTTCTACGTGTGTGTGTGTGTGTGTGGTGTGTACACATATTTTACAAATTAAATAGAGTAAACAATAAATAAAATATATAAAATAAAATATACAGAGTGAGACATGTGCAAAACAGTGGCATTACTGTACAGTATGGAGTGCATAATGTTAAAGTTCCAGTAGTGAAGCTGAGGTGTCTATGAAGTGTTCAGCAGTCTGATGGCCTGATGGAAAAAGCTGTCTCTCAGTCTGCTGGTACGGGACCGGATGCTGCAGAACCTCCTTCCTGATGGAAGCAGTCTGAACAGTTTATGGCTGGGGTGACTGGAGTCCTTGATGATCCTCCCCGCTTTCCTCAGGCACCGCTTCCTGTAGATGTCTTGGAGGGAGGGAAGCTCACCTCCAATTATCCGTTCAGAGCACCGCACTACTCGCTGGAGAGCTTTGCAGTTGTAGGCGGTGCTGTTGCCATACCAGGTGGTGATGCATCCAGTGAGGATGCTCTCAATGGCACAGTGATAGAAGGTCCTGAGGATGTGGGGGCTCATGCCGAATCTTTTCAGTCTCCTGAGAAAGAAGAGGCGCTGCTGCGCCTTCTTCACTGTTTTGTTTGTGTGTACTGACCACGTAAGATCCTCAGCCAGATGTACACCAAGGAACCGGAAGCTGCTCACTCTCTCGACAGCAGCGCCGTTGATGGTGATGGGGGTGTGTACTTCTCTGCACCTCCGGAAGTCCACTATCAACTCCTTTGTCTTTGCGACGTTGAGGGTGAGATGGTTGTCTTGACACCAGTGGGTCAGGGCGCTGACCTCCTCCCTGTAAGCTGTCTCATCACTGTTGGTGATAAGACCCACCACTGTAGTGTCGTCCGCAAACTTCACAATGATGTTGCAGTTGTTAGTGGCCGTGCAGTCGTAGGTGTAGAGTGAGTATAGGAGAGGGCTCAGTACACACCCCTGTGGAGCACCAGTGTTCAGTGTGACGGGGGATGAGGTGATGCTGCCCAGTCTGACCACTTGGCGTCTGTCAGACAGGAAGCTAAGGATCCAGCTGCAGAGGGAGCTGCTCAGTCCTAGATCCTGCAGTTTCCTGTCCAGCTTCGAGGGAACGATGGTATTGAATGCTGAGCTGTAATCTACAAACAGCATTCTCACATACGTGTCTCTCTTCTCCAGGTGTGACAGGGCAATGTGTAGTGTCAGGGCTATGGCATCATCAGTGGACCTGTTGTGGCGGTATGCGAACTGTAGAGGGTCCAGTGAGTCGGGTAGTGCAGAGCAGATGAAGTCCCTGACCAGCTTCTCGAAGCATTTGCTTACGATGGGGGTCAGGGCTACAGGTCGCCAGTCGTTCAATGAGGAGGTGGTGGAGGATTTGGGTACAGGGACGATGGTGGCCATTTTGAAGCAGGCTGGGACTACAGACAGAGAGAGGGAAAGGTTGAAGATGTGCGTGAACACTCCAGCCAGCTGAGCCGCGCATGACTTGAGGACGCGGCTGGGAATCCCGTCCGGACCAGTAGCTTTGCGTGCGTTCACCTTCCTGAAGCACCTCCGCACATCCTCCACAGACACAGTGTGCGCACTGACGTCATCCGCGGTGCGCACACTGTCCGGTCTCATGGTGTTCGCTGTGTCGAATCTAGCGTAGAATACGTTTAGATCCTCACACAGAGAGGCCGTGGTCTGCGGTGTGCTGGTTTTCCCTCTAAAGTCTGTGATCGTGTTTAGTCCCTTCCACATACTCCGCGGGTTGTCAAACTGTTGCTCCACCCTGTCCCTGTACTCACGTTTGGCTGCTTTGATTGTCTTCCGGAGTTGGTAATGTGCGTGTTTGTAGTCCGATGTGTTCGCGGAGGCAAAGGCGGTGCTCCGTGCCGCGCGAACATCTCCGTTAATCCAGGGTTTTTGATTTGGGAAGGATTTAACTTTAGTTCTTTGTGGCAGGTGCTGGAAACATTCAGAAGCTATTTTGGTCCATATTGTCATGTTCAATAAAGACACTTTAGCACATCTGCACATTTGCACATCCAGAATGTGATTATCTTGAAATCTGTGACTGTGTAGACCTTTTAAATACAGGGAGCTCATTGTCATGCCAAGATGTTCAGGTTTGGGACACGATGCATTTTCCTGCCGTCAGAAAATGGTTACACTGTTGTTATAATGGGATTCTTACTCAAATAAGAAGTAGTAAGAAGTACCTCTGCACTAAGAGTCTTGTGATTACACTGCATATCCCAACAAACTGTAAAACTGCTGCTTAGTTCAAAATGTTGGACCAGCATATGTGACAAAACTCACTCATGTCAGAAAGCATTAATATGATCGTGTTTTACTGTTGTATGAGAATATTTAAGCGTGTGCATGTCTCCACAGTTGCAGTAGAGCGCAGCATGTGAGAGTGTTCTGCACTGTCTGTGCCTTTAGACGCATCAATAAAACATTCAAATTCTCTTCATATAAAACACAGGTCAATGCACTGCCAAAATAAAGCACTTTAAAAAAAATGTTTCTCAGTTCATACACGGGCTGCACAGTGGTTGCCTCACAGCAAGAAGACACTCGGTTTATATCCACCAGTCGGCCAGGGTCTTCCTGTTCCTTTCTGTGGAGGTTGCATGTTCTCCCTGTGCCTGTATAAGTTCTCTCTGGGTGCTCCTGTTTACTCCCACAGTCCAAAAACATGTATGTTAGGTTAACCTGTGATTCTAAACTGGCTGCCGGTGTGAATGTGAGTGAAAATGCTTGCCTGTCGCTCTGTACAGTTGAAGGAGGACCTCGAAGCGGCTCATCCCTCTTAAAAGACATGTTTAGGAGTGATGACCTTTATTTCATTTGAGATCTTGAGTTGTTCCCTTAATTCATAAAAAAAATAACCGAGTCATGCAAAATTAACTGTATGTGTGTATCTGTGCGATTTTTAATTTATGCTTTAAATGTGCGTGAACATCTATACCCTTCTCTGTTTTTATTATATGCAGAGTGTGTGATGTAATTGCCAGTGACACATTAGGCTGTGGGGAACTGGCAGAGTCATGATGTGCAACCTCATTTAATATGGAGGTGATGTGACAGATCTCAGTGCATAAACACCATGCCACACACACACACACACACACAAAAGACACACACATATAGATGCCCACACTACAATGTGTCAGAAGATTGTCATAATATCCTGCTTAGATGTGCATCTCCAGCACTGCTTCGCCATTGAGTGAATCTCTATATTTAGATCCTGTTGATTGTTTTCCACAAAGTCTTTAGACTGTGGAGGATGTGAGAGGTGACGTCTGCAGGTAGACTCAGTTAGGTAATTCTACAAAAATTGATAAATTCCTTTGTTTTGCATATAATTAAATGCTGTATGTAAATAATGTTAACAAATAATAACCAAGATGCTCTTGGTTGAACTGAGATTATAGTTCAACCAAGAGCATCTTGTATGTGCTTGCATGTGTTACCCAACTATCAAGGTTACATTCTGCATCATTATTGCTTTCAAGTCCTTTCGTCTTTCCTCCATGAACGCTTACACTAACACTTTAAACTTGCTTGTCCGTGAGCTGGACTCCAATCAGTCTGCTGGATGCCGTTACAGTCTTTTTAATCTGTGCAAGTGAAGAAGAAAGATAATTGGAAACAATTGAGAAGAAAGTAAAAGGCACTGAGGCGAATACAGTTAGGCGACATCGGTGTAGGAAAATGTTGGCTTTTTATCGCTGGGAGACAAAAGAGTGATATCAAACATAATGATGTGCACAACTGCTGTCACACACCCTCGCAAGCAGATACACACTAAGACGCATACCAATACCGGTGATGATTATGCAGCTTATCAGTTTGCTGGTTTTTGGTTTTTTTTGGGTTTTTTTTCAGAGAAGGCAATAACAAAGCCCGAACAATAATTAAGCCATTAGAAATCAAACTGTCAGGTTCTGGCACACTCACTTTATCCCACCTTCTTTTTTTTCTATCCCTCACACTATCAATTATACACACCCTTTTTTTCTTTGTTAGCAGCTTCTGTGATGTAATGCAATTCACCTTCACCAACTTATCTAAATGCCAAACCCAGTTAAAATTAAGTTTTAACTCTTAAACAACCTTTCAAATAGTCTGCGTCAGGGAATTCCCCAGATTGTTTAATTGTTCAGAAATGTCCTTATGGCTGTGACTCAGGAGGTAGACTGCCAAATTTGAGCATTGGAGGGGTTTGATCCCTGCAAGTGACTCTGGGCAATAAACTGAGCTGCGTATCACACAGAACAGGATGAGCCTAGAGTGCATAGAATAAGGCCAGTAACATTAGAAAAATGCATTGCATTATTCATCTGCAAAACTAACACCAGAATATGAAAGATCCAAAAATTACTTTTTAAGCTCTCCTGCTGTCTTATCATTGATTGTTCTGTTCTCAGTTCACTTGCTAATGTATGCAATGCCATGTTTTTAGTGACACTTTTGGGTCTTTTGTTGTGTTTTTGTGCTGCATTTCTAATAGATCACTTGTCAATAAGCTTTTTAAAAATGGCAAACCAAAAGCTGGCATAGCAGGGGCAATAGAACAATTCATTTCCAGAGTGGGAGAGCACATGATATAATAAATGTTTTGGGTATTAGAAGTCATTTAGCTGAGACTAGGAAAAAAATATGAATTTCAGTGATCATGTAATTGATTAAAAGTATTGTGTGTTAAAATTACCTTGTCATTCTGCTTATGTGATAGTAAAACTCATCTCACTGCTTGTTTGAGCATAGATAACCTTGTGCATACCTGCCTGTCTTCTCCTTCAAAAGAAACCTGTTGGAAGGCTTCACTCATACGATCCTGCATCTGCCTGATCATCCCCCTCCCTTGGTGAAGCAGCTTACCTGCTTGGGTACTGGAACCCAAGCTCTACAGAAAGAGAGGGGACTGTTTATTTATGTGTGGTTACTTACTGAGGTAGTCGTTTCCCACCTGAAAGACTTCCTCCAGACGCTGACCTGATCAGAATCCCAGCTTGAATTACTTACCTGTGAACATTGTTTGACATTCATCCTGACTGTGTCCTGTGTTTGAGCCATTTCACCCAATGAAATCTTGTTACTCACAACCTATTTTAATTAACTTTTTCTAATTTTGTGGAGACAAAATCTGGATAACACATATGTGCACTAAATGCATCCTTTTTTTCAACAGCATGAGTGAATGTTGATCCTAATACCTACCATTTACCTCTGAAATGATAATGACTCTAAAAGCCTTCAGTTTATCCAGACTGCTGCTGTGAAAGTGCTCACGGGGACTAGAAAGAGTGAATACATTTGGCTTCTCTTCATTGGCTCTCTTTAAATCCAGAATTGAATTTAAAATCTTTGTCATCACACACACAGTCTTGAATAATTGGGTCCCATCTTACCATATAGACCTCATAGTACCCTATCACCAATAAGGCACTTCACTCTCAGTCTGCAGGCTTACTTTTGGTTCTTATGTATGTGAAGTACAGCCTTCAGTTTTCAGGCCCCTCTTCTGTGGAACCAGCTCCCAGTTTGGATTCAGGAAACAGACACCCTCTCTACTTTCAATATTAGGCTTAAAACTTTCCTTTTTGATAAAGCTCAGAGTTAGGGCTGCATTAGGTGATCCTAAATCTTCCCTTAGTTACACTCCACCAACTGCTGGGCCTCCTCACAACACACTGAGTATCACCTCTTTGCACTTACTGTGTTTATACACCACTCTGCATTTTTTTATTGCTTATTATTCATGTCTGGCTTTCTTCCACAGTGTGTTTTTGGACCCGTATCCCTCTCTTCACGCCCTTGAACCTGGTTCTGCTGGTGGTTCCTCCTGTTAAAAGGGAGTTTTCCTTTCCCACTTTTCTCTAGTGCTTGCTCATAAGGAGTGATCTAATTATCAGTGTTTTTCCTCTATTATGTCTCCACCTCATATTAAAAAACACCTTCAGGTGACTGTTGTTGTGATTTGGCATTATATAAATAAAACTGAAGTGAATAAAAAAAAATACAGTTAAAAAAACATTAATTCTTACACCAGCTGGTAGCAAATCTTATTCAGACTGATGTAAATGGTTTATTTGTTTTAAATTATTTTCCTCTGCTGATTAATGCTCTTTCTGCACACTGGTGAGCTTCTACAGCAGAGGCACAGTGTGTGTGGAATTGACTTAGAATAAACAAAAGGACCCATGCTCATTGTAATTAAGGAACATGTCTCCCACTGCAACACTGCAGCACGCTAATGTTTTTTTAGACAGCAATTGAACACCATCAGAAAATATCCGTTGTTTTCATTCTTGGTTTTGGCTTTGGCAGCTTTTACAGTTAAAAAATAAAATAAACACAGCATCATTAGCTTCATCGTTTAAACCTTACAGGATTTTGTGGAGTTCAAAATCTCAGTGAAAGAATAAAAAGTACATCATTAGTCACATTTCAAATAGGCAAAACCTTTAGGGCATGGCTGACCTCTTGTCAATGTTCTCTGTCACTTTCTCAATTTCTCCACTTCTTTGCTCTCTTACTTCCCTCCTTTCCCCCACCTCTCATTTCCACTCTATATATCCCTTGTGTAGTCCAGTAATTGCACTGATTATTGCTGCTGTTACAAGTAAAGGATCTTAGTGTCTGTGGATTAAAAAGCGAGGGCTCTGCTCCGTTCCTCTGCCTTCCCACAGAGGATTTACTATATATGTGTGTTTGCAGATTTATTCATGAACACACCACAAAGGCATCTCATGCAAAAGGGCGTGTTGTTTTTTGTTTGTTTGTTTTAAACATCTGACTTTTAACCTGTCTGTAACTTACATTAATTTGTTTTCACAGGATAAAACATGGACAAAATGTTTGATCTTGTGGCAGCAGAGGATTACTCAGGCTGTGCATGAGCGTCCTTGCCAAGGTCTCAGCGGACTTGGTATTGAAAGGGAGCTAAGCACAGCTTGAAAGGAAACAAGAGACAATAAGTAAGTGATAGAAAAGAAAAGAGATGTAGAAGGAGAGGACTGTGAAAGAGTCTGAAAGCTGTTTGATGCATTTGCAAAGGTCACTCAGGTCTAACCAATTATTATTCAGTATGGTTTGCCTGCAGAAGAGATGTAAATGATGTCAAAAGCATAGGGGAAGAAGGGAATGTACATCCATCCATCTGTCCATGCATCTATTTTCTTCCAATTATCCAGGTCATGGGGCAGCAGCCTAAACAGAGAAACCTCCTCCAACTTGTCCGGGGAACACCAATGCGTTCCCAGGCCAGCCGAGAGATATAATCTTCTCCAGCATGTCTTGGGTCTGCCCCGGGGCCTCCTCCCAGTGTGACATGCCCAGAACACCTCACCCAGAAGTTGCCCAGGAGGCATCCATTTGTAGATGCCCAAACCACCTCAGTAGGCTCCTTTTGATGTGGAGGAGTAGCCCCTTCCAGATGGCCCAACTCCTCACCCTATCTCTGCGAGGCCAGCCACCCTTTAGAGAAAGCTCATTTTCAGCGCTTGTATCTGCAATCTTTCTTTCAGTCACTACCCACAGCTAATGACCATAGGTGAGGGTAGGGACGTAGACTGACCAGTAAATCGAGAGCTTCGCTTTTATGCTCAGCTCTATCTTCACCATCACAGGCCTGTACAGCGTCTGCATCACTGCAACCCCCTGCAGTGATCGACCTGCACCCTAAGCTGTCCTCGTGCCATGTGCACTTATGGACATAGTGTTTGTTATGGACAATCTGTGGTTTGCACACAAGTAACAGAACACTGCTCGGGTTCAGATTTGGCAGGCCATCCTCCCAATCACACCCCTCCAGGGATCACTGTCGCTGCCTACATGAGCGTTGAAGTCTCTCAGTAAGATGACAGAGTCCCCAGGTGGAGCACCCTCATGCACCCCACCCAGGGACTCCAAGAAGACTGGACACTCGAAACTGTCATTGGACGCCTAGGCACAGATGACAGTCAGGACCCATTCCCTGACCAGAAGGTGCAGGGTCCAAACCCTGTAGTCCACTGGGATAAACTCCAACGTACAGACAGCAAGCAGGGGGGATACTAAGATACTCACCAAAGACAACTCCAGCCTGAGACAAAGTCCAGCCTCTTCCCAGGAGACAAGAGGCTTGGTACCTCGCAAGCTTGCGCACTGGCTCAGGCTCCTTCCCCGCCAGAGACGTGACTTTCCATGTCCCAATCACTAGTCTCGGAAGGTGGGGTTAGGTCCAAAAGGTCTCTGCCTCTGGCCGCCGCCCAGCATATGGTACAACTGACCCCTACGGCGCCTCCTGGAGGAGATGGGCAACCAACAGGACGGCAGAGGATGTAACCCGATTAATATTTCGAAAACACACTGGTATTATTGAAGTTGTGTGTGTGTGTTTATGTGTTTGTATGTAAGGTTTAATTTAGTAGTAATGGCATTTTAAGTTATGTTGTGATTGTTTAAAATAAAAATAATGAACTGACACTTGTGAGTAGTGGTGCAACAGATCAAAAATCTCACGGTTCGGATCGGATCACGGTTTTAAGTCACGGATTGGATCAATTTTCGGATCAGCAAAAAAAGAAAAAAGACAAAAACATTTACATATTCACTTATTGAAGTATTTTTTTGCCTGTTAAAAACATTCAACTCAAGACTTATTCCACACAATTATTAAAAAAAAGAAATTATGGTTCAATATAGGGCAGTATAGGGCTTTGTACCACTCAATTCAATTCAATTTTATTTATAAAGCGCCAAATCACAACAACAGTCGCCTCAATGCGCTTTATATTGTAAGGTAGACCCTACAATAATACACACAGCTCATTATATCGCACTTCGCTGTGATATAATGAGCTGTCACGTAGCTTTCCGTTGCCCTGGAGGTCCACACATTTGTAGTAGTTAGGGCAACAGAAGATGCCTGGGACAGTTCAGCCATAACTTTAAACTTTTCCTGCTCATACATGCTTGGAACGATCTTGCCACTAAAGTGGACGCGCAACGGGATATCATAGCGTGGCTCAAGCATGTTCATCATAGTTTAAACCCCTTGTTTTGCACAACGGAATACGCAGTGGCGTGTCTAGAAAATTTTTGTTGGGGGGGCCAGGTAGGGGCACAGATTTGGAGAAGGGTGGCAGATTTAATTGGCAGATAATGTTTAAAAAAAAATTTCTACCAACCCTTAACCATAATTCAATAACCCTATAAACCTAATAACCAAATGCACTTTTAACTCTTATTAGAATGAGATTTTAACCACTACGGTGCAAAGTTTTTAGATACTGCGTTGATAAAGTACAAGAGATACAATCAGTGCTTTGTCAGTGTTTACTCAGCATTCAAGGACAGCAATATTTACATAGTATTTTTACTGACATATAGTGCACATATGTTTTGGGCAAAAACATTTTTGAAAATTAAAATACGAACATTTGTAACAAACAATTGACAAATTAGCCAATGCCAATGCAAAACTTTATCTGCCTGTTAAAAAAAGAAGATAATCTTCTCACAAACTGGTGTTTGATTTTGAAACAGGAAAAAAGTGGAGAAACAAATGAAAAGACGAACATTTGAATAAAACCTGAAAGCAAGTAAATACTTTCTATGCTGCCTTATCGTAAACTTTGGTAATATTGATAAAGAACAACACTGGCTGATGATGAAATACAGTCAGCTGGCATGGTGACACTGCCAGTATTAACCTGCAGGGCTGGACTGGGACAGAAAATCTGGCATTTTGACTACAGACCAACCCACCAGGTAGTAAAGCCATAAAGCCTTTGAATGAAAACAAATGCTGTTGTGACAGTGATGTACAGTCTTGTTGGTATATGTATGATTTCTATACATTTTACGTCAGATAAAAACTTTGGTTGTAAGATTTAGATAATTATTTAATAAAAACTAGGTATTTTAAATGAGAATAAGAAAGAAAAGTATTTCTTTGTGCCCACCTTTCCCTGTTAATGCCCTACCTGGCCCCCTGGCAAAACTTTGCTAGACCCGCCCCTGCACAGTTACCAGCTGTCAGCTACATAAAAAAGGATCCTGGTGTTATTTGTCTCTCAGAAACAGTTGATAACTTCAACTCATTCATGTCACCTAAAAGGTAAACCTGTTTCTCCATCACCTGTTCAGCTCTGATGGTTCAGTAAGGACATCTCCTGGTTTCATCTTCATGTTTCCCTCTCACCACATATCTAAACAGACATCATGACCAGCAGCTTTACAGCTGTGGCTCCAGCAAACATCAGCTGATACTAGAAATTAATATTAAATACATTCTAACAACAGCTGATCAAGCTTAAACGTGCTGCTGTTGTTTAGCGCGACATCCGCTGGTTTCCTCTTTCTGGCGCAAAGTGGGCAATAAACAAACAAGAGAGAAAAGCCGATCAGCTGATCATTGATTAGTTTCATGATTGAAGTAGCAACAGGAGAGGGAGGGGGAGAGAATGAGAGAAGAGGCAGCTGTGCAGCATAAAGACAGAATAAATCCAGCTTTGTGTCTTTTTTCCATTCTAGCTAAAGTCCGGGACAAACTGCGTCTCTTCTCAGCTCAATACGAAACGCGTAATATTTTCTCTGAATGAGGGACCATCCCATTTTTTTAAGGAGCCGTTGGCAACTCTACTAACCTTATGAATAAAATAAAGTTCACTATCAGTAACATCATAGCACCCACCCAGCTGTATAAAAACTCCGTCAAACTGGCTAGAACGCAGTACGAGTTATTGCAACTGACAGTAAAAAGTCAGCAACATGAAAATAAACTCCACCTAAACTTAGTTTATATCTGACCCAGATAGACTGCAGGTCATAACTTCTTACCTGAAGTTCAGTTCACCTGACACTCGGACTGGCGGCTGCTTCGGGTCTCTCCTCCTGCCTCCCCTTCCCTCATCCACCTGTTGCCTCTGTGGAAGCCCCGTCATAGCCACCACCAAACAACGGAGTTATTTCTACACATCGACCTGCATCTGGCCAATCCACCACCTCTCATTGTTCATGCCATTACAAAAAAAATAAAAAATAAGTCACTGGGGATATGCCCGGTATGCCCGATGGCCAGTCCAGCTATGTTAACCTGCAACCAAATTTGCAGCTCCATACAGCAATGTTACGACTTAGATTATATCTTATAACTCATAACTCTTATGTTAGCTGCCCTCAGTAGCATACTGTCTGAAATATTCCACAGCTGCAATAATTCTTTAAGTGTTATTTTTTCCTTGGTATTCTAATTTCACCGAAGTTTACTAAACTCAACAAACTTGATATTACTTACCGGGACATTTATTCTGTCCTCATTTTCTTTCACCGAAAAATTGTTTCCTGCAGTGCCATCTTTCGCGCTTGGCTCTCCTACCTTTGCTAACGTGATGCGCATAGCGCAGAAGCGATGCTGCATTCACTTACACTCGGATATCTGAGCGTCACCGTGAAAACATAATCGGACATTTGATATTTGATTGAATTTTATTGTTTTGCCTTTGGGGTGGCACCTGGGGTGGCCAGTCTGGTTTGGGGGGTGGCCTGTGCCCCCCCAGGCCACCCCGCTGGACACGCCATTGGGAATACGGCCTCTCGTCTGCAGCTAAACACCCCAATAGCTTTTGTAATAGCTTTAGCCCAGTCGGACTGGCCAGCAAAAGGCTGCTTAAATACCACAAACCCCTCTGCTCCTCCACTCTGCTCCTCCACTAGCCATAACTATCGCTTGACAGACCCACCACGCGCACCATACACATACTTTTTTTTCTTCTTTTTCGAATCTTCGGATCATGTGCGTGCCAAACCGTGGAGTGGGATCGGTTCGGATTACGGCTCAACTGTGATCCGTTGCACCACTACTTGTGAGCCCAAAATTTAAAACATGGGTCAAAATAGACAAAAAAGTGTTCAAACATAAAAAGTGCAGGGTAACAAACTAGGACATTGTTGCAAATGTTGACTGCAGAGAGTAAAAGGAATGGATTATTGGTTACAAGTGAGGCAGAGAAATGTGAGAGAAACATAATAAAAGTGAACTACAATAAAACTAAATTAGTGTAATAATTCAAATTCAAGTAGTTTCACAGATTGCACATTCATGATGATGGTACTAGCCTGTTGCCAGTACCACCCAACTTATGAATAAGTGTAAGTGTAGCACGTCTGGAGTCGTTACAGTACACTAGGGCCAGTTAGGTTCAACTACTAGAGTAGTAATGCGTGTAGCGTGTAATAAAGACCACAGACCAGAAAATAAGTTTAAATTGCCAGCTTGTTATTTTGTAAAAACAGAGAATAGACAGTTGACACACATTACATAGAACATTCCACACACATTTAAGGAAAACAAGATATTTTCTTTCCCTTTTTAGTTCAGTAATTTCTGTTAATTTATCCTATTTATTTCAAAACCTTTTATTTGGCTTTAAAAGGATGTTATTTTCAACCTAGGTTATTGTTTTATTGATTTCAAGTTCTAAGTTCGAGTTCATCCTGTAATCTATTTGAGTAACACTGTGTTATTGTAAATCAAGTTTAGTTCTTTTAGGCCAAAGATTTAATTTAATCTTGGTCTAGGTTCACCTTTAAATTTCAACCAGTTCTTATTTTGTTTTAACCCAACAAAATTATTTACATTTCCACTAACACCATTACAGCATTAAAATGTAAGGCTGACCAAAATAAATTACAAAAAACAAAAAAATGTAAAAACTGAAAACAATTCAGCTAAAGGCTGAATAATCCCTTAAACAAACAAACAAACAAAAGAAAAGTTGTCTCTGTGTCCTTTAACTTTTAACCCTGGAATTGCTCTGAAAGCCTATCCAGTGCTTTGAGAGTCCACTGTTCTTTTGTAGAGGTGTATGGATTAGAGCAGGGCGATGTGGCCAAAAATATTTATCACGATATATATTTGAAAATTTGCGATAACGATATAACTGATGATATAATTGATGCGAGACAAAATACAACTCCACAACTTTACTAGCGCAAAATAAAACCCATTCATGTATTTTCACTTAAACAAGCAGCTGTTTTTATGTGCATTAAAGCTGTATAAAAATTTAACAGTGCAAATGCAAATTCCTTGCTGAAAGTTTAACCAAAAGGTATTTCCAGTAGAAATGGGCTGACATATCCTGAGCATAACCATGTATAATATCCACTGAAATTAAAAAGAGGTGCTTTGCAACATGAAACCACAGTGTGCCAAATAAAAAAGTCAAATACGTATTTTTCAGACCATAAGGTGCATGGGATTATAAGGCACATTAAGCGAAACAAAGCAGTCAGATAAATCAAACTTTATTCAACTCATACTTCTTGCTTCTTCCACTTCTGTACCTTTGATTCATTAATGCTGTATTCTATCACAGCTGCTCTATTCCCTTGTTGTTGCAGTATATTATTGACTAACCTTGTATTGTGGATGGATTGTCTCAGTTGTTCTTCTGACTGAACCATATGGAAAAGATATATATAAATCTTATAAAGTTTTTATCTGTCTTGTATGAAACTTGTATGAAAAGCATACAAGAGTGAAAACACATATAAGATCCCTTGAAAAATTATATAATGAAACTTGTATGTTTTGTACACTTACTAAAAAAATATATGAAAGTAATGAGAAAGTGGCCACTTTCATGAGTAAATCATGTAAGCCTTATATGATTTATATATGATTTACTCATGAAAGTGGCCACTTTCAAGAGTAAATCATATATGTCTTTACTATTTCTTTTCCATATGGGAAGTTTGGTTCGTTTACACCATCCTGCCATGCGATTGCATTTGTCTCTAACCATCAGGAACCCTCACGTTAACTTTTATTGAGTGGAAAAGTGTTAGCGTTGATTCCTCCAGATTCACTGTTTATGTTATGCTAACATAGCTGTGTCGCTAGCGATCACGTAGCACATCATTATAAACCAGCTAGCCCAACTTCAGTAACCTTACAAATATCACTGCTGTTTAGTTTCCTGTCTTCATTTATGTTGGAAGTGATAGCAGAGCTGTATGTTTGAACTTTTTCAGAAATCTCTCAGTCAGAACATGCAATATCATACTTAGGTAACTAGCGAAACTAGCGAGCTAACTTCCGCTTCTAACTCCGTTAAGTGTAATAAATTCTGTTATGGGTGCCTGGATGTTAAACTTCATAGTTACAGCTGGTAAAGCAGCAATGCTGATCGTTTTATTAAAGATGAAAGAATTTAGACAGTTTTTTAACTCTCAGTGATGCTGCAGTGTTTGTTTGACTTTGGGACCTGGAGCGGACGGAGTTTAGGACCCAGATTACTCCCAGATTTATGAGCGCCTTAGTCTGACAAATACGGCAATAACAACGGCCGCTTGCATGTTCTAGAAAAAAATGTGCTTTGTGGTGTATCTGACGGACAAACACCAAACCAGTTCCACATCACTGAAGTGGCACCATTTTTACAAACTAATTCTGGTTCATCCCCTTCACTCAACGATCCGCTTTCTCCCTTCTCATTCTCCGTTGCCGCCATGCTTTTTGGCCATGTGCGTATGAAAACAAAGGCGCGTTTTACCCATATTCTATCGCGATATTTCATTTTCTTATCGTTGCCTAACATTGTACCGGTATTTACCGTGAACGGTATAATATGGCCCAGCCCTAGTATGGATTATTCCTACCATTTTTTTCAGCGAAACAGCTCAACATCCAGCAGGGGGCGTTTTTCCCCTTTTCCTGCTCAGTACAGTTCAATGGGTCCGTGGGTGGCTCGCCTTCTTGTTTCTCGCTCAGCTAATCAAACTCCGATTCTAGCTCAGCATTTTCTGATCCAAACCTTAATGGCCTACCATAACAACAAAATAATATGCATAAACATTTGAAAATAACACACGGGTAGCCCTTAAATAACAGTAAAAGTCTGTTTTTTCCAGCTTATTTAGTCCTAAATGAGGTGATGCCAATATGGCGCGCTGAACACAACGTCAAAGGCCTTTGAACTACAGCCTGTGTGCCGGTTAAGCACCAATCCACCGTTTTTAACATAAAACAACATTAATCTGTTACCTAGACTTTCCATTTGCATGAAATTAACAATATAATACAACAAAACATTTCTTGCATGAAATAAAATACAATTTCTGGACTCACCAAGTCCCATTCAGTTATGTTCACAACGTCACCAAGGCAAGGACAGTTCGGAAAAAGAAAAATATATTCTCCAGAGTACAAAAATGGCTTTATGTAGACTTCTGGCTTGTTCTTTAATGTATTTTTTTTTCACTTGTTTAGGCAGCAGCTCTGCAAGGACTGTCTGCATTTCTCCCCCTCCAGCATCAAAAAGAAGGAACGATTAGTGATGTGCGGATCGATCCTGAAATATCAATTCCTCCGATACCAATCATTTATGTTCTAGAATCGATTCTCACATTAAAATATCGATATTTTAGTAATTTAGGGTAAATTTGTAGTTTATCATTAACAGGAACACAGTGGAAAGAAACTATAACATTTGGATTGTCTACATTCAAAGGAACTACTTCCTCTTCCGCCTTTCATAGTCATGTGCGAAATACGGCTGTATAAAAGTCTCGCAGCCCCTTGGCGTGCGCACTCACAACAATGGCTGAGCGTAATTGGAGTCACGTGCGGACGTATTCTACCTCCACAAACACCCGAGACGTGGTTTGCGATACATGTGGCAAAAAAGTGAGGTGTTGTGGCCATACTTGCCAACCTTGAGACCTCAGAATTAGGGAGACATTCAAAATACATTTTACAGTGTTTATTTATTGGGTAAAATACGTTAAATGTCACCGTTATTATTGGCCGGCCTGGAAACTGCGGGGGTGTCCAAATTCAGAGGCTGCTTCCACCGGGTAGTACGTCATGAGCTCCCTTGGTGGAGTGAAACTCTGCCGTCTGCTCTTTGCTAACTAAAATATAACCGGGCGCTGGCGTAAACTCTCGACCGTCTCAAACTTTGTTTAATTAGTTTTCTGTTTGACGTTTATTCAGCTGTGTGAAAACCCCGGAGGAACCCTCCCGAGGGATTAATAAAGTTAAATTTAATTTAATCTAATCTAATAACTTTAATCTCAGCCAAACCGATTTACTCACGAACAAATAAAACACTGAAAAAGCCAAACAATAACATTTTTAAGTTATCAAAGTGACTAATATATCATGTTTAACCCGAGTAGTGAAAGACCGGGGGGGTTTGAAAACGATGTGTGGATCGGCTCAGATATTTGAAGTTTACACAGCTACATTCTCACCTGAAAATATGTTAAAAGTTTTTTTGCGACCCAGAAAGAGAAATAAGAGTGATATTAAAACTAAGTAGCTGCCGCCATTGTTGGAAACTGGAATTGGCTGGGCCGCGCTATGAATTCTGCAACATGGTTTTTCAATTTTGTTTTCCGGGTGGAAAATCGGGAGAAATTCGGGAGAATGGTGGCTCCGGGAGATTTTCGGGAGGGGCAATGAAATTTGGGATTCTCCCGGAAAAATCAGCAGGGTTGGCATGTATGGTTGTGGCAACATCACTAACCTTGTCAAACACCTCAGAGTAAATCATATCACAGAATATGACGAGTGTATGTTGAGGCGAACTGAGGAGGAGGAGAGGGACAGGTGCTGCTAGGGCGAGACAGACGTCTCTCACGGAGTCCTTTAGTGCTGCAGGCAGGCAAGGTGTTCAAAAAGCGCACAACTTCAGTTTTTTTATTTCTATATGATGAACTCTGCATTATGAAGTGATAAGAACAAGTAATCTGATGTCCGCGCGATATGGCAGCCTCGCTTCTGTCAGTCTGCCTCAGGTTGCAGCTGTTGCTACAACCGTAGCTTGCCTCCGCCACTGTGTGAATGCGAGAGTGAATGAATAGTGGCATTGTAAAGCGCTTTGGGTGCCCTGAAAAACACTATATAAATCCAATCCATTATTATTATTATAATTTGAGATACAATAAATAAAATAAGTTCTTGTACAAAGTATCGTATCGGATCAGTATCGTCGATACCACCCTGAATATTGGTATCGGATCGGAAAGGAAATCAGTGGTATCGCACATCACTAGGAACAATCCGATTGGGTGTGGCTGGTCACAGGAGTCACGCTGCAGTGTGCCCTTTCACAGTAAGAGTCTGAACACATATTTTAGCCATTTTACCTGAATTAATATAAAAACACCATGAAGCAAGTTTTTTAACCTTTTAACATGTTTTTAAACAAATGAAATCCTATACCGGGCACGGTGGTTAGCACTGTTGCCGCACAGCAAGAAGGTCCTGAGTTCAATTCCACCATCAGGCCGGGGTCTTTCTGTGTGGAGTTTGCATGTTCTCCCCGTGTTTGTGTGGGTTCCCTCCGGGTACTCCGGCTTCCTCCCACCGTCCAAAGACATGCAGCTTGTGGGGATAGGTTAATTGGATAATCCAAATTGCCACTAGGTGTGAATGTGCGAGTGAATGTGAGTGCGAATGGTTGTCTGTCCCTGTGTGTTGGCCCTGCGACAGACTGGCGACCTGTCCAGGGTGTACCCCGCCTCTCGCCCTATGACAGCTGGGATAGGCTCCAGCGCCCCCCGCGACCCTGAAAAGGATAAGCAGAAGCGAATGGATGGATGGATGGAAATCCTATACCATGAATTATATCATTGCTGATGTTTTTTAATGAATGTTTTAACCATTATGATTTATTTATTGACTATTTGTCACCTGTAATATATTTCTTATGACTGTTTTTACTAACAGGCTTTTATTTATTGACAGCTATGTTAACCGGGGTTTCATAAGCAAATGCATTGATGGGGTTAGTGAGTTTTTCTAATGAACTGTCTTTTAAACTGGCTGTATTATATCACCCATAGCATTTGCTGGGGAATTTGAAAGAGCCAATCCCCAAGGAATCTTGCAGGCAGGGAACTGAAGGAGAGAAGGAAGAGAAATGGATGCTCTTGTGACAAATGCACCCATCAAGAGGAAAATGGAGAAGTGAAAGCCCTAGAAGTACCAGCAGTGCTTGGAGGAGAGCTACACCATGCTCAAGGTTCAGGTGAGGACCTGGTGTCAGTTATGGCTTTCTTTTCCCTTCCACTCAGCATGTACCATAAGATGAGAATTACACTACCATTTCCATTTTCAGCTCTGTCTTCTTGCAAGAGCAAATCTGTCTCTCAGAACATTTTTTTCTCTCGTTGCCACTCTAGTGCAGATACAGGAAAAAACTCTATCATGAAAACATTAAACAACTGCCAGTGATGTGTACACATCTGTAGTTCCTAACTTTAATTAGCATAAAGAAAAATCACTACCACCAGTAAAAGCACGGTGATACAGGATATCATGAATACAAAAAAATTCACAGTGACAACCTTATGGTGACAAAATAGTTTGACTGGTTTCGTTCCAGTCTGTTTTCTTATAATGTTTAAAATGTTTCAAAGCCAGAAGTTTATTTGCTGTTGGTTCTTCAAGGTGTTGTTTCACACAAGTGCTTTGGGAACACTTTAGGTGATGAGAGCTTATTGCTTTGTTATCACAGTCTGGTACTCACCTAAAACACTGACTAGACGAAGCTCTGTGAGACAGAGATAGTTAAAAAGTTGTGGCCCAAAGCCTAATTTTACCAGTGGCGGTGGTCTCAGCATGCATATTAAACTACTTTAATACATTATAAGCATAAAAGAAATAGATGCTCCACATTGATTTTACTGTTTTTCAAAATCAGGTCAGTATTCCACAAGATTGTTTAGATTCTGTGAAGTCGTATATAGCACTGGCTGAGGGAAGATGCAAAATCATTAGTTCTAACACCAATACAACAGTGACTAATAGGACTGCAACTGTATTAGCAGGTAGAGTTAACTGGCCAGGTGTTAAATAAAAGTAGTTAAAACATGAATGTCTGTGCTATTTTTTTTTAATCTCGATCGATACTGTAGTCTCGAAGATATTCAATGTTTCGGCTCCTCATGCAGAGCAAGCATGACGAGCGTTTACCACATGATCTTACATTTAGTAGGGGTGGCTGTAGCTCAGGTGGCAGAGCAGGTTAGCCACTAATCAGAAGGTCGGTGGTTCGATCCCAGGCTGCCTCCTAGCTGCATGCCAAATATCCTTGGGCAAGATACTAACCCCATGTTTGCCTACTGGTGGTGGTCAGGGGGCCCGGTGGCGCCAGTGTCCGGCAGCCTCGCCTCTGTCAGTGCGCCCCAGGGCAGCTGTGGCTACAATGTAGCTTGCCATTGCCAGTGTGTGAATGGATGAATGACTGAATGTAGTGTGAAGCGCTTTGGGGTCCTTAAGGACTAGAAAACTACACCTCCAGGACAGCAAGTAAGACATAAGGACAATTATTCTGACTTGACCCAAAAACAGAAAGCAACACATTCAAATGCATGTGTACATGTATGCAAACATGGGGACGATTTACATCTATTTCTGCACACATGCTTACAATATACACACACACTAGCTGGCTTTTGTTCTCTGAAAGACGCCTTCCTTAATTTAAGCAGCCTTATCATGCCATCACTGACTTTGATATGGTAAGCAGGCCACCACTACAAAAGCCCAGCTTTGTCAGATGAAACGCACACCACCATTACAGGCAAAACACAGGAGACAGCCAAGCAGGGAAGGGCAGGAAGTATGGTGAAGAGGAAAATAAAACTTGACAGGGTAAGAGAGAGTAGCAAAGAGAGCAGGGAAGTACAGAAGGCAGGGAGGCCTGGAGGTATGCAAGGAAGGAAGGTGATGATAGAGAGACATAAGAGTAAGGGCGGGAAAAATGGAAAGCAAGACAGGGGTGCTTGAGCCCTCTCAATCCTACTGGAATACTCCTATTTTGCCAGTAGAGAAGCATGGGACAGGAAAGTACAGAATGGCACATGACTTAAGAGCCATCAATGCCATTTTACGTACTGACACGGTGCCAGTCCCAAACCCATACACAGCATTGACGGCATTAACACCAGACCAGAAGTGGTTTACATGTATTGATCTAGCGAATGCATTTTTCTGTCTCCCATTGCATGAGTCTCTGAGGGACATTTTTTCATTCACATATGGGGGACAACAGTACAGATACACAAGGTTGCCACAAGGGTTTGCACTTTCTCCTGG
This sequence comes from Aulonocara sp. 'chitande type north' Nkhata Bay, assembly GCF_057382095.1. NCBI lineage: Eukaryota > Metazoa > Chordata > Actinopteri > Cichliformes > Cichlidae > Aulonocara > Aulonocara sp. 'chitande type north' Nkhata Bay. Next base: position 16,765,045 of record NC_141347.1, read on the forward strand.
CATTTTCAACCAAGTGTTGAAAGAAGCTTTATCGCCATGCCATCTCCCAGAGGGGTGTTCACTAGTGCAATATGTTGATGATTTGCTCATTGCAGCTCCGTCTGCTTCGGCATGCACGGCAGCTTCACTTACCATACTGAAGAGACTCACTGAGTGCGGTTTCAAGGTCAGTAAAGAAAAGTTGCAGTTGGTCCGACCAGAAGTAACATTTCTGGGCCGTGTCATTGCTCACAAATCAGTGGGTCTGCTAAACACTCATCGTGATCAGATTTTGACACATCCAAGACCGCGTATGGTTAAGGAGTTGCTCTCATTCTTGGGGTTAACAGGATACAGCCGGCACTTCATTCCAAATTATGCAGGCAAAACAGCCCTGTTGAGGGATTTGGTAAAAACGGCAGGTGTCAGAAATCTTAAGGTTGAACTGCCATGGACATCGGCCACTGAGTCGGCGTTTATTGCATTAAAACAGGACTTATCCAGATCGGCTGATCTTGCTATCCCTAATTATGAACAACCCTTCTATCTTGATGTTTCTGAAACACACGGGATAGCTAATGGGGTGTTGTTTCAGAAAAAAGGGGGAGGAAGAGATGTACTTATGTACGTCAGCATCAGGCTGAATTCATTAGAGACAAGGCACCCGAGATGCACTCAGCATGCCATTGGGGTGTCAAAAATTATACAAAAGACAGCACATATAGTGAGGGACCATCCGTTGAAGGTGCTGACCACCCACAGTGTGGTGGCATATGTTAACTCACAAGCCTTCACCATGACACCTCTTACACAACAGAGAGTGTGTAAAGTTTTAGACGCTCCTAACTTGACCTTCACACATGAAGGAATTAACATGGCAGATTTAATGGAGTCAGGAGGAGAACCTCACGACTGCGCAAAGAGAGCTGAAGTGGACGAGAAGATAAGAGAAGACTTGAAAGCAGAACCTCTGACAGGAGCTGAAGATTGGTTCACTGATGGATGCTGCTACAGGGATGATGAAGGATTGAAAGCAGGCTACGCGGTAGTTTGCAGAAAAGGGGCTGCATTTGAAGTGAAGGAGGCTGGAAGACTTGAAGGGCAGCAGTCAGCCCAAAGAGCAGAAGTAATTGCTCTAAGTCGAGCTTTGAGACTTGCAAAAGGAAAAAGAGTCAACATTTACACGGACTCAGCTTATGCTTTTGGAGCGGCTCATGTGGAGCTGGCCCAATGGAGAAGAGCAGGATTCAGGACAGCAGATAACGCACCAATCTGCCACAAAAAAGAAATGGAGGAACTTGAGCAGGCCTTGGGAGATCCAGAGGAGGTGAGCATCATAAAATGCAAAGGCCACTCCTCAGGGACCGGCCTGATGGCCAGAGGAAATCAGGAAGCCGATCGAGCTGCAAAAGAGGCAGCGGGGTATAAAGCATCACGACAGATGGTACAAATAACGGTGGAAGAAGAATTAGGAGTTAACATGCTAGAGGAAGCCAGGAAGGCCCAAGGGGAGGCTGCCCCAGAAGAGAAGGGGATCTGGAAGAGTCGAGGAGCCTGGGAAGAAGGAGGTCTCTGGCGAGGACCTGACGGTCGACCAGTGTTGACAGCCAACTTGGCAAAACAGAAGATTGCCGAAGCGCACGGCCTTGGACATGTGGGTGTCGCCCAGATGGGGAGACATCTGTGCCATTGGTGGCATCCCTTTTTGAAGGATATGATCAAGGAGAAGGCTAGGACGTGTCTGATCTGTGGGAGGCACAATCCGAAGCCAGTGATTAAACCAGAGGCAGGTAAGTTCCCCATTCCAGAAAGACCAGGTGAAGAGATTGTCATTGACTTCACTGACATGATTGATCCAGGCCCAGGAGGAGTTCGATATCTACTGGTAAGTGTAGATGCTTTGACGGGCTGGCCTGAGGCATGGCCTACCAAGAGGGAGGATGCAAAAAGTGTGATTAAGTGTTTAATCAATCATTACATCCCCCGGCATGGTTTCCCTAAGCGGATTAGGTCCGACAATGGGACTCATTTCAAAAACAAAGATTTGGCAGAGGTAGAACAGAAGCTGGGGTTGCAACATAGATTTGGCACGGTATATCACCCCCAGTCGCAGGGAAAGGTAGAAAGAATGAATCTAAACCTGAAGAATAAAATTGCTAAGATTTCTGCTCACACGGGGCTAAATTGGGTAGCGGCCCTGCCAATTGCATTGATGATAATAAGATGTTGTGTTAATCAATCCACAGGTTTCACACCATATGAGCTGTTGACAGGACGACAGTTTCCAGGTCCTTGGACAACAGTTCCGGCGGAAGAAAGTGTAAAAAGTAACAGAAAACATATTGAATGTTGGAAAGAATTAAAAGCTCTTGTGTCTAGTTTCACACAACAGGTTGGAGAAGGGGTGAAAGCGGAGGACAGGTCCATCCCCGATGCCAAGGCGGTGTGGCTGAAGGTCATTAAGCGAAAGTGGAGAGACCCGAGGTGGACCGGACTCTTCGAAGTAACTGCCTGAACCACCAGTGCTGTCCGTCTGAAGGGGAAAGGGGAGACCTGGTTCCATTGGTCTCAGTGTGCAGTCGCGGACGAGAGCTTGCTGGAGCTAGCCTCCACCCCATCGACGCAGGGGGGGAACATAGAGGCAGAATAATCCTCTCTCCCCCTGTGCCACGGTCCTCCTCAGTAGTCTAACCTGAGTGAGGCGAAGAAAGAAGAGGAGCGTCACGCGCCAAGGAGGAATCCATTCCAGGCTCTTAAATAGGCTAGGGCTCTAGTCTAAAGTATTTGATAGTTTGAAGGAATCGTAATAGTTTTGTATGATACTCGCATATTTTTATACTCATAACTTTATACTCTTCTTTTTGTAACTTTATCTTTTTAGTACAGAGTAAAAGTAAACGAGCCTGGGAACAGTCATCATGAAATTGTGGGAAAATTGGAGAATAACGGGGGTGTTGGGGTTAATAAGTGTTATAACGTGTTTCTTTGTTTTTTGGCAGACAGGTGAATTGCCCAGACACAGAGGTTTATCCGCTCCAGAGCCCGAACCGATCAAATCGTCGAAAAAAGTCAAGCGTGCGGTTGGTTCAGGTGGGGATGATGGGTGTCTCAAAGCCAGTGGCGGAGTCGAGTTTGGGTATGTTAATGGATCCACAACAGCGTTCACATTCGATTTGTGTGAGGTAATTAAATGCTCGGGTGACGGGAATAGCTGGAGAACATATAATGTGTGGGTTTGTTATCATCCAATGATGTGTTACCCTAAGTCGGTGTGGGGCCCATCATGGGATAGTGAGATCTACACCTATGTAACGGATCAGTGGTGTTCTTGGCAGGATGTGGTCGCGTGGACAGGGGTAGGATGGCAGCCAACGGTGCCACCGGCCCTTGAAGGAATAGCTATTCAGAGAGATTATTCTGTTACAAATAACCCTATTACTCTTTCCCTAGGACCATGGAGTGAACTCCCTGAACCTGGGTTTGATGGAGGTGCGTTTTATTTAGTAGTAGGGGTAGATAAAGTAGGGACAGATCCATTCGGGTTAATTCGGGTGAATTTATTTAATCCCAGGTCTAAACCGCTGGGAAATGACTCAGCACTGAATCTCACGGTGCAAACGGATCCCGTAGAGACAGTTACTTACAAGGATCCAGAAGAAAAATGGTTTGTTGCCACTGATTATACTAGGTTAAAACCTCAGGAGTTGATAGAGCGTGCCACAGGTTTTGGAGATAGGAATCTTTGGTTAGGTTGGGTGGCTCAAAATGCTAAGGAGCAGAAAGTGGTTGATTGTGTTGCTTGTGCTACCGCTCGACCACATTTGTTTACTGAACCCGCTCCTCTGTATCCAGAGGATGAGTGGGGATATAATTGCATGTTGAGATTAACTAGAGAGGCGGTGGACACAGGTAACTGCACCACTTTGTCAGGTTTATATCCGCCAATTGATAAACGTACACAACCAGGTTCATTCACACCAAAACGAGATAATTATACATGTTTTGAGTTTTCTACAGACAGAGTGAGATTTAGGTTAGGAAGGATTGATCCAAGCTGGTGTCAGAGGACAATCACAGGTAGGACTACCAATGATGTAAGTGACCCAAGCACAATTATAGGCACCTGGGCGAGAGGTGGGCTATATTATTATTGTGGGGAGTACACCCTTTTGGTGCAGGTTCCCTCGGGGAGTGTGGGAACGTGTGCTCTGGTGCGCCTAGCTGCACCTTTGATGCTCATAGGCAGTAGGCTAGAGACAATTCCACAGCAAGGCGCGGATGTGTCTACACCCAGACGGAGGAGAGCCACAGGGGCTATCCACAAGTATGATCCAAGACGGGACTCGCCAACCTGGATAGACTCAATAGGAGTTCCCAGAGGAGTTCCAGATGAGTATAAGTTAGTTGATCAGATAGCGGCTGGGTTTGAAAGTGTGTTTCTGTGGGTGACTCCAAATAAAAACGTTGATCGCATTAATTATGTTCATTATAATGTGTTGAGACTCTCTAATCTCACTAGGGACGCGGTGGAAGGTCTTGCAGAACAATTAGGTCCGACGTCGTTAATGGGAATCCAAAATCGCATGGCGCTGGACATGTTATTGGCTGAGAAGGGAGGCGTGTGTGCGATGTTCGGAGATTTATGTTGCACCTTTATTCCCAACAATACAGCTCCGGACGGAACGGTCACGCGGGCGCTGGAGAATTTGAAAGCGTTATCTAGAACCATGCATGAGCAATCAGGCGTGAACTCGAGGCTGGGAGACTGGTTCACATCTGTTTTTGGGCAATATAAGGGATTGTTTATGTCTGCCATGTTTTCTCTTTTAGTTTTTCTAGGTTTATTGCTGATCGGGTGTTGTCTCATTCCTCTGGTGAGGCAGGTGTTGGGTAATCTGGTGAGCAGGGCCATAGCTTCTGGTTCAGCTGGGTCAGCTGGTCCGGAACATATGATGCCGTTGCGAGAAGCCGCCTGGACGGAGGAGTGACACAATATCTCTAAATGTTGGCCTTTTTTCAAAAGGCCAAAGAGGAGGAGTGTGATCAGGAGATATTTTATTTTGTATTCTCATAATCAGTTATCATTGATTAATCATTTACCATTGTTGAACCAGTTGACAGAGTAATCTTTGAACCACATCTATGTTAATATTAATCTACACAGATTATCAGTACTTTAATCAGTCTATTGTTGTTCTGTACTATTCATGTTATTTGCTTAAAGCTGTTTCACAGTTCTGTAACCACTCAGAAGCCTGTGGGTCCTGCTGGACCCTGCCTTAGTTCTATGTTCAGTTCTGCACGTACGCCGGTCTGTAATCACATGCACGCACTTATGTATCACACACGCACGTTCACCTACACACTTAGTAATAATAGGAGGGTCGTCTGAGGACAGTTTCTCTGATAGATACACTTTCACAAAATGCACAATGTAATACACACTTGTTTTTCTCTTAAGAGTAGCAGTTGATGTCTATATAAGGGAAAACTTTGTGATAGGCGGGGAATTGTTATCATTTGAGATCATTTCCAGTAAAGATCCAACTGTGATGTCATAATGGCAATATAAGGAGACGGATGCTTCAGTTGACGAAAGGATTCGATTGCAAATTGTCTTTTCCCACACTTAGTGCACAAAGTGTGTAATAAAGATCACTATTTTTGACACCTACTTCGGCTTGGGCTTGCTTTCTTCTCTTCCCTAAATCGAACGAACCATAACAAGAGGAAGAAGGCAAAAGAGAGAGTGTATGGTACCAAGACTGAAGCCTGATTTGTATTCAATAAAATTATTGCATTAATTTAAAAAATAGCTAAGTTGCTAAATTGATTTGACATTATACATAATATTTAAAAGGTGATATAAAAAAGTACAGAAAACTCTTTTGAATAATCACTTTAAGTAATACTGAACCCCTGATTAAGCCTATTGTTTGCTTGTCTGTAAAATTGGTTGTTATATGAATCATATTATCTATGTGTGTATGTATTGTAATTAAAATATTGTTTTAAAGCTGTTTAACGTGATATTTAGAAAAATGTAAAACTTTGTTTCAGTTCACTTCATTTTTTAGTGGTTACATCTAAAAAAAAGATGTCTGTGAGAAAAGGTCCCTTGTTTGTTATGGAAAAAAACTTTCACATGCTACTTTGTCTACGATTTTGAAAATTAACAAGGTGATGCGGCAAAATTTTCTGCAATGTTGTTTCAACCAGTTGGAGGGACCCTTGCACTGTTTCCAAAAGTGAGGTACACCATGATAATGCAATTTCCCAGGTGGGAAATATGGAAAGATAAAGAATAATGAAAAGAGGGAACAAGCAAGCGGAGCAGGCGGAAGTGGCAATATCTGTAGCCAAAGAGATTAACAGAGGAGCAGTATGGAGAGAGCAATGAAGGGATGAAAGAGAGAGGGTTCAGTAGGTATGTGACCATGAGATACAACATGGCCTGGCTATCTTCTAAACCACCTGGTAAAGAGGCATAAATATTGTAAAGCTGACAGCACGGAATATAAATTGGACTTTTTTGGACAAGTATGTGTGTGTGAGGGGGTGTGGGTCTCAGAAGATTTTTAAAAAGTTTGGAACCATTCGGATAATCTGTAAAAATCACTATTGATTCAGTAGTTACATTAAATTGCCCCATTTCAGTTCTGTTTAAAGACAACCTGGCATTTACACAGCTGATGTGAGAATCTTATACGCTGCTCGTCTTTTGAGTCATATCCTCACAATTCACAGAAGCCATATGAAAAACAATTCTTTATTTACCTTTTTGGTACAGGTGTGTTTTGCAGAATCCCTTCTTAATTGGCCTCTCAAGAGCGCTATAAAGATAATTTAGATCATTTTTAGACTGCATACATTATATAAGCATCAAGGTAATAAAAACAATTTAAAAACATTAAAAGGAAGGAAAATCCAGCATTGTTTGTGTGTATGTGTGTGTAACAATGATAATTTAATTTCAATAAACATAAACGCCCTTATATTTACAAATCAAAAATGGAAAATCTGCATTTTAGTCATCTCTCTGCCTAGCACACAAAAAATAAATAAATAAAAATATTTTAGAAAAAAGGTAAATCTCTTAAGAAGGGTCATTATCCAAAACATAGTACTCTTTGAAAAATGTAATGTTCACTAGTTGTCAGCCACTGGGAAGACAGAACTTCATTGGAAAATAACTGCCGGAGTGAAGTGGACATCACAAATTTATGCTGCTAAAACATTAACTAGGTAGTTAGTTTTGCACTTCTGTGAAGTTAAGGGACCCGACAAGACACAGATTTACAAAAATAAATGACGGTGATGCAGAGCAAAACCATCCATCTGTCAAAGTTTAGTCCCATTTGACTACTTAATTGCATGAGTTCATAAAAAATACAGTCCTGCGACTCCTAAAATAAAACTTGCTAGCACCATTATTTTCTCATTGTGCGTCTTTGCCTTTCAAATGCATGACGACGATTTGTCTTTGTTTCTTTGTTTTTTAATCTCAATGAAAAGATTAAGTTTTGAGCTGAGCTTGTGTCTGTTCTCCATAAGTTGATCAAAGATCAGCTCGTTGACTCAGGATCAGTTGGTCCCAATTACGCTCATGTGGTTTGGTTTATTCTTGATGAGGCAATCTAGATACAGGCATCCAAGATGACAAATGGCACATTCTCATAGAAATACACTCACCATCCAATTTATTATTTATAGTTTCCCAGCACTGTCTTGGACTGTCTTGATCCGTATTCACATGATAGTATCACACAGTTGCTGCAGATTCATCGGCTGCACATTCATGATTTGAATCTCCTGTTCTACCACATCCCAAAGGTGCTCTATCTGGAGACCGTGGAGGCCGTTTGAGTACAGTGTGTAGTAGAGTACTCACTGTCATGTTCAAGAAACCAGTTAGAGATGATTTGAGCTTTGTGAAACTGAGCATTATTCCAGATGGGCACACTGTGGTCATAAAGGGATGGACAGAGTCAGCAAATCTACTTAGGTAGGCTGTGGTATATAATAATAAGGGACCAGAAAGATGCCAAGAAAACATACCCCACATCACCACAATGCTTTGGAATGTAAGTGTTACAGCATAAATTGAAGATCTTCAAACAAGGGATCATGAACTGTGAATTGTAGCCTCAGTTTCCCGTTCTTAGCTGATAGTAGGAGTACCTGATGCGGTCTTATGCTGCTCTATCCCATCTTTTTCAGACGAGATAGAGCAATATCTCTGACAGAGCAACATCTCTGTCAGAGATATTATATGTTCAAAGATGCTCTTCTGCATACTGTGGTTGTTATGATCAGTTATTTGAGTTATCGTTGGCTTCCTATCTGCTCAAAGCAATTTGGAAATGTTTCTCTGATATCTGCTTTTCAACAAGACATTTTTGTTCCCACTGCTCCTGAGTGGATATTTTTTCTTCTCATATGCTGTAAAGTTATGAAGTCTGAGTAGATCCACAGTTTGTAAAATACGCAGACAAGTGCCTCTCACACCAACAACCAGGCCAAGTTCAAAGTCATTTACAGTAAGTTATCTCAGTTTGAACTTTAGTAAGCTGTCTTAATCATGTCTCCATGCCTAAATGCTTTGGGCCGTGGCCATATGATTGGCTCATTAGATATTTGTTTTAACAAGTGGTAAAGTTAACAAGCAGCAGAACCAAGAAAGGAGAGGTGCCAAACAGTGGACACCAAGGACATGAGAACAAGAACAGAAAGCTGTTTTCAGTCCATTATGGAGGATTTACTTCAATCCAATTATAAACCAGACCTTAATGTTCTCTTTCTGTTCTTTTAAACCAAAGAGAAAAAGGGCAGAATACAAAACAGACAAAAGAAACACCCTGACACCCAAATCCATTGAAAATATTAATCATGACATTTTAGAGAGTGATAAAGGGGGGATCTCCTGGGGGGAGGACAGGCAAGGTGCAACCTTTGTGACTTTATTTTAGGTAAAGTAAATTTGTTGGACATTCCAGTTGTGTGCGTTCTGTCACAGACCCTAATGTCATTCCATTATTTATGTGGGTATGTGTGACGCAAATGCATTATGTGAATTAGGATTTTAGCTAAAGAGGTGCCTGTTTAAGTAATAGGCTATAGTAATTATTTCCATTTGAAAGGATCTTATCAATCAAACAGTTAAAACTCACACGACCTCAAGTCAAGAGCAGCTGAGGCTGGACTTATGTCCTGGAACTATGTTGTTAAAGCCAAATAAATAAATATAAATTAAATTCAAATTTTATTTGTCACGTACACAGTCATACACAGTACGATATGTAGTGAAATGCTTGGACAACTGCTCGTGACCTAAAGAGAACAAAAAAGGAAAAGGCTATGAATAAGATAGGAAATAAATATGAAAAATTAAAAAGGGTAAATTTAACTAGGAAGGAATAAAATATAAATTAAGGTTAAAAATGAAATAACTGTACAACACAAATTAGAATGAAGGGTAAATTTAACTGGGAAGAATAAGATAAAGATAAATATATAAATTAAAGTTGAAAATAAAATAACTGTACAACAAAATACACAATATAGAACTATATAAGAATGTATGAAGAAATCTAAATATAAATAAATATATACACAATAACAGCAGCTGTACAAGTATTAACCGGAAATGAAGAATATAGTGACCAGTGTTGTGCAAAACCAAAGTCCAGAAAGTCCAGTGTGTGTGTAAGAACCATATGTGTGGGTCAGTACTGTGTGGTGGTGTGATTGAGAGACCGTATCGCCTGCGGGAAGAAGCTCCTCCTCAGTCTCTCTGTGTTGGTCTTCAGGGAGCGGAATCGCTTTCCTGACCTCAGCAGAGAGAACAGTCTGTTGTTGGGATGGCTGAGGTCCTTCACGATCTTCCTGGCCTTGGTCCAGCACCGCCTGCTGTAGATTGAGTGCAGGTCAGGGAGCTCGGAGCGGATGGTGCGCTCAGCTGACCCCACAACCCTCTGTAGAGCTCGTCTGTCCTGCATGGTGCTGTTCCCGAACCAGGTTAAGATGTTTCCCGCCAGGATGCTCTCTATGGTGCACGAGTAAAAGTTCCTGAGCACCTTGGAGGGCAGTTGGAAGTCTCTCAAGCGTCTGAGGTCTCTGACCTCTGACCCCAGTCATCTAACCTTGTTTGCGTTACAAAAACATGCACACAAGTAAATTTAAGGATATGTTGCCTAGACAACCATGGCCATGAAGAAACAATAAATACGTGCACATTAATCCAAGTAAGGTGAATGTGTGACTGAACCAAAGAGGATGTAATAAAAACACAGGCTGCTTTAACTTCTAGGCCTGAGCAAGCACACCCTGAGCGACGCTGTCATCTTTGTTACATTATACGTAATTCTAATATTGTTTTCAGATATTATTGCCCTTTCATTCTGAACCCAAACAGTAGTTTAACACTGCAAAATGTGATTCAGCATTCTGTGTGATGGAGGGTGAAATATGTGAAACACTAAGTGCACAGAAATCTATAATGAATCATCAGAGAGCGAACCATCAGAGAGGAAAGAGGCTGCAAGAGAGAAGGCAGCGCAGGGCGAAGCGGAGAGGGAGGCGGCAGGGGGCACGTGCGAAGATGGGGCAGTGACACAGAGTTAGAAACTAAAGAAGAGTGTGGAAGTGTAAATTGAAGAAGGGGAAAAGAAGACTAAAAGAGAACATATGGGTAGAAAGAAAGGGGGATATGCATAAAACAGGTGGCGCAGAGCAGGGCTGCAGCTAGCACAATCGCAGATACCAGTAGTCAGGTCATCTGTCTGTTCTTGTTCTTGTTACAGACACAAACAAACAGAGAACATGTTCTAGTTTTAACCCCCCCCCCCCCCCCCCCACACACACACACACACACACCCAACCCACCCCCAGCTCACATAATTCTTTACAGGTTAAAGAGAGACAGTTTAAAATGATGATATAAATCTGTAACACCTAATATTTGCTAATTTACACCCATCCTTTCCTCAGGTTTCTCTCTTGCTGAGCAGACAGATAGAGGCTGTGGTGGTTCAGTTGTTCCCAGGCAGACATGGCTAATTGAATTCAGAATCAACACTTCTCCGCACTGCTTACACGCTACACATGCTAAGTACCTCCATTAGAGAGAGCAAGCGAATTGAAGGCATAGACACAGTAAAAGGAGAGGGAAACAAAAAAGGTCGTCACTGCATTTCGCCGTGCACACTTTTGAACGCGTGTGCGAGTTCATTATTTCCTCCAAAAACAAGAAAAAAAAGAGAAGAAAAATAAAACATCAAACCTTTTAGGCTGTCACTTTTAGGGAACCTTTCTCAGCTACTCAAATAATACTTAATCAGTTGGTTGTGACTCAGTACTCGCAGTGCTCGCAATATCATCGCACTAATTTAATCATTACGCACTGATGTACTGAGTGTTGACGTACATCATTTTTTATTACATTTTCTCTGTAGATTTGCACTTCCAGGCTACCTTAACAGCTTGCTGTTTCTGAATTTGACACACAGCCTATGTTTTGCTTATAAAATGATACATGCTAAATAAAATGATTAAATTTGAGATACTTCGCAGATACATACACTGAAGCGATTGGTCATCTCTTGGATTTATTTAAGGATCTTGTTTAAAGTTAAGTGTAACTATATAGTGTAGAACCTACATGATATGCAGAGAGGGTATATTAAATTGTTCATGTTCGAGTGAAGTAAGTCAATAATATAGCAATGTTAAATCTCGCTATATGTACACTGAAAAAAGGCCATGTTGGATTTATTCGATTCAATAGTGGACACTGATTGCACACAAATGTTTTGCTTTGGCAGAAACTTAAACAACTGAGTTAAATCAACACAACTTTTTCATATTCAGTAAACCTGTGCATTTTGTGTTCATAAAACGTGATTGAAACATGTTCAGATGAAGTAAGTTGAGCTCTTGGAATATTTTAATCCTTCACAATTTTGTCATTTTATTTAAACACTATTCAATAACTTTTATCCCAATACTACTTGGTCACTTAAATACTACATGCTGTCTTCATATTACATAATGTTCAACAAAGTCTAGATCCTGGTTACAATAAAAATTGAATAGGTCTTCAACAACTACCATCCTTCTATCTTTATCCTGGTTGCAGGAGGGCTGTGAAATAACCCTGAAGTGATAGGTTACGAGACAGGGTACACCCTGGACAGCTAACCAGTCTATCACATAGAAACAAATAACCATTTACACTTACATTCACAGGTAATTTAGAATCACCAGTTAACCCTAACTCTAATAACTGCATGACTTTTAACTGCGGGAGGAAACCAGAATACCCAGAGAGAAACCTGTAAACTAGCCAGAATGTGGATTTGAACACAGGACCTTCTTACTGTGAAGCAACAGCGCTAACCACCATGCCAACAATCCAGGAAATGAAGGAAAGCTATGATTTCCTGTATTTGATGCAGAATTTTTTTGTTTTTGTAATAATCCACAATAAATAGGAATAGCATGCACGTGGTGTGTGTGTAGTTCTCTGCCTCTTATAACTCCACTGATTTTCCTGCAGTTTGAAATCTTGTGCGATCTTGTGAATTTCATGAGTTCAGCAACTAACCACTCTTACTAGATTGTATCAGGTCGTCTCAACAAGAACAAATTAAGTTTTTGAATTCCATGCAAATCCTACATGATTTAATTACGTTCATAGAAACATGAAATTATTGTGTTCAAATTACAAGTTAGACTTTTTTAATGTAACAACCACCCAATTTACTTTTTTTGGTATACTTGACTGAGATGGATGCCTTCCTGAAACCACGATCTAAAGAGCGTGAGTCTGAAACCCGTGCAGTGTCGCGGGATTTAACATTGATATATTATTGACTTACTTCACTTGAACATGATATGAACAATTTAATCTACCCTCTCTGCATATCATGTAGTTTCTACACTATATAGTTACACTTAACTTTAAAGCATAAGGCAATTGTGTTAAAAACATGCAAGATGCTTATGTAAATCCAAGAGCTGGCCAATCCCTTTTTTTTCAGTGAATACTTTTGCGACCATGTATGGAGTCACTGCAGCACTGCTGATGTGGCTGCAGAGCGGACACATGAAACTCCGCTCTTTCTAACACTACATGTTTTAAACATTACCTGTGAATGGCTGTGGAATTAAAGCACTTTGAAATCAGATGATTCCTTTTGTTACAGCCTGTATATCAAATGCTAAAAAAGCTGAGTATTTACTAGTGGTAAGTTCTGTGTGCCAGCTCGTAAGAAAAACAGCTTGGCCTATTTGGATGGCAAGATGCACGGTTCTCCTCTCCAGCCTCTTTGTTCATTTTCCTTCTCTGCCACTCTGTACTGTGCAGGTGTGTAGTCGAGTTCTGCTAGGCCTTTTTGAGCTGCTGTAATTTAAAATGAGCTGGCACTGTCATGGTTTGTTTGGCAAAACAATAAGCTAAAAACTTTATCGAGCTGTGGGGCATGGTGTTGATTTTCAGCGGGACTGTCAGTTCTCACATTTCTTTGTTTTGTTTTTGTTTTTTTTTCATATTTCACATTACCATAAGTCTTTGATCCAGTAATTTATCGCCTTATTATAGAGTAGCAATTCAGGACGCATCATGCGTGGGATTGTGGACTCCTGAAATAGCAATAAAGTTAATGCCTTGCGATGCCATTTTTAAAAGAGTTAACAATGTTTAGGATCTTAAGGCTGAACCATAGAGGCAGGATCTCTGCCTCTATGGTTTATTGTAATTTAGTGAGCACTCTTTCAGGGACTTAAATGCAGAATTAAAAACACACGCATATTATTTGCTGGATCTTCTGACTCTATTAGTGTATGCATGGTCATTTGTCTTTGAGCATGATGACACATTTATACAGGACGAGTCATGAATATGCACATTATGTAATTATGTATCATGTAATCAATAACATGTTTATTGATCTCACGAACATAAATAAAGTCTCTTTTTTGGCCTCAATTTTCTTATTAAACGTACTATACAGTGTGTCCTGCAATTTTCATGGCTGTTTTTTTAATGTGGTTTCTTCTCCTTTATCTTTTCTGCAATTTTCTGATTTTAACCTATTCAGTTGTTGCTTTGTTCTCTCTGTCTTGCTACAATTTCAGCCCACTACTTTATTTTTCCTTTTCATCTTAGCGAATAATTTCAGCAATTTGAGGATATGCTATTAGAGGGCAACTTAAACAGCTTTCTTTCATATTTCTCTTAGAAACTCAGTGTTCTCCAGCTCTTCTCTATGACTATTCAAAAAAAGTGAAAATGTCATACATTTGCACAATGCTTTCGAATTGCTTCCATTTTGCAAACATCAACAAAAACAAAAAGACAGTTACTGCAGAACATAAAGACTTTTCCAAAACTTATGTTGTTTTTTACTGTCAGTTACACCCTAAAATAATCCCTGAATTCATGTGCCCCGACTCACTGAATATTCACAATCCTCTGTGCACATATAAAAACCATTTAGGATGTGTTCAATTATCATCACAGGAAGAAGAGAAAGTGAAATGCAGGTAATCCCTCTCCTTCCCTCTTGAAAACTGTTTTTTTTTCCTGCCAAACAGAGCCATAGACCACCCCTGTAGGATTAGAGGAATGTAGGCAAGGGCAAAATGAGAAAATTATGTGTGAAAATCTGGCAGTCACACCATTTCAACCATCTTGTGAAGCTTGAATGTCATTGAGGAAAAAAAAACACAAGAAAATGTGAATGCTAACACACACGCATGAAGATGACTGCGTCCCTCTGTCGCCGCTGCTTTCCCATACAGACGGCACACAAGGAGGTGAACTGGTTCAAAGCACGCTCAAGCTACGGCAACTGGAGCATGCTGATAAGAGCGTGCAGCTCAATGAGAGAGAGGCTGAAGAATGCATACTTCTGCAAAGGTGAACCGAGTCAGTTCTGAGATGGGTCACTTGACTATGTCTGAGATCATCAATGACATGGGGTTACAAAGAGCTGTCGAGATGTCGGGAAGAAAAGAATAGCGCTTAAAGACATTACTTTTGCTTTTAATTTGTTTTTAACAACTTATCTGCACTAACATGATTAAATAAAACAACAACATGAACATGAATAGAATAGAATTCAACTTTATTGTCATTGCACATGTCACAAGTACAAGGCAACGAAATGCAGTTTGCATCCATCCAGAAGTGCTTTAGTCATGATATAGATATATTACAAAATATATATTAGCAATAATATAGGTATATTGATATATTACAAAAATGGGTCTATTCTGGGTATGTCACAATGTACACGGTATGCAGGTATGTTATGAATATGCTATATGTATGTACAGGCTGTAGTGGGTATACAAGCTATGTACAGGCTATGAACAGGATATAAATATAAAGCTATACAGAAATTTGCAAGTTATAAACAGTTATAAACAGTTGTAAACAGTTGTATAATTATAATTATCATATTGTACAGAATGATTGTTTATACAGAATCATACAGTAGTGCAGTTAAGATAAGTGAAATACGTGGCTACTTTCTACAGAGGCTGTATAAAGTGCTAGTGGTTGTGGGTGTGTGTATGTTCAGTCCATTATTTTAACGTGGGTCAGATGTCAGGAGGCAGAGTTCAGGAGCCTGACAGCTGTAGGGAAGAAGCTGTTCCGGTACCTGGTGGTCTTAGTCCGGAGGCTCCTGTAGCGCCTCCCAGAGGGCAGGAGGGTGAAGAGTCCATGTGAGGGGTGACTGGGGTCTTTGATGATTTTCCCAGCCCTTTTCAGACACCGCTTCCTGTAGATGTCATTTATACCAGGAAGTGGTGCTCCGGCGATGCGTTGGGCAGTTTTCACGACAATGCCTTCTGGTCCGAGGCAGAGCAGTTCCCGTACCAGACTGTTATACAGTTGGTCAGGATGCTCTCGATGGTGCAGCGATAGAAGTTCACCAGGATGTCTGAGGACAGGTGGTTCTTCCTCAGAGTCCTCAAGAAGAAGAAGCGCTGGTGAGCCTTCTTGACCAGCTTGGAGCAGTTGGTTGTCCAGATGAGATCCTCGGAGATGTGGACTCCCAGGAACTTGAAGCTGCTCACACGCTCCACAGCCGTCCCCTTAATGTGGATGGGTGGATGTGGGTCAGCATTCCTCCTGTAGTCCACGATGAGCTCCTTGGTCTTCTTCAGCAGGTTGTTTGTGTCGCACC
Organism: Aulonocara sp. 'chitande type north' Nkhata Bay; assembly: GCF_057382095.1. Classification (NCBI taxonomy): domain Eukaryota; kingdom Metazoa; phylum Chordata; class Actinopteri; order Cichliformes; family Cichlidae; genus Aulonocara; species Aulonocara sp. 'chitande type north' Nkhata Bay. Next base: position 16,781,220 of record NC_141347.1, read on the forward strand.
ACTCAGCCAGACGATCCACCTCCTCCCTGTAGGCGGCCTCATCGTTGTCATTGATGAGGCCAATCACCGTGGTGTCATCGGCAAACTTAATGCTGGTGTTGGAACCATCAGCAGGTCTGCAGTCGTGGGTGAAGAGGGAGTAGAGGAAAGGGCTCATCACACAGCCTTGTGGTACACCGGTGTTCATTGTGATGGTAGATGAGCAGTGGTTATCCAGCCGGACATGTTGGGGGCGGTTGGTCAGGAAGTCCAGTAACCATTTGCAGATGAGGGAACTGATACCCAGGTCTGTCAGTTTCCTGATGAGTTGTGAGGGGAGGATTGTATTGAACGCTGAACTGAAGTCTATAAACAGCATTCTGGCGTAGGTGTTGTTATTGTCCAGGTGTGAGAGGACAGAGTGCAGTGCGATGGAGACTGCATCCTCTGTGCTCCTATTCTGACGGTATGCGAATTGGTGGGGGTCCGGGGGGGGGGGGAGACAGGATTTGAAGTGTGCTAGGACCAGCTGCTCTAAGCATTTTGTGATGATGGGGGTGAGTGCTACTGGGCGGTAGTCGCTGAGGCTTGATGGGTTGGAAATTTTGGGTATCGGGACGATGGAGGTGGATTTGAAGCAGGCTAGTACCACAGCGTGGGCCAAGGTCAGGTTGAATATGTCTGTCAGCACTCCTGCAATGAACACATGATCTGTACTGCCAGCAGTAAAACTAGAGTGATTCTCTACATGATACACACAGATGTCACTGAGCTGGGGCTCTGGGAGAGATGTCACCACATTCAGGGATTTAAATAAAGCTGCCGGAGCAGAATATGGATCACAAGCAACCAAAATTCATAGTTTCTCTGAGACAGGTGAAAAAACACACACAAAACCAACAACAACTTTATACATGCTGCCCTTAAATAACCATACCAACTTTTATTTTTGCTACTGCCTCTCTTACTGGCACTGCAACGTGAACACGAAACAGCCTGTGAAATAGAATTGCTGCAACTGGTTTAAAAAAAAAAAAGCCCCTCTTTCAAATGATAATGCCTATCGTCCAGAGCATTTGGGCACTTTCTGTAAGCAAAAAAAAAAAAAAAAAATGTAGCAAGCGTAAGAAAGCAGCTGAGTGCAGATGTGAGATTTGATGAGAGAGAGAGAGGCAATGACAATCAGGCTACAAGGAGAGAGGATGGAGAGCTTAAGGGGAAAAAACAAAGAAGAAAAAAGGGTGAAGGGTTAAGAAGAGGGAAGGATGAAGGTTAGAGAACAGAATGGGAAAACAGAGAGAAGAGGAAAAGGGAATCTGGGAGAACGGGATTACCAAACCCTGCTTGCAATTTACAAGCTCACGAGAGAGCTCAACTAAAGAAACATAAGCACACAAACAGAAAACATGCTGACATTCACTCTTACTAAACATACACTCACCCACAACAAATGGTAGAAAAAATATTAATAAATAACTAAATATCATCTCTGGACAATATACTTCATATTTATCTGTACCAAACCAAGTTGCTCTCAAGTAAGTCTTTTTTCCTAAAAAAAGACTTACTATAATGTTATTTTTTCTTCTCTTCTCTGAGGGTAATTAACATGCTATACTATAATATCCAATAAGGCAATCTAATATGCGGCGTTTGGAGAGGAAGAACCCAAGTTGCAGACAACGGCGGTGATGCGAGTGATGTTTATTGATGACGGGTGACAGTGACACAAAGTGGCGATGAAAACTACAAAGTAAACTGCACTGGGAAAGCTAGTAAGCTGACCTGAAACATAACACAAAGGGGGGATACGAGGCGAGGAGCAGAGAGACATGGAAAAACACAAAATAACACAGACAAACCAACGAGGAACACAGGCAGGCACACACTATAGATACACACAAGGTAACGAGGGAATGACACACCTGAGGGGAACACAGCTGAAACTAATGGGCATAACGACACACAGACCTTCAAAGTAAAACAGGAAATTCACAGACTGTTTTACAAACACAAACTCAGAGACACGAACAGAACACCGGGAGAGGACACAGGTAGGGTTAACAGAAACAGTAAACTCAAAACACAAACCTTAAGAACCAATACAAAAACAGACCCAGCGACCCAGGACCATGATAAATTATCACCAACTGGTTAACATATCATTATGTGTGTGAATGTGTGTGTGAATGGGTGGATGACTGGATATGTAAAGCGCTTTGGGGTCCTTAGGGACTAGTAAAGCGCTATATAAATACAGGCCATTTACCATTTACCATTATCATTTCATTGCTTGGCAACTATTCATTTTGTTTTGGTAAAAAAAAAATGAATAGTCAAATAACCATTTATTATGAATGGCTGCTTTAGTGCCACAGTGTTACTGGGTGTCAGTAAATTGCTGATTGCATTCAACTGAGTTCTGTTTTCCTCCCAATGCACAGAAGTGCATAATTCTAGTTACAGTGGCCACTCTGGGACAAAGAACTCTGGCCGTCAAACATCTCTAATGAGTGTAGACTTCCACAAACATGCATATTTTTTGCAGATTACTTCTGTTTTTAGAATGTGTCATTTTGTAGGAAGATGTAAGTACACACCAATTAATATTTATAATAATACAATATCACATTTTTTATAATAAATTACCTGAAAAAAATTGAAATTACTGACAGAAACACAAAATATGTTGGTTTTGCTACAAAAAAGGAAAAGAAAACTTACTTTACTATAACATTTATACACCAGAAATTTAAAAAGAAGCATAACATTTTGGCGAAGATACAGGTGACATCATATTAATAAAACGGGCACACGCCCAAAACCTGCTCATACACATGCACCCTCAGGCCTCACTCTGTGATGTTTTACATGCTCAATAAAAGGATTGGACTTGATTTGATTATTAAGTCAATAACGCGTGTGCTTATGAGAGCGAGTGTGTGAGCTGTCAGTGCCTAAAGCAGTCAGTCATCAGGCATGCTAAGCTTGATAAAAGATGTATGTGTGGTTGTGTCAGTGATTATTTACATCACTGAAAATGTAGTGGGCATGAGTCGTGCTGTTTGTAGATGTTCGTGTACCTGCACATGCTGTAATGATTTATTAATGACTTTGTTTGTCTTTTATGAGTGCATTAGGTTGTGGAGGTTGATAAGGCGGACTAATGGCCAGGCATTTTATTCTTATAGGTGCGCAACCACAGTCATTTTCCCAGAATGTTTAAAACCTTGTCTTTTAAATTTTAGGATGCTTTGTAAAATAAGAGTAGAATGAAAATATTTACTTGTTACCGGTGGAGTTTTTGTGCTGATGTTAATGCCAGAGGAGAATTGGAATTGTGTAGTTACAGATTCAGCAGAGCGTTGGCGACTTTCACTCACTCAGTGACTCAATGAGCAAGCACTTTGGCCACAGTGGGAAGGAAAAACTCCCTTTTATTAACAGGAAAAAACCTCAGGCAGAATCAGGCTCAGGGAGGGGCGGCCATGTGGGCATACTTTTGTCCACTTAGTGTTTCACAAACTCATCTTATCAAATGTTGAAATGACAAACAAATGCTCTATTTTTAAAAAAATCTATAAAAATACAATTTAAGTCAGTAAAAAAAAGACCTAAGACTTGTTGTTGTTAGGGGGTTTTTTTTAAGTTATTTTCAGAATTCACATCGTCTTAACCTGGGCTAAAGAATATTTTTAGATGAGAAGGGCACAGAAATCAAACCCCAGCATCATTGATGGTATTGAGCAGTTAGTCCACACGGGTTGGTGCCCACCTGTGCAGGGACAGTTAATACTGAGGGATGCATACAGGTTTTGGAGCAACATAAGCTGCCATTCAGACATCTATTTTCATGCCAACCCACAATCTGCACATATTACAGTAGTTCCAAATTGACCTACCTGCAGTCTGGACTGAAAGGATCTGGCACATTATGAAACTAAAAAATACAACTGCAGCCCTTAATTGTTTATAAAGAAAGAACGGGGAAAATATTTAGGTTTCAAAATGAAAAATAATCTCAATTTTAAGGTTCTTCTTAAGAACTGTGTTCTCAATTTTGCATGTTTCTGCATAACTGATATCATTATTAGTACAGCAGTATTTTTTTAATGCTAGATGAATTTTATGCAAACATCTCGATGTGACTGATAAAGTCCAGATCTACTGATGACTGATAAGGATCAAGATGGACAACTCATTCATTGACAGTGCGATACTTACATGGTCTCCTATCAATTCAAAGCAGCCTGTACACACACAAACGCACACACATAATATAATGCTCAGATGTGTATATGATGTGTATGTGACTACATACCCTTTAAATAGAAGGGTGGGGATAGGTCCAGTAAATAAATTTTCTGTAAAAGGTATTCATTTATTTTTACTCCAACTGTATACGAGTGTGTGGCCAGCCATGGAGCCATAACTAATGCCAGTCATGGAGACTTATAATCCAGGCCCACATCCTATATGAGCCTTAACACACATCAGTTTCAGTCTTTAAATCTGACCCTTTGTCCCACAGCACAGCAAATAACCCATGGAGAGAACCAATAAAAATAGAGGAGAAGCAGGCTTGTTCTCGTCTCACTGAAATCACAGTGAAGAAAGAAAAAAATCAGGGTCAGTTAAAAAAGATAAACAACACAAAAGAAAAGAAAAAATAAACTGTGGCACTGTGTATGCATGAGAGTGTGTCTCCTGTAGGCACGGTTTATCCAATCACTTGTCATCAGGGTTTCTGTCAGTCTGCCAAGAAGAGCTCTCAGTGGTGTAATTGTCTTTATAGCCGTCCAAATACAGACAGACAGACAGGCAGAGATACACACATAAAACTTCAGCCAATTTATGAAAAGAAAGGACAGTCGCTGCAAATGCATGATCAAACACAGAGATGTTAACACACAATCACAGCTTATGTGACAATGTAGAGGTTGTTGTGATTGTGCATTTACACCCTGTGCTCAAGTGTCCTACATTTCAGGGACAGCGTCGGAGAAGTGTTTTCATACAAAACGTGTATAAAACAGAGCTGGAAGCAGCCATGAGGGTGCCAAACAGCACACAGTTGCCATGCCAACTTAATTTCATCTTTTTTTTAAACCTGGCTATAAGAAGTGATTGGACAAAGTATTTTTGTTTATTGTGTCCCCCAATTTCCAGCTTTTCTACCACCACAGAGGGCCGCGTGCTGCCGTCACTGATTTTGATTCCCAGTCCTGGACAAAAAGCTTTAAAAGACTAAAATGTTTCTGATAACTTTCAGGAGGATTGGCATAAGCATCATCTGTGCCAGTTTTGGTGAGTGTAGAATGGCAGAAGTGTACATCACAGGGTAATCTTATCACAAGCTCTATTGATGGATGTAAGCCGTAGGTTTCTTTGTACTTGTCATGTGTAAAACATGCTCATGGAGGGAAGAAATTGGCTTCTTTCTCTCGATTTGCCAGTGCATGTCTTTCTCTCCTCACTGTAATAGTCTCCTAGAGGCATGTTGTTCTGTATGTGGGAAACATGTAGTGAAAATTTTGTCTCAGTCCTTCTATTTGCATACTTAGAGGCTGAACATACTGAAGCCATCTTGCCACATGCAGACAACAATGTATTACAAGAAATAACACAGAAATGGGGTAAATCACAGGACCAGATCCACATAAAGTCCACAAAATGTTACACCAGATGCCAGAAAAATAGAGCATTGTGCCAAGTGCTAGCTGGCACAGCTTATGTCAATCCAAACAAATTAGAAACTAGGAAGTAGGAGGGACTACTGCACCTCCAGACCTGTTAGTGACATTTAATTACAGCCCACACTTGTACAACAGCACCTGTATATTGACTTTATGAGCACAAATTCCCTCCTTTGTTTAATTAGCTGTCCATGTGCATTAGACAGGATAAACATTATAACACAGTAAAAAAAAATTCCTTACACTCACTGTAGGGTAGTTTATTGTTAGACCTTCCTTTGAAGGTCTAACAATATCACTTCCTCTTTATAAAAGGAATTACACTTAACTCACCACAGCTAATCTAAAAACTGTATGAAGTAGTTTAAGAGCTCTTGGAATAACCTGGAGTTCTGTTGTGATTATTCATAAAATGTGGTCTTGTCTTTATTTAATGCAAGACATAGGGCCACCTAAATATTGCACATGTAGAAGCCATGCCATTAATCTCTCAGTGCAGTTTTTGTGCTGATGTTGATGCAACAAGATGTTTGGATCTCTGAAGGTACTGAGCATGCACCAGCCTTTCTTTTTCTGTGACTTTCTGATGTCTGTTGGATTGTATCTCAGTTTTTGTTTTCCTAAATGCTTCCACTTTGCAATAATACAAAGATGTTTCACAGACTGGTTAGTTGCAACAGTGGCATGCTGTTACAGTACCACAGTTGAATTCAGTGAGCCCTTTCACAAACGTTTGTAAAGGGAGAATGCATGGCTAGGTGCTTGATTTTATACACTCGGGGCAATGGTACGGTAGCCCTGAGTGGTCAAACACAATGCATCTTACAAAAACACCTGCACATAGAAAAATGCTGCAAAAAGGATACAAAACAGTGGAATAAAACACAATGGAAAAAGGAAAAACAGCACAAACTCAGAATTTTTAAAAAAACTTCTGAGGAGATAATAATATCACAGGACAGCTGCCAAAGTCACAAGCTAACAGTAAACTGCTAATACCAGTTATATGTATCTACAATTCAATTCAGATCAATTCAGTGAATTCAGTACGATTCAGCACCAAATAATAGTTGTTTTAAAGCACTTTATATTTTAAGTTAAGACGATAATATACAATAATACAGATATGAATATAAATACATGAGTCAAAATACATATTAGCTTGCATCTTTTTTGACCTCTAATATCTTTCTCTTCTTTATGTGCAGTCCTTTGCATGCTTTGGTTTTCTGGTGCTTCTGCAGCTCTTCCATCACATTAACGTCTCCCCACAAACACTTCCATGGACTCACTGTATTTTTTGCTGCATCTGTTTCAGCACATCAAATGTAGAGAAATATTATACTTTTTCAATATAATTTTTAAAACAAAGCCAAAAATATTAACGATTGAGAGGTGTGGCTGAATACTTCTTTAGTGTAATGTATATATAAACACAACCTGACTAAAATGATGAAGTTTGGTGAAGATGAATGAAGTTTCGTGTCTTTATAATATACAGAAATTGTCACCGACAGTAAAGACTGAAAAAACAAAATGAGCTCTTCAATTTACTAACTTGTGGGACTTCTGTCTGCAGCAGTAACATCCTCCACAAGGAAGAATCTGGGATCATTTGTTGCTGTAAGAGTGTGTCAGTGAATCAGCATTTCAAGGGTGTCCCTCAGATCTTTGTTTAAAGTTAGGACACTCAGTCATTAGAGACTTTAAATTTCCATCTACCCTGTGCTTGATTTGGCTCTTTTCTTTGGGTGATGTCATGTCTGTTATTGTCTTTATCGTTTCAAGGTCTGGCTGCAGACAATTTGTCACCCAGATAAGTAATCTCTTTGACCCTGAATCAATACTTCAGTTTGTTCAGCCTCAGCTTAGATTTTTCTGCTTTTGTCACCCTCGGTCTTTCATCATGCTCTGTCTATCACTCAGACGAAGATCTTTTCATACTTTAGAACAGTTACTGTACTGCCCTATGAAAAAGTGAAGGCATTGCAAAGGGGATATATAGAATGGCTCAGTTCTGAGCTTTTCTCATCCAGCTCAATTTGGTGAAGCCCTAAGTATGCATCCAGTTTGAAAAAAAAAGGATCTGGCTGCCATTGAGCTTGTAATGTCTGAGTTTGTTTGCAGTTTGAAGTTCTCTCTTTTGATCTGTTTGTTTGAATGTGTCAGATTGATGCGCAGTCTCAGCTCTCCATTCTTTTTCTGCATTTATGACTCTGCTCCTGAATTCATAGACACTTATGCTTCATTTTTCCTTGTTATAGTCATCAAGTTTGCCTAGTACTACACGAAACATGTCATTTTCATCCTGCAAAAAAATTAAGACGCAGCCAGCCATAGTTAGAGGCTCAGCCATCTTCTGAAAATGATCTCTTTCATCTTGTCCCTCTAGCCGACTGCTCTTCACTTCTTGTAGACATCGGCTGCTAACTTTGATGAATATTATTCAACATGAAATCATTTTTCCTGGATATCCTTCTTGTAGTGTGTATTATCACCATTCTGTAGAGAGACATGTTTATTGTGTCACATCCACATACACTGCGGTGTGTTGAATAAAAATGTATCATCTGTTTATACATTTTTAAATTTGGGTGAGGATCTGTGTTTGTTTAACTTCCCTGTTATTTAGTCACAGGTGGGGAGAGGAGGTTAGCATCAGGTGTCTGATCAGCGTGTGGGCGGAGTCCCCGGGCTGGTTCACCTTTTCCACACCTGTACAAGATCACCTCATAGTGTGGAGGGTATTTAAAGTCCTTGACGTTTCCTCAGTTCTAGATCAAGTTGTCCTGTTCACAGTGGTGATGTTAGGGGTAACCCTGATGCCTGTGTAGGGATGGGTATTGATAAGATTTTCACGATTCCGAATCCATTTTTGATTCTGTTTAACGATTCGATTCTTTATCGATTCTCTTATCGATTCTTTTTAAAAAAAGGAGAACACTAAGGTCGATTAGCTTAGAACTTTGTTTTATATCTTCTCTTTGAACAAGATAGAAATTTAGGAGTAACATGGCCTTACAAACCCAGCAGTGAGATCTTAAGAGATCCAGCCTACGGCTCTTCAATGGGGTGTCACAGGGTCCCCAGGAAAAAAAATTGTAAATGTAAAATAATAAAATAAATATTCTTCTGTAGCAATAACAAAGTATAACATAAATTATTCTGTAGCAATTACACAAGAATATCCAGTAATGTCCCTGCCTACAATTAAACACATTCATTTACCGAAAATCGGGGCATCTGCTGTGGAAAATGGGTTCAAGCCTTTTACCACAAACTTAGTCACTGTGACGTCATTTTCGCGGAAATGTAGTCTTTTTTACCATCAGGGCCTCAGGGCCTATACTGGTCTTTTTAAAAGTTATGTTTGACTTTATGACTTTCTGTGTCGTTTCTGGGATGCTTAGGGCTCATATTGCACTGCTGGAAATAGTTTATTTTGATGCAGATGCTGCTTTTTTGCACATTTGCAGTATAATATTTATTTTTCGTTTTTCCTGCAGTGTATAAAAATTGGTGTATTTCAAAAATAAAACTATGAAGACACTCAAAATAAATTTCCTGTGGTAGGAAACTATTTTGTGCAACTTTTTTGTATTTACAGTTTTGAGGGATAAGCCTCTTGAATTTCTCTAACTAGAAATATATGTTAAAAAAGCAAAAACGATTTTCAATTTTTTTGTAGTTTATTGCACTTTTTTGCAATTTATGTAATTACTATGCACTTAATGAACACATATTATTAAAATCTGGGCGATAATTGTTGTATTGATGTATAGCAACTTGAAATGCTCCCAAAAATGGCACCACACCATGTAAAAATATAATATAAGCTCTGGTGGACTTGGTTCTATGGTAGGTCTTAAAGGGTTAACTGACCGCGGCACACCTGCACCAGGGTAAACCTCCGCCTACCCTGCTCCTGCTTTACAGGTGAAAATAGAGCAACAGGACCACTGAGTCTTTGACTTTATTTATTTTCTGCTGTGTTTTACTTGCATCTATTTGAAAGAGTGAGTGTAAACACAAAAAATATTTTATTTTATGTGCTGGAATGTGTAGAAAATAGGTTTAAATGTTAAACTAATTTATTCAAGTCAGAGAATGTTGCATATAATTACATTTTTGCTTGATGCAGCTTGATGCATAAAGTTAAAAGATCAAAACTGATAAAACAAGTTAAAAAAAGAGACTTTTCCATTTGATTACATTTTGTATGATGGATTATGTAGAAAAAGTAGAATTGGGCTGAAAGATCTATCGCTTTATCACCTATTCAGGTTGCAAATCGTGCTTTTAAAAAGTAACTAAGTAACTAAGTAATTAATTACTTTTGAAAATAAGTAATCAGTAAAGTAACGGGATTACTTTTTTGGGGAAGTAATCAGTAATTATTTACTGATTACTTTTTTCAAGTAACTTGACCAACACTGCCGGTAGACTGCAGCGAGAACTGCCAGCATCTGAGCCAGCCAGACTGTCTCTCTCATCATGGTCACCTAAATGCACAGTAAAGGCAGATTTTGTAATAAGGCAGATCGCGCTAACATAATATGCAATGTTAGTTGATGATTTACCTGCCGCATTAACGGGAGAGGACGTGCAAACGTTACCGCTGCTGCTGGGTTGAGATTCACGAGTCCGGAGCGGAATTAAAAACACGACATTCATTTAAGGTCATCGCGTGTTTTGTGAGCAAATGCTTTTGCATATTCGTAGTGTTTCCTCCCTTAAATAAAATATCTACTTTGCTAGTATTGCAAGTTATCATCCGTTCTCGTAAAGTATAACCAAACTTTTGAGCGTTTGAGCCTGCCAGGTTTACCTGCCAGGTAAATGACGCTCCGCAACGTGGTGACGTCATTCGGGGCGACTGGAATCGTTTGCAAAAATGGCAAACAATTCCAAGGAATTGAAACAGTGGGAACCGGTTCTCAACAAGAACCGGGTTTCGATACCCATCCTTATGCCTGTGATTAGGACTTCTGCTCACCAGCTCAAGAAATTAGCTAGACAACTGTTGCCATTGTGTAAGCGTTTTAAAATCACATGATTAATTAGTGCCTAATGAACTGAAGTTTTACTATAATGTTTACCATATGTACTGCATTTAACTCCTTCTAAATATTTTGACTTTACACTGTAAATATTTGCAATAAATACTCCACAAAGTGTTTGATTTTAGCAGATATCAGGTATTTGCCAACCTTTCTGTATCGGCATTTATAACAGCAGATAATTAAAATGTATTCAAATGTAAAAAGTAAACAAGAGGGAGGAGAAACACACTTCAACCATGTTGTTAATGCTGATATTGATAATGTGACTGCCAGAGGACCCTGTGATAATTACCTGTTGGCAACACATGTTCAGAACACCACAAACAACGTCCAGCTGCTCTGAGCAGATCATAAACAAGTGAATAAATGACAACATACAATAAATATAAGAGAAAATCTGTTTATTTTTCATGGGTGTGGAAGGAAAACAAATTGGCAAATATATTGCAGTATTGGATTTTCTAATGCACAGTATCAGAATGGGTGAACTGTACTCCAATGGATTTGGATGGACGACTTCTCAAACTACTGCAAAACTGTAGCAAGAGCTTGGCTCCCATCCGTCGTGCCTGGTTGGCGCTGGTCTTCACCAAGCATGCCCTCTGCTACTAATTCTGTTCAGATTTATGAAATATAGGTATCTCACACACACGTACATGTGTGTGTGTGTGTGTATATATATATATATATATATATTTTTTTTTTAATTTATTTATTTATTTATTTTTTAGTGTTCTTTACATTTGACAGTCATTTAGATTGTGCACACATTGCAAGTTCTTAGTTGATGCTGCTCTCATTCACTCCTTTTCTTCCTTTGTTTCCTTATTATGATTTATCGGCTCCATTTTTCTTTCTTCTCTCTTTCTTCTTCCTTTATGAATTATTACTCTGATTCTCCTTCTGTCTCTGCTGATGGATCATTATTTACTTTTTCAAATCTTTCTTCCCTTTCTCTCAGTCTTTATTAATGACTCAGTCAGTTCCTCGTATGTACATTTCAGTGTCTCCTTCTCTTTTGTGATGTCTTAATCCCTCGTTTTGCCTTTTTGCAGCGCTTTTCACCTTAAATGTAATTTGTAAATGATGAAATACCAGTTGTGCAACCTACAATTTACCCCCCGTCTTTTCCTCCATGTCAGGGCTCTGTGTGCGGGCAGGCAGAGATGAGGATCCAAATGCAGGACTCGAACACAGAATTGAAACTCAAAAAAACCTCAGCTTTATTGCTGGCAGAAAAACAAACATGGAGTGAGGATGGAACACTGAGACCAAGGACACACAGGCATAATTCTGAGGGTACGACGCGACACTGAGCATGGGAAAACACAGGGCTTAATTACACAGGGTAGTAACGGGGAATCGGCAACAGGAGGGAGACACAGCTGGGAGAGATCAGGGCTAACGAGACGGGGGAGCTAAGCTGCACACACTAACATAAGACAAAGACTTTCACAATAAAACAGGAAACATGAATTACTAAACAAGCATGCAGACTTTACACTGAGAGACAGACAGAATGACACATGGAATCTGAACTAAACTAAACGTGAGATATAACTGAGAACAAATCCTTAAGCACGGATAAACAGAAACAAGAAATAATAATCATCATCATCATCACTACGAGAAGAAAACAATCCATGAAGCAGAAATAAACCAAAACATAATAAACTCAAAATACTGGGTCCAACGGACCCAGAACCGTGACAGTACCCCCCCTCTAAGGGCTGGCTCCCGACAGCCCCAAACAAAAAAAGCACAACAAAGCACCAGGCCAGGGCGGGCGGAGGGGGTCCAGGATGGAGGGACAGGCCCAAGCAAAAAAAACAAAAAAACAAGGAGCACCAGAGTCCAAAAAACGCAGGAAAGCATATCAAAAACAAAACGAAACCAGAGCTCACCAAGAGTCTACAAAAAGTCCAGGGGGCCGACCGTGCACACGGCAACGGTGGCGACGTGCGAACAGTTCTGGAGGCCGACCGTGCGGACGGCAACGGCGGCGAGGAAGCAGTTCTGGGGGCCGACCGTGCGGATGGCAACGGCGGCGAGGAAGCAGTTCTGGGGGCCGACCGTGCGGATGGCAACGGCGGCGGGAATGCAAGCCTGGAGGCCTGAAGCGGATGCGGAGGCTGGACCCGGCGAAGCTGAAGGCGAAGCCGGACCAGGCGAAGCTGAAGGCGAAGCCGGACCAGGCGAAGCTGAAGCCGGAGCCGGACCAGGCGAAGCTGAAGCCGGAGCCGGACCAGGCGTGGGTGATGCTGAAGCCGGAGCCGGACCAGGCGACGGCATGGGTGGAGACACGGAGGCTGCAGCTGGCGTGGATGGAGACACGGAGGCTGCAGCTGTTATGGATGGAGACACGGAGGCTGCAGCTGGCATGGATGGAGACACGGAGGCTGCAGCTGGCATGGATGGAGACACGGAGGCTGGACCAGACGAGGATGAAGCGGAGGCTGGACCAGACGAGGATGAAGCGGAGGCTGGACCAGACGAGGATGAAGCGGAGGCTGGACCAGACGAGGATGAAGCGGAGGCTGGACCAGACGAAGCAGCTGATGAGGATGCTGAAGCTGGGCCAGGCGAAGCAGGTGATGAGGATGCTGACACGGAGGCTGGACCAGACGAAGATGATGATGCTGATGATGATGCTGATGATGAGACCGCAGCTGAAGGCTGGACGGGCTCCTCGGGCCCCCCAGCTGACGAGGCAGGCGGCTGGACGGGCTCCTCGGGCCCTCCAGCGGGAACAGTCTCAGGACCAGTGGGCACAGGGGCCCCTGGAACACACAGGACAAAACCAGCAGGCGCACGGGCCTCTGGCAGGGACAGAACAGGACCAGCAGGCGCACGGGCCTCTGGCAGGGACAGAACAGGACCAGCGGGCGCACGGGCCTCTGGCAGGGACAGATCAGAACCAGCGGGCGCACGGGCCTCTGGCAAACACATAGCAGACTTCAGCCGCCCAGAGCATTGACTCTGCTCAGGCAGTGACAGCCGGGTGCAGTCCTCAGCTGGGTTCCTAGCCTCCAGGGGTCCAGAGTAGGCTGAGGGCTGAAACTCAGCCTCTGGGGAGGCCCTGGAGCGCGTCACAGTCTCTGAACTGGCCAGCTTTTTAGGAATGATTACATTATCATGAGGTTTGTTGCTCTGCTTAGAACAAACTGATGAAACACAGTTCCTTTTAGATTGATTTGACTGAGCTTGTTGTACCGGGGTAGCAAGTGACACAGGGTGCAGGGCTAGTGGCTGCTGAACAGGAGGCTGAACTGAGGGTGACTGAAACAACGGTTGGGATGACGACGGTGGTGGAATTGGAGACTGAGCTTCAGGCCGGGCGGCTAACTGAGCTTGAGGCCGGGCGGCTAACTGAGCTTGAGGCCGGGCGGCTAACTGAGCTTGAGGCCGGGCGGCTAACTGAGCTTGAGGCGAAAGTGGTGGTGGTGGAGTTGGTGTCTGGGCTACAGGCGGCTTCTGAGCAGGAAACACAGGACACTGAGCTACAGGTGGCTGCTGAGCAGGTGACACTGGAGACTGAGCTACAGGTGGCTGCCGAGCAGGGGACACTGGAGACTGAGCTACAGGTGGCTGCCGAGCAGGGGACACTGGAGACTGAGCTACAGACGGCTGCTGAGCAGGGGACTGAGCTGAAAGCGGACGGGCAGCTGACTGAATAAACATAGCTCCAGAATAAACAGATCCAGACGGAACAGTCTTAACTCCTGGATCTAAAAAAACATCAGGCGCACAGTCTTCTGAACCAATGGGAAAATAGTCATTCTTAAAACGAAAACTCTTATTTTCCCGAACCGGAGAAACACGAGCTGTAGTGTTCATGTAGCTGGCGTTCGCAGCTTTGGGGGAAACAGTCTGTCTATCCCTTGACAAAAAAGGCGAATGAAGGGAGACTCTGTCACTCACCCTAGGCGGTTGTTTAAGCTGAATCCCAGGCTCCTGCTGGAGCTGTGAGTGCTGGCTGCGTGTTCGCTGCCTCCCTGTTGAAGAGGGAGCGGCGCTGGCGGAATGTGACGAGGGAGGACTCTGCTGTGGCTGCTCCTGCTGTGATGTGGAAATGCTGGGTGAGTCAGGTGGCACGATAATAATCCCTAACATCTTGTAAAAGGCTTGTGCAGGCGTGAGCTGATTGCTTGCAGGCTCGTAGTAATCCTCCCGGGACCGGCTGGAGCGTTTTCTGCGAGACCTGGGCGTCCGCGGGGAGGAAGCAGACGAGTGGGCCGAAGGGTAGGCTGCCAGCGAGGAACGGCAGCACGGAGGCCCTCCAAGCGCTAGCCGAGTCCCGTCAAAACGGGAGCTGCGCTTCCACGGTGAGTCCGCTGGATCCATTACTGGTCGCGTCGTTCTGTCAGGGCTCTGTGTGCGGGCAGGCAGAGATGAGGATCCAAATGCAGGACTCGAACACAGAATTGAAACTCAAAAAAACCTCAGCTTTATTGCTGGCAGAAAAACAAACATGGAGTGAGGATGGAACACTGAGACCAAGGACACACAGGCATAATTCTGAGGGTACGACGCGACACTGAGCATGGGAAAACACAGGGCTTAATTACACAGGGTAGTAACGGGGAATCGGCAACAGGAGGGAGACACAGCTGGGAGAGATCAGGGCTAACGAGACGGGGGAGCTAAGCTGCACACACTAACATAAGACAAAGACTTTCACAATAAAACAGGAAACATGAATTACTAAACAAGCATGCAGACTTTACACTGAGAGACAGACAGAATGACACATGGAATCTGAACTAAACTAAACGTGAGATATAACTGAGAACAAATCCTTAAGCACGGATAAACAGAAACAAGAAATAATCATCATCATCATCATCACTACGAGAAGAAAACAATCCATGAAGCAGAAATAAACCAAAACATAATAAACTCAAAATACTGGGTCCAACGGACCCAGAACCGTGACACTCCAGATACGAACATTTTATGATTAATTCACCTTTTTTATCTTACCCTTTCTTGTGAAGTGTATTTTATCAGCAGATAGCGTAGATTGATGGATCTGTGTCAAAGATTGTGATTTTGCAATGCTGGGTTTGTACGCAAACATTGCAAGCATAACAAGTGAAAACAGATGAGAACATGATGAAAGAGGGTAGATTAAAAAGAGGTGAAAAGAGAGGTTGGAGGGAAGAAAATAGAGGAAAAATAATAAGGTGGGGGAACAGATAAAGGAAATGGGAAGGGTGTGTAAAGCATGGATGAATGCTTGAGAAGAGTAATAAAGAATAGGAAAATAGACAGATAGCATGATTGATAGAGGAGGAAGGAAGAAGCTAAGGAGAAACAAAAACAGTGACTGGCAACTTGTAACTATATTGTTGCCGACTATGGTGACTATTCTGCTGCTGCATTAATTGTAAGTCACTCTGGATTAGCTAAAAGGCTGTGAATGTAAATTATGAAGCGTGAAACAGGAAGACAGAGAAGCATGGCAGTGACTGCGAAGAAACTGCGAAGCATGGCAGTAAATGAAAATAGCCATGCGAGATGGGGAGAAAGCTGAAGGGAGACTTAATGCAGCACAAACCAGTTGAGAAACCAGTTGAGTGTTAATATGTATTAAAAAACACATTTTACATCATTTGAATGATCATTGTAAATCAAGTTTCTAACTACACTTCTATGTGCATCTGTCCCTGATGTACCTGATTTCTATTATTTTGCATGCTAAATGATCACCCTATGCCTTAAAACACAATCTGAGAGCAAGAGATTTAATCATTTACTTACTACTACTTGTCTTGTTTCTAAATTCCAAACCTCCTCTGGCACTAACATCACTACAAAAGAAATGTGCGAGGAGCTTCATGGCATGGGCTTCCATGGCTGAGCAGCTCCTGTAGGTGCAATGTCATTCTTCATTCTGAGCTGACTGCAGGTTCACCAACCTGATAAATAGTTCATTTTCATAATGACTGAAACTAGCACCACTGACTAACAATGGGAAGTGAGCTCAGTTTCAAGATCAATATGCATTCGAGCAGGGGGCTTAGGGGTACATCTTTCACCATCTCACAATGCTGTGATTGCAGCCATTCTCTAACTCTCAGTGGTTCGTACTCATGGCCAATGATCAATGGTCATGACAATAACTATATAATAAATAAGCTGTTAATATTCCATCTGCACTAAACAACCTGCAGCATTATTGGATAACCACATTGTTGCAGATGAGCTGAGGAAAATAAGAAAAGAATTTGCCTGCATCACCCCGCAAACACAAACCATGTGTTTGATAGCCATGATGTCAAAGTAGAAAAATAAGACCACCTAGCATGCACCTGTGTGTATTTGTGGGTTTATCTGCATGTAAAAATTGGAAAACATTGTTGATCTGAAGTAGCTCTTCAGCGCAGCTCTGAATAATGCCTAAGGATGCATTTAGACGTCCTTGGTGAGAAAACCCTGTTGGCTGTTTAAATGTGTGCAGTGCAGATTTCTTTCTTTGTATACGAGCATGTGAAGCATGTGACTTATTGTCAGTCAACAGCATTGTACATTGTTGTGAAAGTGCAGGTTAACTACTTTTCACAGGAATTTGGAGGCAGCACAGTGAACCCTCACTTCATTGTGCCACACTATTTGTTTTAATGTTTACAACTGTGAGGCAGATTGTAGCAGAAGATGAAATGGTCTTGGTCATTGTGACTGATGTTTGATGATTGTGATGCCCCATCTTAGAGTGTGAGAAGTAGGTGCCAGGAGGCAACAAATTTGTTAGTTGTTTTTTAAAAGGGCTCGGTGCTAACCCCTTTCTCTCTTCTCTGAGCTGATATGTGCTTGAGTTTGGTTTAGTTTGCTTTTTGTTTGTTTCTTGCACAGACCACCAACTAACTGTATACCCACATTTACCACCCTACTGATATCAATGTTCCACTTTTGGGGAAATCTAATTAAATTAAATAACCTTTAGTGTGGTATCCCTGTTCTTGCAGACTCCAGAGGTGCATTGTTGTAATTTCTCATGTTTTTTGTTTGATTTAAAAAAAGAGAGAAAAGAAAAGCCTCATTGTTTTCGCTTTCTACTTTGACCATTTCTATTTAAAAATACAAATCTCCTCTAAGGAGTTTTGTTAAGTAGAACTATTTATTCAGTCAGTGTTTTTCATGGTTCCTGAATTTTCGTATCACATTATACTAAGTTTGGTAGGAACGCCAATACTGTTGCTGCATTAATCATCTGGAGGACAACTTCCCAAACTACATGTTATCAGAATGTTGGCTATGTTGTCAGATGTACCTCAGACAGCTTAGGGCATTAGCATTTTTATGGAGTGAATTTGTGGGTGCAGGTTTAGCAGGTATCTGGTTTGAAGGTCTCAGGGTCACCTCTCTGGATTTTACACATGATGTAGTTTTTTCAGTTTCATTAGTGACCTCCAGCTTGCACTAGGTTGGTTTTCAACTAAAATTAACACCTCCAATTACCACCTCAGCTGGAAAAGGGTGGAGTGCCCACTCTGGGTTGGGAATGAGTTGGAGCTTGTAATGGAAGAGTTTAAATTATGGGGGTTGATTTACGGAAGATCTACATTCCCATCCTCACCTATGGTCAAGAGCTCTAGGTAGTGACCACTGAAAGACTAAAAGGCTAAGACAGCAACCAGAAGAAATGAGACTCTCTAGAAGAGTGAGGAGTTCAGTCATTCGGGATGGTCTGAAAGTAGAGCCATAACTCCTTCACAGAGAGAATGGCCAGTCGAGGTGATATGAACAGCTGACCAGGATGTCTCCTTGACACCTCATAGCTGAGGTGTGTGTGTGTATTGGGGTCAAAAGCCACTTTTCCATTAGTACCTACTCAGATTGACATGCCACAGTCAATCCTGGTACCAGGTACTAAAATAGTACCTGCTTGGGGTTCCAACACATTCTGAGCAGGTACTAAAATATAACGTCATCAGGCTGTATGCCACCAATTGTCTGGTCATTCATGAAAATCAACACAACCCTTTTTGATGCCCAGCAAGGAGGGAAATGGCTACAAAAAACCTGGTGCTGGTCCTGGTGTCTTAAGAAAAGCCACAGACCGAGCAGCAGGTATATCGTCACCTCGTCACCTTTGTCGTAGCATTCATGTTTCATACAAATTATATCCCAGGATGTTCAGCCACGTTGCTATAATGACAAGCATGCACATTAGGTGGTACTCGATTGTAAAGGAAAAGCAGTCAATTTGAGTCAAGTCGTGGTGAGCCATGGTGAGTGGAACTGGCTAAAATGACCACTGGCAGTGTGTTTAGGATCACGTCATTCTTAAACAATAAAAAAATTACCAATCAAATAGTATTTTATGTTGCTTGAGAGAGTCACGGGTCAGTACTAAGTAAAGAAAAAAAAACATTCATCTGAAAATGATACAGGGACTGAAACGAAGCAAAACTCCAAAGAAAAACTTCAGAAAGCCTGGAGAACTGTTGTTCAAGGCAACTGTAAAAATGACAAGAAACACAGTACAGTACTGTGTTTCTTGTCATTTTTACAGTATCCAAGCCTGTTTTTCTTGGTGGTTTCTTCCAGTGTCTCCATTTCAACTGTATTAGCTATGCGCACCTCTGCCAGACCGCTGTTGTAGCAGTCACTGGAGATTTGTTTCCTACAAATTCTGTTAACTGCCAAAGATCAGTGAGCTTTGGGGTCATTCGCTAAGCTAAAAATCCATTCCATTTATTCAGTCATGTGTGCGCAGACGCCTGTGTGCTTGTAAATGTATAACGCAGTCAATACTCACAGTCTTCTGGGGCTAATATCAGAGTGAAGTCTGATTCATGTGAGGACAAACATAATTGCTGATTTAGCAATGGGAGCTCAGAACAGAAGCTTTCACAATAGTGCAAAGATTAAATTATAAAATAAGTTTAAAATAAAGATTAGAATTTGCTGGGCCACTGAACTTTGAACCGGACTTAACACTGAAAGGATTAAAAAGCACCGATCATCTCATTCTGCCTTGAATTCAGGCAGATCCAACTTTAACACGTATCACTCACCTAAACATTGCTATATATGCTGTTTAGACTGTGCTGTTTCTGTATGTAAACTATACACATACTGTATTTATGGACACTTTAGCTAAGAAAAACAGCTGTCTTATATAAAATATATATCTTCCTGATTTTAGCATCTCCATCGGTCACTCTCAACATTTCTTTTCTTAGTAACGATGGAATCGTCTCCTGCGTCCCTCTACTTACCATCTGCTCCACCTCTTGAGTGCTTTCAATCGTTTCTTCCATTTTCCTCTTACACCTCTCCTTTCCTATCCTTTTTACCCTATGCAAGTTTTTCCTGCCCTTCCCCCTTGCCTCCTACTCTCTCTCTCTTTTTCTCTCTCCGTCTCAATTTGACCTAATTTCTATAGCCGCAGCCAGTACAGACATCTGGGCTTTGGCTCACATGCCAGAGAAGGCATGACACCCCTTCTGGGGGGGGGGAGAATAAGATGGGAGCAATGCAGAGAAAATGAAAAGAGAGAGATGTAAATAAGGGGTAAAGCGAGATATGATTATAGGAGGGGGGGAAATTAGGGAAACAAGATAGGAGGGATGAGAGAGGGATGAAAGAAAACATGTGGTGGGAAGATTTAGGGTGGCAAGAAGTGCTTTCTAGGGAGTGAAGACACATAAATTCAGACTTGCACAGTTTGAGGCAGGCAGGAAGCTACTGTGTATTAGCTATTAGAGTTAGCATGGCTTAGCAGGGTCACAGTGGCAAAGCAGGCTAAGTCGCTGTGTAATCTCTGTGTTAACCAGAGATCATGTCATGTGCATGCAGATCATCCATCCGCACACTGCATCCTAGACAGTGAAGCACACCGCCGCACAGACAGACACGCACACATACACGCCTCACACTTTCATCTGTCCCTTTGTCCATTTGTTTTATAGTTGCTGCTGTCACCGAGACATAATCTGAACCAGTTTATGTAAAAGTGTTTCTCTTGCAGTAAATTTGTGGATGAGATTTTTCTTTAAATCTCATCTGTCAATTGTCTTGTGGGGACTTATCTGCGATGAGCCAGTGCTAGAAACTGCAAATGTAAACATGTACTGGCAGACTGTTTATTATTTGGTTGGAGATAGATTAGAGGTGGTGAAATGGAATCCTTTGACATAATTCATTTGACACGAAAACAAATTATCACTGCTGCTGGAAGACCTTGATTTAATGTTCAACATTGCTGCCTTGATGGGATTTCTTTCTCTTCATCTCTCTGCTTATCCTCCACTTGAGAATGACCCTTAAGTTTCTTCTATCCCTCTTTGCAGTTGGTCAGTCTCAAACAGGCAGGCTTGATGAAAAAAAAAAAGCAAACATACAAGTGTATGTTCAAATATACACACAGCCACATGCAGGTTTCTCAGAAGTATTCTTTTATTTGGTTCAGGTTTGAGCTCTCGATGGACCATTCCAGGACTTCGGGGAATCATATCTTATCTTTTAAGAACTGCTGGAGTGTTTTTTGCCTTTCTCTCCCCCCCATCAGTAAATAGAAGACAATTCCCACTATACCAATGCTGTCTACAATCTATGGCAATCTCTGGTGTTACTCAGCCATGCCTGTGTGTTAATGAGTAGTTAATTGTAAGATGGTTTGATAATCAGCGCCTTCTGGTGACAGGGGCCTGTTGCTCCCTGAGCATAAATCTAGGCTCTGTTGCTCATTCTCTCTGGCTTTCTCCCTGCATGTACCTCCTTAGCCCCCGATCTCTCAGGCAATGTGTCTAGTGTTTCCTCGTGATATCAATAATTTAAAAAAGTTTAATTTAAAAAAGATATTAACCCTCTCAAGGCAGGCGTTGCCGATTTGCAACAGTTAAAAACTAACAACCTGATTACCCCACATCCATATTTTATGAGTTTTTTTTACTCAGAAGTACCACTGAAGGACTTGGTTGTGCATTAGCAACAAAAGGTTAAATTTGAGCCTGAGAGGGTTGAAAAAATTTTGAAATGATAATTATTTTTATACAATATAAACGTAATTTCTAAGAGGGTAAAAGAAGGGGGGAGGAAAGGTGTTAGCTAAATATTGATTGAAATAAAAAATTAACTTGTTGGACCGATTCGAAAACCTTATTGTAATGGAGGTAATGAAGCAAACACATGACCCCAGGAACTGTGTGTTTGGGGCTATGCTGCCCTTGGTAGGGTTTCCCAAGGGATATTGGTCCTGACTGAGGGGCCAGATTTATAGTAAATTAGAAAAAAAATACCCTGTGATGATGGAGAAATCAAGGCACATGGTTACCTGGAGCAGCGGTCCCCAACCTTTTTTGCGCCACGGACCGGTTTATGCCCGACAATATTTTCACGGACCGGCCTTTAAGGTGTCGAGGATAAATACAACAAAATAAAACTAGTACCGGTACCGAAAAAAAGAAGATTTATTCATAACACACGTGAAAATACCCAGGAAAACCGAGTTAACGATAAAAACGATAAAAACGATAACAAAATAACGCTGAAAAACACTGACCGAAAGGATTCAGAACCTCCCCGATCTGAGTGATTTTTTTGTCATTGGACTTCTGTGATAACCACAGTTTGTACAGAACAAACACCCTGTTCGAGGACAAGGGTGCACTTATGGACACTTTGGATGATTTGGATCATGTGGTGCTGAGGATGCTGAACATAAAAATATAAGAAATGAAATGGCTTAAGACCTTTGCGCAGTCGTGTATGTGCTTCTTACACTGAGGTCAGACAGCGTTACGGAAAATATGGACGGACACATGACGAGGGCTTGTTAATGCATTCATATCTGTGTTTGTTCGTGGTAGTCAGAGAGCATGAGGTAGAGCGTATAATTGGAAGAGAAAAATACAGGCGGGCAGATTCCCATCTGGTCCTGTTGAAATTGGTTAAAACTAAATGCAGATGGTTGTTTGTTAAAGGAGCGTAATCTCCTCATGTGAATTTGTATGTGGAATTTACGGACTCTGCTGATGCAAGTCAGTTCTTTAAGCTGTAATCAGTGGCTGCTGTTTAAACCTTTTTCCTTGTGACGCCAAGTTGCTCAGTTACATTTAAAAGGTGTAATACTGAACATTCATAAGTACTGGATGCTGCACTGTAACATCAACCTCTCCTACCAAAACAAACAGGACTGTCAGCCAAATCTCCTCTCTTATCCACTCCTCATGTTCAGATTTGTTATATAACCAAAAACACTATCTCCTGAAGTGCCAAAAAATAATAAAAGCCACAACTATTCACCTGCACTTGTACAATATAAATTTATAGAGAATTATTGTTTGCGACATTGAAACCTCCTTGAAAATGAAGATTACTCTGGATACGATACATTTCTCAGGCTGCTTTTCCTTTGCTCACAGTGAATCAGAGAGCAGGTAACATAACAGAGTGATGCTGAAGAACTATTCACCGTCTCTTTCTGGCTTCCTGCTGAGTGATCACTTCTTCTCTGCTCCCCCTTGTTTTCCTTTTCCCGTCAGCTACCCATATATGTTGCAGCAGGTGGCGGCCTCACCTGAGTCTAGCTCTACCTGAGGTTTCTTCCTGTTTCTTCCTACTGTCATCGTGGGAATTTCTGACAGTTGGGCCTTCCCTCTAATATTGCAGGATCTTTATGTTACAATATAAAGCACCAGGAGCTGACTGTTGTTGTGAATCAGTGCATATGAAAAAACGGAACTAAATTGATGCCGATAAATATAATTAGCTGAGATGTTTTACAAGGTGTTGTATTTATTTTTGTTATTATTGATTTTCAGATTGCATCAGTCTTTTTTTTTTATCACATTTTACACGGCATCATTTTTTAATGTTTTATAATATGTCTTTGCTACCTCTAAAACTTTTAACCCAGCCTATTTATTACTGCTCTTATTTCCACAGGACACTATTGTAAGAGTAAGAGAAGAAGATGAAATGACACCACAGGTGGGCAAAGAAGAACAGCAGTCTCTACAATGAAGTCTGAAGCACTGCACCAAAACACACCAGTACCTAAATTTAAAAAAAAAAAATGTAATATGAATCACAATTGTGATGACAGGAAGACGGCAGAATATGAAGAGAATGCACTGCAGAGGCCAGACAAGTAAAAAGATTTGTAGAACAGACACAAGTTATGAGATTTATCCTTCACACGCCGACAAACATTGGTTTATAGCCTAAGGGTGTTTTCACTCCTGCGGTGTTCAGTCCATTGAAATAAAATTCTGGTTCGTTTTCCCACTTGGTGCGGTTCATTTGTACAGTTGTGAACAGAGTAATCACACTTGGGTCTGGACCGAAACAACCCCACCGAGACCCTTTGTAGGAGGTGGTCTCTAAACAAACTCCAGAACAGTTCATTTATGGTGTGAACAGGATCTGACCTGATTCAAACCAACTACCAGGTGTATGTTACAAGTTTGAGCTAAAAAAATACATTAAAAAAACCTCCTCTAGCCACACATGCTTTGTAATCTCAGTGGAAGAAGGTACTATACTATAGATGTGCAAAGGTCTGTACAGATTAGCAACTAGCTGTGAAATAATAGTAAATTCTCCATGTCCTCCTATAGTCTAGATCACACCACCATCTTCATGTATTTACTTTTGTTGCTCCCGCCCCAGACGTATCTGGCCAATGAGTGAGCTGAATATGCCACATGTGGATCGGATTTTGCTGTTAGCTTTTTTGTTAAGTTTGCCTGTGGGCCTGCAATTTGGGTCCACATTTTCCACTAACTATGACGCAAAATTAGTTACAGTACATAGAAATTTTGTCACCTGCTTGACTAACAATTCCTGAGTCAACATCAGGTGTGTGTGTGCGTGTATGCACACACATTTTCATATTTTTCAGTTACACAAGGTGCCCTTGATAGAGTGATCATTTTGTATCATCGTTGTGTGTGTGTGTGTGTGTGTGTGTGTGTGTGTGTGTGTGTGTGTGTGTGTGTGTGTGTGTGTGTGTGTGTACTTTTCCCCTGCTATTACCATCTGTCTCTACTGGCTGATGATCATCTATTCCCTATTAACTGCCAGTCATTCTGTTCCCTGTTGACATCTCACTATCTGAGCTGCAAAGCTACATCACTGCACCGTCTGGGTGAGTGTAGATGTGGGTGGTTAAAATATTGAATACCTGTAGCATGTATAATGTCTGCATGTGTGTGTGTTTTATTATACAAAAGTATAATAAAATACACATTTCGCAAATGCCAAAAAATTAGAAGATTTCATGACTTGAGGAGCAGCATGCAAACCGTTGTACGTGCAACAAGGAAACGCGTCACACCTTGAGCATTTTAAATGACTGCAGAGGCATTTATAAGAGCGCCATGTCAGTCAGCAATAAAGCTCCCTTGCGGCATCTTTGCTTAAAAGCTGTTCTCTTACTGTTCACTCTGAACCCTGAAGAAAATCAGCTTTACGGGAAATACAAACAACACACTGATGTTTCCAAGAGACTGGCGGCACAGTTATTTTAGATTGTCACTTTTGAGTGCAATTTTGGACAAAACAATAACAGCCTACAGTTGTTCATAACTGTATTATTCATAACTTATTGTCCATCTTCACAGCTCTGTAAATCTGTTAGATTTACAAGCTAAGCTATGTGGCAGCACATACGATTCTGCAATAACAAGATGTGATTGTGTTTAATTATCACTCAGTTTTACTCTCACGCTTTTATTTTGAATACTCATATCCCTGTTTTATTTGCTGCCTTGGTTTATTTCCCCACCGTTTTTTTTTTCTTCAGAAAAATTACATTTGGGTCTTCTGAAAAATTTATGTCTCTGTTATAACGCTACAACCATGAATCATACACCTGAAAGGAAAAAAACCAACACTGGGAGAAAGAAATAAGGCAAAGGGGAGTGTAAACAAGGGAAAGGAAAGGAACGAAATGGATCTAAATACAACAATGCAATGTGGAGCAAGGGTATGTCAGGGGTTCAGGAGGAGGAGGTGGTGTACGCAGGAACCACAGAGTCTTTGTGAGGAGCCCGAGGTCCAAAGAGCAGAGTGAGAACAAGAGAAAAGAAAGTGGTGGAGGGATATGAAGATAAAAACAAAAGCAGATGAAGCAGGAGAAGTGAGGAAAATGTCACACAAAGCTTTGAGTGTACAGTTTAAGAGTAAAGGTTACTTTATCAAAAAGCCAATTTATCAAGAGGTGAAATTAGTGCATATTGTAACAATGCACTCAAACTTGCATTCTTTTGAACCACCACTGTTAAAAATCTCATTCATGTGACATGCTACTCCCATCTGATTTCATGCTGCAACAGCACACTAAAGCTGATTATCCTGCTGCGAAGTGAGAGGTGTGCAGCCTGTCGCTCTTCATCTAACAGCTCACTGTGGCTGCTCCCTTGTGGTCTCTTTACACCCCACACACACTGCCATCTAAATGCCACGAAGCAGCAGCAGCAGGAAATTTTCTGTTCTCAACCTAAAATGTCCTGCAGCTCAGAAGTCCACTTCTGCTGCTGCATGACATGCTTCCCTCACTGTAACAAATATGAAGTATACCCTTTTAATCATGCCGGTGTACTTAAGCTGTCAGCTTTCCTCATTCTTTTGCAGCGTTACCCACTTACCCACTCGATGGTTATGATGCTGCTGGCTGCCACTGCCGCTGACAGAATTTCATGGGGTGAGGGGTTTTTCTTGGGCATTTCCTTGATTTTTCCACCATACTCCTCATTCCAGTTACCCTACCTAACCCACCAGTGTGGAAGCGTAAACCCCACTTAACTTTGAGGCTAGGGTTCATTTTTATGTGAAAAAGTCTAATGTTAAGTGGTAGCTTCAAGTAAAACTACATACATACAGAATATATTTGGAGCACATAAAATCACGTTTCTTTCATGTGAATAAGCAGCTCATGTAGTCAAGTATGGTGTTAGCAATAGCTTTAAGCTCTGGGTGCTGGTTTAGCTTGCAAGCCACGAGGCTAATGCAGGGACCCTGGGGTCGAATCTACCCTGAAGTCCCCGCTTTCCTGTGTTCTCCCCACTGTCCAACTAAAATGAAGACTTAACAAATTTCAGAAAGGCATGGCAGTGCCCCATATCATCCTCTAAGTTCGGTTTTGACTTTGCTAAGTAAGAAGTGCTACTGTTGTTTTTAGCATACAATAATAAAGCAATCCCTTTAGCGCTGACATCATGAGATTTTCTTATACAGACACAGAATGTCAAGAATTAAAGATAATACACACTCATACTTGACAAGCATGCGTGTGAGCACATATTGCTTTGGCTTATGTTAAGTGTATATCCAGCATGCCAAACATTAGCAGAAAGTGTGAGCCAGCATTTTCTGTTTCCAGAGAAAATTTGTTGCTGATAAAGAATTCAGCACAGGAGCAGAGTGTTGGCTAAGTGACAGGGAAACAAGATTCAGTTGGCGCAAGTATCCCTCAAGTGTTACAAAAGACCTTCGTAAGCTCTTCCGAGACAGAGAGAGGAGGGAGGAAGCGCAGCAGAGAAGAGAGAAGGCCAGGTAAAATAGGGTCAGTGCTCATCTTCCACTGAACCTTATGAGAGATGATTATCTGCAGCCCTCACCCACACACATGGGTCGTGCCTGCAGAGTCTTCCTCCGTGTATGTATGTATGTTTCCCTCTCTGTCTTCCCGTATGGTGTTATTAATGCTGACATGCTGTAGCTCCTGGCTATGTGCTTACCCTGTCCTCTTTCCAACTCTTAAGGCAGATCACAGACACTACTAACAAACACACGCACACACACACATGCATAACCAATATTAAACATATCTGTCCCAAGAGCAAGGTTAACGGCAAAATATCTTTGAATAGAGATTGTTTCACATGCAAATGGTATTTACTGTGAATGCACTGGAGCAAGTCTGCTTCAGCTAAGCTTTTGGTTTCTGGAGCATGAGCATGTGCAGCTTGCTTGTTCTTTAGGGTAAATAACAGGGTTTGTAACAAAGTCTGTCTGCATCAACTTAGTATTTTGAGCTGTATGCTATAAAAGAAAAAGGATAAAATTAAAGAAGATTTATAAGGTTTACTTGTTTAGCATCTAACAAGTTATAGGTGTTTTTCCCAGATTACATCTCAAGCTTTCTTTTACAGCAATTTATTTAAAAACACTCAAATGAGAGTGCACATATTAAAAAAGTAGCTCTACATTTTAGAGAACGCCTTTCACTGAAGTAAGTCCTGCACACGGCTCCAGTCAAATGCAATGACTGTGCTTGATTAATGCATTTTCCTTCTCTCATCTTCTTTCTTTCTTTCTTTCTTTATTTATTTTTTACATCTCCTGCCTTTTTTACTGGACTCCATTTCTGAATACAATATGATCAACTGCATCTAATATATAAAATATTGCCAAGTGCATGGTAACAGTTTGAGTGCATTACAGTCTTATAAAAAAGTAATATCACTGAAGGTTTTATTGATGGTCTCCATGCTGCTTACGCTGCTCAAAACTTTTGTTACTCGGTTGCGATGACAGAAGTAAAAGTTGGTAGGACTGTCCCAGCAGAGAGCCCAATCCACTTCTAATTACCCTGTTTCTTCCTTCAACAAATTGCTCTCACGTGGAGGAGCAGAGGGGCCTTTTTTCTGTATGTCTGAAAGTCACTTATGAGAAGAGAGGGACAGAGAGAAGGATGTGCTAAAGTGGAACAGATTCTAGCTGAGAAAGCTAAGACTTCATGAAAGATAGTCCCATGTGGTTCCAGTTATTCAGTCAGTTGAAAAGTCTTTCAGCAGACCCTGAAAATCACACTTTTTTAGCACTAAAATGAGACAAACCATCCTTCCATTTTATATATTTTTACCAAGGACTATTTTGGGAGTTTTGAGGTGATTTCTTTTACTTTTTTCCCACCAGATTTTAAATACTCACTTGAAAAGTATTTGTAAGTTTATCTGACCATACTTGACAGTAGTGAGATACACACTGTTCAACATTAGCAAGTGGTTAATTCATCATTTATATATTATTACTCCTCCTTAGCATTCCATTTATAAATACAGATACATTACTGTGACTATGATTATGATTATTATTAGCAGTGATGTAGTAGCAGTAATAGCTGTACGTGGTGTAACAGTAATAATTCAATTCAATTTTATTTATATAGCACCAAATCACAACAAAAGTCGCCTCAAGGCGCTTCATAGGTACAGAAAAAAACCCAACAATCATATGACTCCTATGAGCAAGCACTTTGGCGACAGTGGGAAGGAAAAACTCCCTTTTAACAGGAAGAAACCTCGGCAGAACCAGGCTCAGGGAGGGGCGGGGCCATCTGCTGCGACCGGTTGGGGTGAGAGAAGGAAGACAGGATAAAAGACATGCTGTGGAAGAGAGACAGAGGTTAATAACAGATATGATTCAATGCAGAGAGGTCTATTAACACATAGTGAGTGAGAAAGGTGACTGGAAAGGAAAAACTCAATGCATCATGGGAATCCCAGGAAGCCTACGTCTATTGCAGCATAACTAAGGGAGGATTCAGGGTCACCTGGTCCAGTTCTAACTATATGCTTTAGCAAAAAGGAAAGTTTTAAGCCTAATCTTGAAAGTAGAGATAGTGTCTGTCTCCTGAATCCAAACTGGAAGCTGGTTCCACAGAAGAGGGGCCTGAAAACTGAAGGCTCCCCCTCCCATTCTACTTTTAAATACTCTAGGAACAACAAGTAGGCCTGCAGAGCGAGCGCGAAGTGCTCTAATAGGGTGATATGGTACTACAAGGTCATTAAGATAAGATGGGGCCTGGTTATTTAAGATCTTGTATGTGAGGAGCAGGATTTTGAATTCAATTCTGGATTTAACAGGAAGCCAATGAAGGGAAGCCAAAACAGGAGAAATATGCTCTCTCTTTCTAGTCCCTGTCAGGACTCTTGCTGCAGCATTTTGGATTAGCTGAAGGCTTTTCAGTGAGTTTTTAGGACATCCTGATAATAATGAATTACAGTAGTCCAGCCTGGAAGTAATAAATGCATGAACTAGTTTTTCAGCGTCACTCTGAGACAGGATATTTCTAATTTTAGAGATGTTGCGCAAATGGAAGAACGCAGTCTTACATATTTGTTTAATATGTGCGTTGAAGGACATGTCCTGGTCAAAAATGACTCACAGCGTTACTGGAGGCCAAGGTAATGCCATCCAGAGTAAGAATCTGGTTAGATACCATATTTCTAAACTTTTCAGGGCCGAGTACAATAACCTCTGTTTTATCTGAATTAAGAAGCAGAAAATTAGCGGCCATCCAGGTCTTTATGTCTTTAACACATTCCTGCAGTTTAACTAATTGGTGTGTGTTATCTGGCTTCATGGACAGATAGAGCTGGGTTTCATCTGCATAGCAGTGAAAATTTATGTTATGTCTTATACATGCCTAAGGGAAGCATGTATAATGTAAACAGAATTGGTCCTGCACCGAACCCTGTGGAAGTCCATAATTGACCTTAGTATGAAGAGGACTCTCCATTTACATGTACAAATTGGAGTCTATTAGATAGATATGATACAAACCACTGCAGTACAGTACCTGTAATACCTACAGCATGTTCTAATCGCTCTAATAGGATATTATGGTCGACAGTATCAAATGCTGCACTAAGGTCTAGCAGGACAAGCACAGAGATGAGTCCACTGTCAGAGGCCATAAGAAGATCATTTGTGACCTTCACTAAAGCTGTTTCTGTGCTGTGATGAGCTCTGAAACCTGACTGAAATGCCCCAAATAAGCCATTCCTCTGAATTGATGAATTACTGTATTATCTGTATTAATAAATGACATACTAAGGAGCAATGATACAATGTCAGCAATGTCACACTATTAAGCATCAATAAAGTGGTATATTCACTGAATTCCTGAATAAAAAATATAAAACGTGCATAGTCTGTAAAAGTCGCCAATTCTCTGCTGATTCAATGGCTCCAAACCTCCTGTCATTAACATCAGAACAAAAGCTGTATGCAACTTCTGGGCATGGGTTTCCATGGTGGGTCTAAGAGGACCTCTCCTAGCCCCTTGGAACAATTTATTGCACTGAAACCAAGACTGTTCCCTGTCTTTTACATCGCTGAGACCAGACCTGGAGTCTGTGTGTTACCTCTTTTTTAGTGGAAGCATCTGCTACACTTGTTTCATGTATTCTTTAGATGGTTTATTGTTTTAAAAAAATGCGGATGAACACACATTTTGCTCAATTTACGTAATGTAATGAAGGAACAGTCTGTCAGTATGAATGACCCATGTGACATTTGGAAGGATATCAATGATAACTTCGGTTCAAGGGTTTTATTATGTTATATTTATTATGATGCTGTTGCCTGGATTTTGCATGGAAGATGCTGACTTGCTGACTACTCACCAAGGGATTGTGAAACTTGAAAAAGTGTGACACAAGTTAGAAACTTTGTCACAGCTTCACTACTATTTGACCCGCTGTTAGATTGTGTTTGCAGAGAAGTCACAGACTTCCATTCAAACTACAGGTGAGCGATGGAGTCTGCAAGCAACCAAACCAAAAGGATTTTCAGTGCAGCATGGTATACCTCTTTGTGACCTCTAGAAACCACCTGCCACACAGCTGGGGAAGACATATTGCATGAGTTCACTGACCAGTCTCTAGGCCTGACTGGGGCTGTAGCAATCGAATGCAGTCATGGCAGTTTCTAGGAATCAATCACCAACTGGTTGGATGCCAGGGATTCATCAACTGGTCAGACTAGGTCTGTGTGATGGGGGGCCTGAAATTTGGCATCTCCTCAAACATTCCTACTGGCCAATGAATATGTCCCAATACATCCATCCATCCATCCATCTGTCCGTCCATCCATCCATCCATCCGTCCATCCGTCCGTCCGTCCGTCCGTCCATCCATCCATCCATCCAGCCAGCCAGCCATCCATCCATTCATCCATCAGGGTCATTGGCTATGAATTTCATTCAAAACTTTTGAGTTCGCAGACACCTGTAAATGTCACAAAGTGAACAGTCTGACACTCTAAAATGCCAACAACACATAGTTTTTACTAGTATGTCAAGGAAATCAGTGTCATGAGATATTATATTATATGTTTTTTGGACAGTTTTTCCAAAAGAAATCTTGTAGCAGAGCCCAGGAAATCTTCTTCCAGGCAGATAATGTCTTTGTGTATCTTGTCATTGCATCATTGCCCCATCTTTGTAAGATGATAAAAATTAAGCGCCCATGAACGCCATTAGCTAGAAGAATTTAGAAATGTATTACTAATGACATTCTTAAAAACTGCTTTTTAAATCATTCCAGATCAGAGGCTGACAAACACTGTAAACAGAAACAGTGAAAAAAGGTTGGAAGATGTGTGATGATACATATGTAACATCAATCTGTGGAGACACAATGAGAGAAAGTGATTATTAAGATCCACCACTCACACAATGACATAAACAACTTTACTGAGCACACAAAAGGCTTCTTGAAAAGCAAACACATGGAGAGCAAAATTAAGGGTGCACACAACATAATAGATGATTCGATTTCTCCCCGCCAGAGTCCCGTTCTTTCCCTCGTGCTTCTGCATTTTAAAAAAATAGAGGCGGAAGTATGGGACGGTCAAAAAACAGATGTGTCATCCATGGTAAAAACGCCGAAGGGAATCTGTAATGAAACTCATCTCACTGGCAGGATTTGCAGTGACTGCTCAAATCAGATTTTTCCACTTGCATGACACAGACCTTATCTCTTCATTGCTATTTAAACAGTGAGAATTCAGATTGGGTTCCTTTTAAATCCCCCTGTAAAGACGATGAGGCAACAAATTAGATTTTTAACAGGTAGTGAAGATTCATTCCTGCCTACCTTCGTAGTCATTACAGAGGATTCCCATTTATTCTGTATTAACTCCTTATATACTTATAACAGCTGCCGATGTCCCTCCATCACTCTTGTAGTGCTCTTTAATGATTTTCCAAAGCTCCACTGAGACGAAGAAGACATAAAAGAAGACAAAGGTGGCTACATGAAACTCATTTCACTTTCACAACTTGTTTTGCTCTCTCATTCTCTCCCTCTGTGTCCCTTTCTTACTGTGTGTCAGATGGAATTCCTGTACCTGATCTATTTATGCACTTAGACACATCCTGCAGGCGGGGACCCTGTTTAAAAAACACATGTAGCGTGCAACCACACGCACATACTCACATTGTCATGCAAGT
Source organism: Aulonocara sp. 'chitande type north' Nkhata Bay (assembly GCF_057382095.1). Classification (NCBI taxonomy): domain Eukaryota; kingdom Metazoa; phylum Chordata; class Actinopteri; order Cichliformes; family Cichlidae; genus Aulonocara; species Aulonocara sp. 'chitande type north' Nkhata Bay. The sequence goes on from NC_141347.1 coordinate 16,814,156, forward strand.
TCATGCTTTTGTGCATTTTTAAGAGTTTTGCAGATATTGTGTGTGGCATAACTGGTTCATCCTCCTCACTCAAATCCACTTTCTCTAAAAACAGGCTTTTAGGAATTAAGTGAGAAAATGTTTTTGTATTGTGAAACATGCATATTTTACGCAGTGCAGTAGTTCTGAAAAGCATATGTACAACTTGGCAATTTGCTTGATGATGGGACTCTCTGTTGACGCTCAGAGGGAATTTGTATGTTTACTTTCTCGTTCGTAGTGGAAGTGAGAGGTCAGCATAAGTTACAGAACGCTGCCTCGAGCTGTAATAAAGAAGAATATTTTGATAAGGGTCACTTCAGCTGGATGGATGTTGTTTCCACTATAGCTTTCTTTAAGTAATATTCAGTATCACCAGATGCTTGGTCTTTGGATGTGTAGCCCAGCTTCACCTAAAGTGTTTGCAAAATGGAAAATGTAGTTTTTGCTAACAGATATGTATATACTGTATACAAGAAGGACAATAGCAAAACACACGAGAAACAAATGCAGCAAGAGTAGTCACACAAAAACTGGCTGTTACACACAGGGAGCAAAGTTACACAGTTGGCAATATCACTGCGTGGACACACACAAACCTACAAACACACAGACACAGAGGCATGTTTGTACATACACAGACAAATCCACATCTAGGGGTGCTATCACTGTGAGGCAAGCCTGAGTTAGGGCAATGCACTGGTGTTATATAACAGGCTGACCAGGCACGGCTAAGCATTTTTCTATGTGGGCTAACAACAACTCTATTTGGAGTGCAATATGTGTATGTGTGTGTGAAAAAGAAGAAGAGAAAGGGGTGTTATGAAATTAGCTACATGGGGGAAAAACTGGAATTTTTAGTTAAGTGAAACATGAGCACGAAGGAAGATGACACAGGCTGAGAGAAAACCAAAAACAGTGCTGCACCAGAACATTTAGCGTGTGCATGTAAAATACTCTGCTGCTATAAAGGCTGGATGGCAAAGGTTCATGTCTGTCTGCACTCGAATCAATTGCGTTTTAAAATAGTTTGTTAGGCATGTATGTGGTATGTTGTTTTTAGTATAAAACAGTACTGAGTAAACTTTTAACATAATGAGTAAATAAATTCACATCCATCTGAACTGGATTACACAGCAAAGTGATTCTGGGTTTGTTCAGCATGCAGGCAAATCAGATTTGCTGTTCAATTCAGATCATTAGGAGAGATCGTGTGCATTAGCATCTGCAAGTGATGAGATCAGATTTGTGTTTCTAGACATCCTCAATTTCCTCAACTGCAAAATTCTGTGAGCAGCAGGTCTTATGTGCTACATGTGGTTCCAATACAGGGTGCTCCTAAACTGAATTCTGACTTGAACATTTATTTTAATTCATTTTGGAATAATGCTGTAACATAACAAAATGTGGAACAAGTGCACCGCTGTACATGACTTACTGCCTTTCCGTGCTTTCAGCGTCTGTCCATGGAGTGTTGTCCTCCAAAGCAGTTTAGTTTTTTCAGCATGGGTTCCTCTGCAGGATGCAACACCTCTGTTTGTCTGGATTTGTAGTTGTTACTGGCTGTTACTTTGTGAGCAATGCAGAAGACACTTTGAAATCAAATTTCAATATGCTGAACTGTGATCACTTAGATAAGGGATGAAATGCATCAACCTTCTCATTTCAAACTACAGCATACATATCCATCTTTCTTCTGAATGGGGCAGGGGTGGAGCCTATCCCAGCTGTCTTAGGGCGAGAGGCGGGGTACACGCTGGACAGGTCGCCAGTGTCTCGTAAGGCTAACAGCCTTTACATGTCAACAAAATTTGAGTTTTAGCTCATTGGAAAATCTGTGACATTTGGGTATTTGACTGTCTCTTCTGTCAGAAAGCTACAAAATGGTCAGAGCTGATTAATTATTTATACAGAAAACAGGCAGGAGATATGTCTGGTAGTACCACTGGAGATTTGACTCTACCCAGATGGTCCTTGTTTATCATGTAACATTGCAGAGATATTGGAGAAGAGTAAAAAACACAGATGAGAAGATAAGAGGAGAAAGGATGGAGTAGAGATGATAAGAAAGAAGAGTTTTGAGGTGGAGTGGTCAATATGGAGCCCAACTCGCAGTACTGTGGGATGATGATACTGGCTGTATAATGTATAAATGTATAATTTCTTGAGGGATATTATAAAAATCAAGTCTAGATATCGACAGTGTAGTTTTCCCATGCTCCATAATACATAATTGATTTAAAAAAAATTTCACAGAGCTATAATGTTTAAATGGAAGTCAAGCTTATGGCCTGTTGGTGATGCAATATCATTCATTCTGTCATGAAGGATAAGCCACGCTTTGTTGGAAAATTATACTGAAGACTGAAATGGTATGGGGATGTGGGGTCATTTCAGGGGCAGCATGTCACACCAGTGGATTTCACAGTACTAGTCATTTACATACACATAAAAATAAATCAATACGTCAAATATGTCAGGAACAGTTTCCTGATAGCAAAAATCCAATACAGTTATGTTTGGTTTGTATGTTAACAGACATCAGAAATTGGCTGAAGTGCTCCAAATGGCATACTGCTTGTATCAAATCAAAATTGTACAGTACCATTTTGGACAGACTCCAAAGAGTTGACTGGTACTGTAAAATTCTGCAAGGGTTATACAAGCTGACACACTGTGTTATTGGACACTGGGTCTCTTTGCTGTTTTTAGAGGTAGCAAGCTACAATGTCACTTTATTGTGATAATGCTACTTTTTCAAATGTGTGTAGTCATGCTGTGTTTGAACGCTTAGCATAGTTCAATGATTCTTCTAATTAAATGTACATATGTGTCCTCAAAATACTGAGCGGTTTTGGGGGCGCTGGTTTAGCTCAGTGCATTGAGTGGGCAACCACATGCCATACTGCTGAGAGCGGCCGGTTCGAGTCTGGCCCACAGCCCTTTGCCGCATGTCGGCCCCTTCTCTCTCTGCCACTGTTCTCCTGTCCTTTCTTCACTGTGCCAGTCAAGTAAGGCTGAAAAAGCCCAAAAATAAAACGAGTTTTCACTACCTACTAAACATTGGACATAGGATAGATGTGCCTATCATGCCTTTTTTTGGGTCAATGACAAATTCTGGAGATCTAAACAATGTCCAAACTCGTTCCACGATTTGGACGTCAATATGACCTTGGACTGGGTAGCTCTTTGGGACATCATGTGGACATAACAAAGGTAATATTTTTTACTTTACACATATTAATATTGTTTTTATCAACATACATACATATGAATATGGACTATGTATAAACAAACATGATTTAGCACAACAGCCCGCGTCGTCTTAAAGATGTCCGCTGATCACACTGCATTCTTTTTTTTTTTTGCACAGCTATGGTACCACTGGAAAGGGTGGACCCCACAACAGTACAAAAATAAATTGGGCCCCACAATAGTTGAAAAATTAGTATGTGCGTTTGTGTGCAAAGTAAGACATCTGAATTGCTGTCCCACATACCCAAATAAGTCCCATCACATAATTCTACATTACAATCGCTTTAGGGAGCAGGGATGAGGTGCACATACACGGGCCTGATAATCTCAGCTTCCTCATCTGCCACTTTCATATTGACACACACACACACACACACACACACACACACTACCAAAGAAAGATAACTATCTGAATCCATCCACACATTAGGAAGTTAAAGATCACAGTATTTAATAAGATTTCCAGATTTTTGTTTTATGTTTGTGCTATTTGTGTGTGCTGGCATCGCTTATGCTGTCAGGGTAAATTGAGTCACAACAGGCGTTCTTTTATTGTATTATTTAACTGCTGCAATTCTTGATGTACAAACATTTCAAACACACACACATTACACACGTAAACATGCACACATGTAGACACAGGCAATTAACACCTCAGTCTCCCTCTGGTATTCTACAATCAAGCTTCATATTTTTAATCAAACACGAGTGCTCACATAGCTGCACACCTGTACCCATTTAAAACTGAAGGATGCACGCACACACGCACACACACACACACACACACACACACACACACACACACACACACACACACACACAGACAGAGAGAGCGAGAGAGAGTTTCGGGGTTCCTAAGTCATATGAGCTAGTTTAGCAACAAGTAATTAGCCTGTGTTAGTGATTAGCCTGATACACAATTAGCTTCCAGCAATAGCATGCTTGTTTATCACCATTTGAAAGGGCAGTGTGATGCGATAGGAGCACTAAGTTAGGTATAATTATGGGTGAATTTAGACAAGGACACCTGCTCTCTGTTAATTGCATTTTAGAGTCTAACTGAGTCGCTTAAAGATACAGATGAAACTTATGCTTGGCAGTCAAATGCACAGTAACAACTTGTGCATTTTGATGCCGACAGAGAGATAAAGTCTCCAGCTGTTCCATTATGGCTTCTGTAACTCACTGCAGCCTCTCATTTAGCATTTCATTCAACAAGAAAAAAGTCAATTTGATTAGCTTACTTTCAGTATAGTCTAGGACTGCACTTGTACAGTGTAACTATGACTCCTGTGAAAACATGACACTGCAGCGAGTGTCTCAGTTGGGAGAATTGATCACTGATTTGGATGGTTATTAATAACATTTTACCTTCATTTTCATTAGTTACAAAGTAAGAAAATAAAACTGTTACTAAAGAAAAGTTTGATTTTGATTTTAGTCCTGTACAAGAGTAACAACGTTAACCCTGCGCCCTGAAAATATTCCCAATTACCCAGAGAGGAATAGGAATTTTGCAGGAGAGAATGGAGAGCTTTTTCCTACTCTACATTTTATGTCCTGTGGGGATGATAACGTATCCCCTCCTCTGACTTTTAGTACAGCATCTTCAAGCGCTCAACAATGCAAACATGATAATCTTTTCTTCATGCAAATGTTACATCACTACTGTTTCAAAGTGAAAACTACTCCTTACTAAATAAAAGAGAAATAAAAAGGATTCAGAACATCAGATTTTCCAGGAGGCTCACAAAAAGCAAATCATATGCATTTTTGTACTGAATGCCAACCACTTGTCTGATCATTCACATCAGAATCCCTACTTCTTATTTTAACTTGTGGGACTGAAGTTATGAGGCAGAGCTGCTTTCTGCAACAGCTTGCAGTTGCAAACTTTTGCTGCAAAGGGCATCTCTGAAGAAATGTTGCACACACGGTATTTTGGGTTTTCACCTGACAGAGCAGCAGCTGTAGCTTCACTCTTGTGTGGAAAAATCAACTCTTCTCTTATCAGCATTTACTGCTTCATTCACAGTTAGAATCTGTGGTCATTGACTCTCAAAATGCGAACGTCTGCTGTCGATCTTAGTAAAGAAACAGGGTTTCCCTCTTTTCTGTACAGAGATTTATCGATGTGGGGAAAAAGAGGGTGTCACCCTGCATATGACACACAGCAGGAAAGCAGAAAAAGGCTCTCATCAAAGCAAACTGTTTTCTTAGGAATATTGTCAAGTGGTAGATTTTTTTAACTGTTACTGTAGAGCATCTTGAACTGAAAGCATTTTGACATTTCATATCAAATATTGCAGTTATGTGGCACAGCTGGCCAAACGGGGCTAAGTTAATTCTGTCATCTTAAAGCACTATATTGTAATGAGAACGGCGTGCTCTTTATTACTGTGATTTCAGACAAGTTTGAACCTCATCCTGCTTTTTTTATTTGTGATATTTGACCAGAATCCTTAAAGATGAATTATAAATGTAAGATTTTTTAATTGCTTTCAGAAACAAACTAATTAAAGAGATACCAGATAAAAGAGACAAAAACAGCAATAGAATAGAAAGACAAAACAAAAACCAATGCAAGTTTTTACTCTCTCATCCCTGGCCACTCAGCTCAAGCCTGGCTGACAAACCACAGCAATTAATTACCTGCAGGCCTACTACAGACCCCTGATTTATGAAGTCTTTCATGGTGATGCACAGCACTGATAAGTCACATTAGGAATATAAAGGAGGAACAGGGCAAAATCATGCATCAACACTAAAGACAGCTCACTTAAAAGAAATAAGGACATTTTTACTTAGCGTTAGACACAGCTGCAGTTCATCTCCCACAAAATCTGCATTAAAAGTACTCACACACACACAGATGCTAGCCTACATTGGGCTGTATTTGCATGTTTTGTTGCTTGTGCCCATGGGCTCTTTTCTCCCTCTGTTCTTTTCATCAGAGAGAAAGAGAGGAAAAAACTCATCTTCATTATTTTCATGTTGCACAGAATGTCACTTTATCTATTATGCCTGCGTGAGAGATTTCATCTGTCAAACAGTGTAAGTGCAAAAAAAAAAAGTTCAAATACATGTATTCATTTGGCTTGTACAAGAAAACTGGAGCAAGCATCGTTGCTTCTGTGTGCTGCTGAAGGACACATAAAGCGGGACAGCGGGCTGCTTGTGAAAACAGAGGATCCTGGAGTACAAGCTTTCTTCTGTCACCCAATACACGCTTCCCTGGGCTGATATCATCCTGCCAGCCATGATATTAGGGAGTATTTCTCATGTAGTCCATATAAAATTTATTGACTACTTGAAAAAAAAATTGTGGTCCATATAACAACATTTCAGCTTTTAGGTTTTAGTTGATGTAAGTTTAATAAAAATAAAAAAGTTGAAATCTGAGCACAAGGCAAACTGTTCCAGGCTTATGTAAGAGAATTATATAAGCTTACAATCTTGAAAATTAAGGATTTGTACCAATGTGTTCCATTTTTTTTTATCTAAGGAAAGTGCTTGAATTACAGAAATTCAATATGATATAAATATACACTGTGTGTTTCCAGCTTTAAAAAGAAAATTGCACAAAATTGCACAAAATAAATCTCTTGGTTTCAGGTTTTTATAAGGCTAAACTGTTTCAATTATATATATATATATATATATATATATATATATATATATATATATATATATATTAGGGGTGCAACGATACACAAAATTCACGGTTCGGTTCGGTTCGATACTTTGGTGTTACAGTTCGATATTTTTTCGATACAAAAAATTTTTCATGCTTTTTTAATTTGTCATTTATTAAAATTATAAATATATATTTTAACTCAAACTTACAGTTTTTAAATTTAATGTTACTGAAACAACAAAGGGATAAAATAATAAATCTATCTGATCAAGAAATCACTCATCTTTGGAAAAGAGAGTTTATTACAGAGAAATGGCTCTTTCCAAAATAAAAGCTATACTATACGCTTCTTCTGGGCTATATTCTCAGCAGCATATTAAACATATCAGGTCCCCATAAGGAGAATCATGTGCTAACGGCTGTCTAAATGACTCAGGTAAAGTTTGTAGCATGCGTGCTTGTTGTTTTTGTCTGCTTCCACTTGTCTTTGCACTAGGATGATGTCAGCGTAAATGTGCAGTCATATTCATTGTGTTCCCACTAGTGCTGTCAGCGTTAATCTGAAATGACGTTAATGCAACAACACGGCAAATTTCCGTTAACGAGCTACCGCAGATTGCCCCGCGCGTGGGGCTGGACAGCGTCAACACGTTAACGAGCAAACTGCACTAACGCAGTAGTTCCCACCCTTGTAATTGAGCATTGCGTGGCACATCCAACATACTGTTTTACTTTTGTCCATGACGCGCTTACCATCAGGGTCATACGTCACATGAAAACCAAAATAGTTCCAAAGGCCAGGGCCCTGTTTCAGAAAGCCGGTTTAGTGCAAACTCTGAGTAAGTATACCCTTAGTTAACGAAAACTCTGGGTTTTCGGTTTCACAAAGCGAGTTTAGATTAATTCTGAGTGAGTTACTATGACGACACACTCCGTGAAGCTAACCTGCCCCCTAGCAGGTTTACTTCAACTAACCCTGATGTTCTCCGCCTCTTTGTCGGAAACCTGACTGTAGGAAGTGTCAGACATGGCGTGCCCCTTCCTTGAAGAGCCAGTAGATGTTGAAGCCCAAATTCTCCGCAGAGCTCTCCGCCGGGAGAGAGTGATTAGAGCGCGTTCGGACATTTTATCATTTCCTGATGATTTCCTGTGTGAACGTTACCGTTTTTCAGCACAATCTATAAGTTATTTGAATAACATCCTCAGGCCTAATATTGCTCATGTGACACATCGCGGACATCCTCTCAGTTCTGTACATATTATTTGTATCGCACTTCGGTTTTTTGCAAACGGGAGCTTTCTGTATAATATTGGTGACGCTGAGCACGTTTCCAAGGCTACCGTCCGTCGGGCAGTCGGGAATGTTACAGTTGCACTGAAACGTCTCCTGTACTCGTTTGTGGTGTTCCCCGGTCATAGACCCACAAGATTCATCAAAGAGGGATTCCACAAAATTGCAGGTAGCAGGATGAACAAAACTTAATACATGATGTGGTGATACTTGAACTACTACTTAAATTTTACATTTATTTTCAGGGTTCCCAGGCGTGATTAAATTCAATTCAATTTTATTTATATAGCCCCAAATCACAACATAAGTCGCCTCAAGGCGCTTCATAGATGATTGGCTGTATAGATGGCACTCACATTCCAATCATTGCTCCTTCAGTAAATGAAGGAGACTATGTGAACAGGAAGTCTTTCCACAGCATTAATGTACAGGTACATAGTTCCCTGTAGCATTTCAAACTAACAAATTATTTCATTACAGTAATGGATGCTAATTTATGTTCTCTGCACTGTGATATATATGTGATGCTGCCAACATTATCACAAATGTGGAAGCCAACTGCTCAGCCTCTGTGAGTGGTGGTGGTGGAGGACCCCCACCTGTTTTTCGGGCCTCCGCTTTTTTTTCTGTTGGCTATAACGGGTCACATTTGAGCATACAGAGTAAGCAAATATGTACTTGTAATGTGCTCAGATAATTTCAATAAGTGCTTACAGAAAGAAAATTAATGTAGCCTCTAACTGCAATTGATTTACATCGGACAAACAGACCAAGCACTATGGCTCATAATACAATTACACCTTACCTGTTTGGACTATATTTTTATATTTCATTTTTACTTGCTGCCAGGAACGTTTGGGGCCTGTTGGGTTGCACCTGCGCTCACATCACGTCACAAAATAAAATGTATAAAATAAAAAAGAAAATATAATATAATAAAATAACGTGTTAAATGGGTGGAAATCCCTAGATCAATGTTTAAATTAACACTCACGCATTGACTCTGTCGGCTATGTTTTGCCATGCATGCTCACTTTCTTTTGCAGCTGAGGCTGTGTTACTTTTTTTCCGCGGAATTTGCATGTTGTCGGCATATGCTGCCATCAGAATTTCGGCCTCAAGCGCTGTAAAATACATTGACCGCGCCTTCTTTCCCTCCGTCTCCATAGTGACTCGCTTAATCTGTGCTCCACTAATCAGGGCTTTATGTATCCTCGTGCGCGCGCTTAACTTGGGGTTAAGGCAAGGCAAGTTTATTTGTATAGCACAATTCAACAACAAGGTGATTCAAAGCAACTCCGCGTTGACTGAACTAATTGTTATCAGCCTTTCTGAAACCAAATATTCCGAGTTGGACAGTTCGGGGTTACTCAACCCTGAGTATCATTTTTCACTCTGAGTTTTCTAAACCGGCTTCCTGAAATAGGGCCCAGATCTGAATGAGGTTCAATTTGCCATGTTGCAACGAGCTTAGCTTCTGTCTTGCTAGCTTGCGCTGTGCTCAGTGGATCTGCGCTCGACAGTGCAGCCTAGGCGGAGTAGTCGAACGCAGATCCACTGAGCTCTCAACACAGACAGCATCGTCAGAAGAAAAGTTGATCAAATAAATTAAAAATTTTGTATTGTTCGATACATATGCATACTGAACCGAAAGCACTGTATCGAACGGTTCAATATCGATACGAGTATCGTTGCAGCCCTAATATATATTAGGGCTGCACGATTTTGCATAAAATGAGAATCACGATTTTTTGGCTTAGAATTGAGATCACGATTCTCTCACGATTTTCTTTTCCAGTATAAATATTTATTGCACTTATTAACTGCACATCGTAACAGTTGAGACTGAACATAAAAACAAAAACAGTGTTGATGGGTCAGGTGATAAGTGATAGCCTCCTTAATTTCTTTGTGCCTGCGGGAGTTCGACGTGTATAGGGAAGCGCTGTTTAAGGTTCCCATTATTGATGTTTGGGTGATTGACCGGAACGGATTTTCTCCTGTCACTTTCTCATCATCCCTGACGTGCTCTCCGTTGTTTTTTCCCTGCTAATTTTATCATCACACGGCACAGCTTCTGTATCACGTGGTATAAGGCTCCGCCCTTGTCATTTGCTGAGCAGGAAGAGTGAGCGCTTGTTTTCATGCAGATTACGTCCCGGATCAAAATGCGGTACAATCGTCGTTGTCTTTTTTTTTCTTTTTTTTAAATCGTTGTCATTTGGAAATGAGATCGCACATAAGTATGAATCGAGATCGCGATATTCTAACGATTAATCGTGCAGCCCTAATATATATTATAATATATATATATGTGTGTGTGTGTGTGTGTGTATCCTTCCTAATTCTAAACTGCATACATTTAAAGCCCCTACTCTAACCCTTCTAAGGTTCCAAGGCAGTCATAACAAACAAATCTCATCATATCTTGTTCTCAAAGTGCACGAGACGTTACTTTACAACATTTTTTTTCTAGACACAAAGTTAACATCAAATTAACGTTACATAAAGTGGGGTTGTGTTGGTTTTTATCGCTTTTTTAATGATATATTGGTACAAAAGCTCAGAGATGAACAAAGTCAAATGTTGCAACAGTTTTAAAAATTCAAATTTTTGAAAAATCTTTGACAAAACAATTTCTTTCTTTGATTTTGGTTTTGACTTCTTTTCTTCCTATACTAGCGCTGATGTGGAGGTTTTGTCTGAGTGGCGACACCTATTGTTCCGGAGAATACTGCAGCACCAACCTGCACCTTAATGGTAAGCATAAAGTGGCCATGTAATGAACTTACTGGAGGCACACGATGCAACCATTACAGCAATTATGCTCAGGTAGTGCAACACACTTTGCCACTGATTTCACCCAGAAACATCCAGCGAATTGTGACCTTTGCAATCAACACAAAGCAAATAGAATCATTTAGTGATAAATGTTTTTTAAGGAATAAGCCTCTACTGCCCACTACCCACCCTAAAAATCGTATTTCTCCATGTCTCCATCATCCATATTATCAGCTAAGTTAGTCTAATATTTAAGAAAAGTTCAAAACTCTTAGATGTTGGTGCTTCATAAATCCAACATCTTGGCTAGAAAGATATGAAGATTTCAAATTGATTGATTGAATTTGCACATAAACATTCGCCGTCCCAATAAAGATAAATCACAAACTAAGCTTTTTCTTTCCTTCTCAATCAAGATTCCCCCTGAGATGAATACAAGTCTCAGCATTAACAAACCAGCCGACATCACACAAAAGTACAAGTCAAACTGTTATGTGCAGTGGAGACCAAAGGTCCAATTAACTTTATTACTAAATTTAAAGCCCGAGACAGCGTGAAGACATATTACACAACACACACACACACACACACACACACACACACACGCACATTTTCAGAGGTCATTACAAATATGAAACATTAGCTCAGACGTGCTCACACAAAAGCATTTCTTCATCAGTTGCAGCACCCAAGCCACGCATTAAGTACATGCTGATATTCACTTTATAATCAGACTTGCTTCTAATTGTCTGTGTTGCTCTTAATCAGATTCGGACTGACAAAGTCCAAGCAATCAGTGGTCATCATAACCACCCACCCTACTCAATGACCCCATACCATCTACGTACTACAGCAGTACCTCAAACTGTGGCAGTACCTTAAAAATGGCTTTATAGTTAGTGATACTCTGACACTTTAGAAAAGAGCTTTTTTATATAATCATTTCAATAACATTTTTATGATATGTGCAAATATTTCCCAGGGCTGTCATGTTAGTATGCGAAGCTTTACATGCCAGAAATTATAATTGAAATTGGAGAAAATCCCCACATGAAAACAGCATGTTGGGGCATTTCTTTTTTCTTTTTTTCTTTTTTTTTGTCCAAACATATGTTCTAAAGCATTTTTCTGGAGTAAAGTGCATGTGAGTAAAATCACATTAAAAAAAACCTGATGATACAATATGCCAGGGGTAGGCAACTCCAGGCCTCGAGTGCTGGTGTCCTGCAGGTTTTAGATCGCACCCTGGGTTAACACACCTGAATCAAATGATTAGTTCATTACCAGGCCTCTGGAGAACTTCAAGAAATGCTGAGGAGTCATTTAGCCCTTTAAATCAGCTGAGATGGATCATGGACACATCTAAAACCTCCAGGACACTGGCACTCGAGGCCTGGAGTTGCCTACCCCTGCAATATGCAGTACCAAATCATTCTTGTGGGTTTTACTTCGATGATATTTGCCATAAAAGGTTAAGATAACCCTAAAACTGAGCTATGAAAGAACTTAATCTTGCTGCACAGACACTAGGTGCACCTAAAGGAGGGCAGCATTGGCTTAATAAGTATGTTACAACATTATTATATGCTTAACTTGAATTCTTTTGCCCCATTTTTTTCCCATTTCAACCAGACAGCAGTTGCTACCAGCTGAGAAACACAGTTACACTCCAGTACGTACCAGATTGAATTTGCCTTTCTTTCCTTCTATCTTTGAAGCTATGAGAACCATGCACGTTATCGAGTAAAATATAGTGCTAGTAAAATGTAGCACTAGTAAAATGTAAAAGTAATACAACAGTAAAACAATAAATGATTGCATCTGACAGTTAAAATGTAAACATTAGCAAGATAACAATTTTATTTTTCCTAAAAAATGAAAAAAACAAACTGCATTCCTTGCACATAGTTTTGCTTCTTGTTAGAGGTACCTACTTCATTTTGGTAGCTGTTAACTATCCACATAGTATATACGCGTGTATGCAGAGATCATTATAGATAGATGGATAGAAGGCCTAAAAATATCTACAGCAAATGAAACGAATCTAGAAGTCATGTCCTTAAGAAATAGGAGAAAATTCAGGAAAAACCTGACACAGGTCTCAGTGGAAGGGTGGCTGTCAGGCAGCCATGCTTAAGGAAGAGAAACACTGCGAAAAGGCTGAGGTATGCCAAATCATACAAGAGCTGGACTGAAAATCTGTCCATCATAAAGGAAAGGCATATCGTAGCATTATCTCGACAGAGAGGCAAACAAAGTGCAGCGAACATCTAAAGAAGAGATTTGAATATCCTTCATCAAGCCTGGAGAACTATTCCTGAAGCCTATTTAAAGAAATCACAAGACAGCTTGAATAAGAGAGCTCAGGCTGTGTTGGAGAACCAAATATTGACTTTTTGAGTTGTGGTCTGTTTTCAGTGTATGTTTGCACATATTTCAATAAAATCCTTCACCTATTTGACTATCCTCTGAGTACTGCAAAATTTAGCATCTTTCAAAGTATGCATTTCTCACATGCTGAAGTAATATGCCATTAAAAAAATCTAAAGAATCATTCATTTTTCAAAGGCTGCCCTTAGCATGAATCCCTTTGTGTGAATGGCTGAGTGATGGGAAGGTATAGTTACTTAAACCATAGTACTCGGATCCCTTTTACCTCTGAGCTATTTCACCCTTTTGTTGCCGCGAGGGAACTTTAATGGGAGAGTATGCATATATTTGTAGAGGTAATAAGACAGATTCCTACTGGATGTACAGTATATGGCACAGAAGAGCTTTGAAAAAAAAAACAGTGGACACACACATGGTGAGGATGAGAGTTCCACGTCACGCCAATTGTTTGTCTCCCTAAATCAAACGGGAGGTGATTTTCTGAGCACCAAGGGGGAGAATAGAAAATGACAAAATAAACGAGTGCACTTTTCTCTCTCTTCTCTTTCTTTCATCTGCCCTTCCGCCAAAGAAGAATGATGCGCCACGGTCTTTTTGTTGTGCTGGCTGACACAACCACTCACACACACATATACTCCCTCTCAGACATCCTCTGCAGCACTCTTTGGACCACACTGTGGCTGCCTCTGTGCGATCTGATGAATGACACCCCCATTTCAATTACTGCCCCTCCTCTGTGCTTCTGGCTGTCTTTGAGGCTGCCTCTCACATGTTCCTCATCTTCAAACCAGCCTCTTGAACCAAATCTAGTGAAGTGTCCATGCTTGTGACAGGCAGGCAATGTCGCTGCACTAAAACCTCAGTAAAATGCCAAAGACTGAGCTCTACTTTTTAGTCTTACAAGAGAGAACGTATGGACGAGGTCAGATGAGGACTGCAAAGAGAAACGTGAGTTCTAGGTCTTCACTAATCACTTAATATAACTGATATCAATATCAGACTTGTGTAATTGAATATTTGAGCAGCTGCCTTTGGGATCATCTTTGACACAAATTCGAAAATCATCTTATTTTGAAAGGGCTATGCATGCTTTTAGAGCATCTGGTCTGGACTACTGTAGTACCATGTATACTGAATGACTGAGATCATTTTTATGATCTTGTGACTCACCATGCAATAGAGATTCTAGCATAGAGTGGCACCAGTTCCAATGACAGCCTGAAATTGTGGTAGACATGCTGTGTCCATACACTCCCTCAGATTATTAAGATCTCTTCATAAGAGGTCCATCCAGCAGTTGAAGCCTATTTAGGAACTTTTAGGAATCCTTTTATTTTTTTATTTATCTTTTCTCTTAAGCACTGTGGTTCTAAATCTCCTATACAAATAAAATGTACTTACTTTTGTTGATTTTTTTTAATAAGTCTTTGTATGTCTTTTTTGTTATCTTTTAATGTAATCATTTTAAAACTTAATACAAAGTGAGCTGTTAAAGGGTTATATTCTAAGTATAAGTGTATTAGACACACACTCCAGTTCAACAAAAATTCTGTACACTGTAAAGGGATGGTTTTCAGCATGAATTTCCCTAGTGGTAAGAACACAACTGAATTATCTTGCTTTGAGTTTCCAACTTTGGAGATTTGCTTCAAAATAAACTGATGTTATTTACTTTACATTTTTTATTTTAGGGCTACAGTATCTGCTGAAGCTCTTTGGGATATCTAAAAGCATTATGCAATTTGCGAATACACAAGGATTTATTTAAGATGTGAGCAATGATTGTGTTCTGGATATAGATGATATGATCTGTGTAGTTTTGTGTATTATTTATCATCTGCATGTCAGTGATGGGAATAACGGCGTTACAAGTAACAGTGTTACTAACGGCGTTACTTTTTCAGTAACGAGTAATCTAACTAATTGCTATTTCTATCGTTACAACGCTGTTACCGTTACTAATGACAATTGCCTGGTCATTAAATGTACACAATTGACAAAATAGTGGAAATGTTTAAAGACTGTTAGTCTGGTTTAACTAGTAAAGCAGCAATTCAGATAAGATAATCTTTTTATGGAAAACAAATAACTAGTATAACTATTTTATTGAAATCAATCTGGGTGAATCTGCAGACTTTCAGTGACTTTGTGGTTACAGTTTTAAGACATTTACTCACACTTGTGACAAAAACACGAAATTCCAAATTTTTTGGATGCAAACTTTTAGCGTAGCATGTCAATTTCATCCTAACAAAAATCAAGTCAACATCGAGCATTGATGAGCTTATCCTGATCTTTCTAAACAAGAAAAGGAAGAAACTGAGATTTTGGGTTCATCCAAAGAAGACAGCAGCGGGGAGAGTTTCATGGTTTGATCCAGGAGCTGAAGCTGTATCACGTCTGCTTTCGTGCATATTTCAGGATGTCAATGAGGCAGTTTGAGCTTTTATTGGCAGAGCTGGGACATCATCTGAGGAGGCAGAGAAATCATTTCAGATTGACCCGAAGCAGCATCTAGCTACGGGTCTGAGGTAAATAGTATTATTATTTTCATATCATTGTGTATTTAATACCTGTGCAGCTTCTCAGCTATGAGCTCATCTGTTGCCAACAGACATCTAAATGGTCAGCTCTATTTATTCCCGTAAAAATCTGAAAAGCTTGGTTTTGGGGAGTCCAAAGAATATTTTTTACGCGCATAACTTTTGCATTGATATCTGGGCAAAAACTTCCTCTTCTGTCCACTGGTCATTGATAATGAATGCAGATATTATAAAACGATGCTGTTGTCAGACAGTAGCCAGTGCTTCTGACACTGGATTTTGGAAAATACAATGGTTTTACTCACCCTAAGAACAGTTTATATGTTTATATGGATGCAATGAATGTCTGCTTAACCATGACTGGTCAGTAGTAACTGGAAGCTGTACTAAACTCTTATCTCATGTTTGCACAATTGTTTGCAAACACCATCTTACAGAGATTACATAGAAATTAGCATGCTGTCATTTGTATACTCAAATTTTAGGCCTTTTAGTATTAGCGCAAATTGCTACCGGTATTCTTTATTAACCGATAAGTGAAACTACTGCTAAAAATCAAGAATTACGAAATGAATACGAGACTTTCTAAAGATGTAAAAACACAGGTGGCAGGTGCACAGAGGAAGTAATTAATGATGGATATTGTAGGCAGCAACCCTCATTCCTGACATTCTTGATAAAAAAATAAAAATAATCATATATTTGTAACCCAGCATGCACCGCTTTTGTTTATCTAACAGAAGTAGAGGTAATACCATTAGCTGTGAAAGGAATGGCTTTCGTGTAGAATCAGCTGTTATCTTCAACTGACAAAAGAGGTTACTTCCATATAAGGTGAGGAAGACGCAAAGCCTGTTGTGCTTACCGGGAATTTTGACAGGACAACAAACCTTGTGAATGGTGAAATTTTATTCTAGCCGCTCTACAGAGAGAGAGAGAGAGAGAGAGAGAGAGAAAGAGAGAGATAAACAGTGCCACTGTACAGAAGAGCTCTTGTGAAATTCACACAAAAAATATTGTTTTTACTCTTTATCATTTATAATTCTCCATGATGATGTATTTCAGTATGAATTTACAAGCGATGTATACAGGTGTCATTTCTAAATATATTCAAAATAGTTCCCTAAAAGTCTTTGAGGAAGTATGTTTTTTTTCTTTAAAAAAAAATGAAAGAAAAGAAAGAAAAGCTATATTCTTACAGCAAACCATAAAGAAAGAGGTCTTGTATCTTTGGAGGGATAGCAGACTCAAAGTTGAGGGTTGCTTTTTTTTTTCTTCTTCTTCTTCTATCTTCATTACAGTTGAAATCCTGACTACACATGAAGGAGAGGGAAGAGAGAAGCAGAGCTGGTGATACAGTAATTCTCACCTGCCATTGGAGGAAGAGCACAGATGTCCCACCAAAATAAGCCAAGCCCTGACCGGTGACCAACCACTCTACTAGCCAAAAACATGGCCTGATAATGACCAGCCAGCCAATGAGAAAGTTGCACTGGGATCAGGTCTTTAACCTCTCCCCCAAAACAGCAGCAGCATCTTCATTGTGTTAAACACAGATAATTTTTTTTTCCTCTCAAATATGTATATACTCATCACACCTGGTTACAACGCATTAGTGATCATAACATCATAACAAAAATATCAAACGAAGAAAAGAAACAAAACATTAAAGTTGTTACATCTGGGGTTGCATGCCATCACCTCATTAGTTATCATTAAATGTAATTAAAATACATTTTTGCCATTAAAAAATAGCAGGGTTGTCATCACAAGAGTGTGTCTGAGAGTGTGTGTGTGTGTGCGTGTGTGTGTGTGTGCGTGTTTCTTTGTGTATGTTTGAACAGAAAACATCATCAGTTTACATGACAGTTCTGTAAAAGTAGAACAAACGAACAAATTGCGATGAGTTCATAAAACGCAAGGGTGCCATTTGATATTTTTCTTTTTTTTTTACATGTGCATATTGTTCACTTGTCAGCTCACACAAGCAGCATGTGGAGATAAATATGATAGTAATAAATATGTAGATAAGATGCAAAAAAAAAAGAGAGAGAGAAAAGGACAAATCTTGCTCTTCAGTCAACACTGGGTAAGCTGATTGGGAAGCTAGGGGGAGATTCACTGCGGTATTCCAAGAGTACAAAAAGGGCGATATGACAGTGGTTAAAAATGGAGCTTCAATCGAAACACAGTGGCTAATGCAGTCAACTGCCATTCAAAGTCATGGAGAGGAGGAACTATAAGGGTAGCATTTCAGATTTTGGATGTTTAAGAATCATCCTTCGTTCTGTGAAGGGTGCTCAGCTTAGTGTGAAGTGGAGCTGCATACAGCACATCCCACACACTGGGAAAACAATCTAAGCCCCCCTCTCACCCCACCCCTACCGCTGTCCCTTCACTCCCTCCTTCGTTTCCTCTTCTATCTTTGCTTGGGTTGCATGAGCTCAGGCAGAGAGCTGAACTGGAAGACCTTGGACTGGTAAACATCAAAAAGAGAAAAGTTTGATTCTGCCTTATGGCCGCTTCTTCTTCGTCTTTTTTTTCCCCTTCTTTTTTTTTCCTACAAAAAAACAAAACAAAAAGAAATTCTGCGGCACATCCTACAGCTCTTGCTACTGTTATTAACGCCCCCCTAAAACATACAGAATCATCCTGAGGTATATTATTTGAAGCAATTTTGGCTTTTGTAAATCTAATCAATCAAGCAAATCAGTCAGTTAAGATCGTTACATGACATTTTTCTTTAGACAGTACATTTTATAAAGCATGATGCTACCAAAGAAAAAAAAATCTATGCGTGTGCAAGTCTTTTTCAGTTTAGTGTTGTCAAAGAAAAAAAAGGAATGAACGAAAAAAAAAAAAAATACACAATCAGATTAAGAACCAAATGTTCTGGTTAAAAACTTCAAGCTTACCCAAGTTCTGCCATGCGCGCACACACGACTTATTCCATGCCAATGGATGGATACGTAATTGATGACCACATAACACCCATCCCATCCCGCATCCCTCCCAAACAACGCTTCGAAGGTAAACAAGGGATCCATCCCAAGCAGTCTTCACATCCTCAAAAGCCCTGGTTTGTTGTAGATCAACAGTTCCACACAAAGTTAAATCATCGAAAATTCTGAACGTAATCCCAAGCTAAACTGCAGAGGCTGGACGAACCAACCAAAGTTCAATTTTTAGTACAGAAAATGATTCAGATTAGCTCTATAGACATCAAACACTCCAGCGATGTCATATTGATGGAGAAAGGGAAGAAGGAAAGATGAAAGAAGGAAGGAATCATTGGTGTTTTTCATAGCTAATACCCTGTTTCTCAGTGGCGTGGATAATAAAATAATAATTAATAAAAAAAACTCACACATTATTGCCCACCAAAAACAAAATGATGGTGGTGGAAACAGCTGCGCTTAACCTTTTTTATTTTGTTTATCTCATCTTTGCTCTCTTCCCTTCCACCTTTACGTCAATCATGACAGATTTAAGAGGGTAGAGGATCACCACGTGATGGTGCACACAGCCATCCACCGCATCCGGCAAGACGCAGCTACTTTTAGAAAAATGTAAAATATGTCTTAGAGTGTATATGTGTATTTTCTCTTCTCCGACACAAAATGAAATCAACACATGCAAAATAATCTGCTACTCATGAAGGTATTTTTCAGTAAGCTTTGTTGTTTTTTCTTTTAGGTTTTTTTTTTTTTCAAAAGCAAATGTGGGAGGTTTAAACTAATGGCTATTGTGCTACCAAATAAGCAAACACTAAAATCCTACATAGGGGGATCCGGATGCCAGAATCCCTAAGAAATCTTATAGTTCAAGAGAATAAAAGCAATACTTCGCAATTATTGTTTGTTTTTTTGTGCAGAGCCACAAATGAAATGCCCATCAAGTGCCTTAGGTTTCCCTGCTCATCTGTCCTTTTCTATCAGTCATTTTGTCAGCATGCCTTTTATCTGTCAGTCTGTAAACAATATTCATTAAAAGCACCTGCATCGCTCTCAGCTTCTCATCAGCGTGGGCTGAACATACAAAGTTGTATTCTGAACAAGAACACGCTATCAAACAGCCACAAACTATTTGATGCTCCACTATGTGCCAGTTAGCCAATCACTTCCTTCCTCACTCTCTCTCTCCTCTTCCACTGCCAGGTGTCTTAGTGCCCATATTTGTCAGCATAACAAGCAGCAGACCGTTGGACTAGCTCTCTGTGACGCCCCTGCCCTCCTGGGATGCCTCCATGTCTGGCCTGCCCATCTGGTCTTTCTGTCAAGCCTTTTCTCTTCAGCTGGTGAGCTCTAAGGTTGACAGTGAAGGTGGAAAGGAACACGGTGAGAAGGAAGGTGGACAGTGGCTAAAGAGCTTCCTCTCGCTTCCTTTAATTCCACTGTCATATAATTCCTCTCATCCTCCTCACCACCTCCTCGCACATTTGAATGCCAAATCAACTGATTCCTTTCTGAAAGCTATTGCAGGGAGCCGTGTTACTCTAACGTATACGGTACCATATTGGTTCCACTTATGGGGCTATGTCTTTTTCTACTCCTAAAAACCTATGGATTAATGATTACCCTCCTCTTTACACAAGGATACCTTATGGCAGAGTGCTGGCCCTATAGCTGTCTCACTGGTACATAGGAGAGAATGGATAGAAATGGTGATATCAAGAGAGTAGTAGTAATACCGTCATACCCAAGTGGGCACAAGTTCGTTTGGATTACAATGTTGAAGAGAAGAAATCGTAGTGTGGCTATGGCATCCCTTATTGGATAACATAGTTGATAAATTATAATACAAACCCAGAGAGGAGTAAGAAGGAGAGAACACATTATTTCTTATATCAACTAAACATCTGACTCCAGACTGGGAATTTTTTTATACACCCGTCTATTGCTGAACTGGGCTGAGTTTAGGACGCCACGTGGGGCTGGGTATGCACTAGTCTTATTGGCTGAGTAAGGCATCGCATGCTCTTTATTGTACATGTCATTAGCTATCCGCCCGTCCCGTGAGCAAAATGAAGTGGTGGATTTAACAGAAGAGCGGAGATTGTTCGCATCGTTGCGTGTATTGATGGGAGCCACTGAAAGCTGTTGGTAAATATCAGAGGAGCTACGCCCATGGACCAGTCTGCTGCTGGTGTCATCCCTCAGCGAATGACTGAGAAAAGGGTTTTCCGAGCCATGGGCTGGGTACAGGGACTTGCTCCTCTTGCTCTCCTCTAGGTTGTGGTTAAACAGCGTAGACTTGGACCCAGTGCCAAAGAGTCTGCCAGAGTAGGGACGCATACCAAAGAGGTTCGCATAGTGCGAGTCAGACGTGGAGTCCAAGAAGCGATCCTTCTCTTTGAGGCTGACACTGCGTGCCGGTCGGCCCAGATCTACATCTTTGGGCTTTTCAAGCATGATGTTGTCAAAGGAGTGCTGACGACTCAGCCTCAAGCGATTTCTTTTTTGGACATGCGGGCCATCTGTCTGTGGCCAGTACAGACCAAACATTTCATCCGGTTGCTGCTGCTGTTGGTGATGCATGGTAGGGCTGACCAAAGAGTCTGCAAGGAGCTGGTCCTCACTAATGTCATACAGGTTGGCCGTGTGGAGGCACGCTTCACACCGATTATAAGGTGAACGTGTGCCCGAAGCTGAGGCAGAACCAGTAGAGGAGTACGGCCCTGCAGGTGGGTAGCTAGCAGTCACTTTGGATAAGCAGGAACGGCAGTGTGTCTGTTTGTAGCGATCAATGGATTCATGCGGGGACAGGTTTTTCTCTTTTAGGTTGTAGTGTTTTGAGTAGGCTGGATCTGGTAGAAGATCTGAGTCTGTATGATGCAAAGGCGAGGAGTTCAGATGAATTATGGGCTGCTCACACTTCCTATAGTTGTCACTGTGGTCGGAGTAGATTTCGGGGTATTCCAAATCGTCCGCAGCAAGACCGCGGCTCTCACGGTAGTGAATGGGGTCTGAGTGGAGGCTCAGCTCCCGGTCTGAGTCGATAGTGTAGATTTTCTCTCCTCCTCCTCCTCTCCCAGTTTGGTTGGTTCCGCCGCTGACCTGCTTAGTCTTTAAGTAGGACAGCTCCACCTCACTGCAATCCCTTGGGTATTTTGGAGTCACCGATCTTTTTTTTAAGTTGTCCTTGGGCTTCAGATGCTTGTTGTTTTCTGGGTCCTTGTAGGAGGCTGCTCTACTAGAACAGTCTGAGATGTCAGAATGGGCTGCATCTTCAGGGAGGTACCGCTGAGTCTTCATTGACATTCGTGGGTCTGGCATCAGCATGTCAGGCATCGGCGAGGGCCCGGGTGGTACTGAGCGAACCGTGTCCACCGACTTCTTCCACAGCGTGCGTTGCGGTTTTGCGTTAGTCTGGACTGCGTCAGCACTTACTGCTACCTCCACTGTGTTGGGATTGGCATCATTCAGGGTCAAAGGATGCTGACCTCCCTGGAAGATATAGTTGTTAAGATGATCTTTGTGGCGGTTAGCGAGATAGGACTGCAGGTCGCCAGCATCCCCGTAGATCATATCTTTGGGGGCATAGCTTCGGTTGTCAGCGTAGATGAAGTTCCCCTTCTCTGCCATCATGTCCATGATCATAGGACCAGCCGAGTGCATGAACTCTCGTTTGGGCGAGTTCATGCGGGAGCCACCCAGGTTAGACATGTTGGTCATCTGTTTGGCCGACTTAATGAGCTTCAGCATTTTGTCCTGGGGGCTAAAGTCCAGGTCTGACTTTTTCTTCATGTCAATGTGAACTCCATGGATGCAACTCCAGATTCCCTGCATTTACATACATGGATGAAGACGAAGGAAGGGAGAGGTGAAAAAGGAAGGAGAAATGAAAAGGGCGGGAGAGATTCAATGGAATGAGATGCACAGAATCCAATGCAAAATTAGTCACCCACTGTAACCGTGTAATTGTAATGCAAGTACAGTTTGAAAGCATATTCAGTTTATCTTTCTTTCATTATAAAACACATTTGGGGTTTTCTCTAAAATAAAAAATTAGAAATATTACATTAAAAATTCTCTAATAGCATCTGTCAACAATAAGGGGAAACACACATTCACAAATTCTTTAACTCTCAGCAGTTCAAATCAGTAAGATGCTGAAAATTCATTAATGAGGTTAGATTTCTAATATCTCCAGAATCTCTCTTAGAAGTATTCACAATGTGACATAAGCCTCATGTAAGCAAAGCAGTAAGCAAAGCAGTAAACAACAAAAACTACCATCAGTTTGACTTTTGAACCTTAAGACAAACTATTGAATGAGCAAGTATTGAGTAAACAACAGCTGACAGTTAAATGTCTAAAACAGCCAAAGAGCTGTTTATAAAAGAACAAAAAATCCTTTCACCACTGTGACAACTTACTAGTTCACAAATTAATTCCCAGAAAACATTTATCATGTCCCGAAATCAAACAACCTTTTGGTTCAATACACACTTTGCAAAGCTTATCGTGACAAAACGGGCAATTAAGGTTGTATTTTGTTTTAAATTATTATTGAGAATGGCTTTGAAGTAACTAGTGCACGAACATCACTTTTAACTTTCACATACACAGCTTTAAAATGAGAGCAAAGAAACTTGCTGCTTTTAGAGACACACGTCTCCATTGTATGTTCATATACACAATAGGGGACAATGCTGACCTTTTAGAAAAATGAGAGAAAATACATTGATTTGGCATGAGCTGCCATCATTTTACCCCCCAAAAAACATGTTGCAATTAGGATCTATTAGGATCTATCTTGTCGATATTCAGGTCCGCCTCGTGATCCCTCCCCCCCGCGCTCCTGCCTCTCATCCTCCTTTGTATTGCTGTCCCGCCTTTCCCTTGTTTAACTCAGTTTCTTAGCTTATCAGCAGTTTTCTTTCCCTGCCCGTATGTGTGCATGTTTGCTCTTTTCTTTTATTCTGCTGACAGAAAATAGAACTAAGAGAGAGCTGTCTAACCCCAATAATACATT
This sequence comes from Aulonocara sp. 'chitande type north' Nkhata Bay, assembly GCF_057382095.1. Classification (NCBI taxonomy): domain Eukaryota; kingdom Metazoa; phylum Chordata; class Actinopteri; order Cichliformes; family Cichlidae; genus Aulonocara; species Aulonocara sp. 'chitande type north' Nkhata Bay. The sequence goes on from NC_141347.1 coordinate 16,838,049, forward strand.
ATTAGCCCACGAGTCTAGCTGCAATCTTCACTGCAGCTCATCGCCTTGGACACATCCGCTGTTAACCCTCTAAGCTGCTACTTTTTCACCAAAAGCATCTCTTTCGTCTGTTTGTTTTTCAAGCAACTTAAACTAAAGATCACATGAAACAGCAAAAGCTGTTTTTAACCCTATGGTGCGCAGCTATAGAACAAACCACCATGCTAGTAGATGGCTGTAATGCAGAAGTATGTAAAGTGAGAGATGGACGACACAGTAACAGTAGTGATCATGAAGTTCATTCAAGTTGTGCGTCAGCTGAAAGTGGATGGCTGTTTTGCAATTAGGGTTAGTGAATCAGCAGCAGTAATATATCAGAGTCAAAATCATCGCTTCAGTAGAGGGACTTTTTGGGGGATAAAATGATTTAACCAAAAATTTACTTTCCAGTTGACTCCTGCAGTGGAAATGCAAAAAGCTCCTCAACGATTCATAGAGAATTTCATTTTTATGCAACCTAAATACTTACAAAAATGGGTGCTTACCCGACTGATGCTGAAAAGAAGACCCGGCTTGCCGGAGCAGACCCCAGTGAAGCAGTATCTAAGCCTCCAGTAGAAGAGATGCTCAGAGACAAAGGTAATGAGGGAAAGCCCCATGGCTGTGGCCAGCATGTAGAAGACCCCTGCCATGTTGTCAATATCCAGCTGACTGGACATCACCTCATTCTTCTCATTGTGGCAAATTCCTGTGAGCCACTGGGCTTCTAGTTCCTCCATTTCACCTGAAAGGAAAACAACAAATCCTTTACCAAATAGCTCAAAAACATAATGGCATACAGGATTTCCATGTTTAGACAAGTCAGAAATTTACTGTTAACTTAAAAGCTGCTGCAAATTTATTTTAGGCCAATGGTGAGATCCTTGATACAGACAGAAACTGAGGATTGTACGGCGTGCAGTATTGCCATGCTCTGCAAACCGCTTTGCAGCCCACTACTTCAACAACTGCACTTTCCTATTCTGTGTTGCACATAATCAATGTCATACTTGGTGTTCTGCGCTGGGACCTCACTGTAGCCCACACTCCTAATTTTCCTACAACAGAGTCACAGAGTACAGCCAAATATAAATTCTTGCAGTTAAAAATAATCATTTTCTTTTGACTAGTGGTCCTGAATGAACTCTAATTGAGTATAAAGAATGTAGATACTGCATTTCTACCCTAGAAAGGCAATCTATAAATTCAATGGCTGGTAGCACCTTTATATTCTGTCACTTGTCACTGGGCTTACCGTCTCCTCTATGTTGGCCAACTGGGCAAATATATGTTTCTTAAATGTGGATAAAAAAAGGTACAAAGGAATAAAGACCTTATCTTTCCTCATTTCTTACTCTATGTTCCTTTCCCTCTGTTCCCCCTCTTTTTCCGGCTTCCTCTGTGACATTTGGCGCGTGGCTAATCCAATCGGTGTCATTCAGGGCCGGATAACTAAGGCTGCTAGTGGGAAAGACAAATATCATGGTGGTGTTCAGCTAGATGTCTTTGGGGTGCAGACTCAATAAGACATCATTAGCCTGTTGGTACAATTGAAGAACATTTATCTCATGTCAGACTTGCAAATACATGACTAGACGTAGCCATGCTACCTTTTAAATGAAATTATGGCATGCCGAGAACTGGCTTCAAAAGCAAATTAAGGTGAATGACATTGTTATCAACAGGTGACTTTGTCTCCACTTTTTGTTTAATCTATTCAAGGGAAAGGCTGCTGCTCATGCTGTTGCTTTTTCTCCAGAGGGGAAACTATTGCTGAAATTCAGATTTTGTTCTCGTTTCAGTAGTCACACGGCTCAAGCTATAGTCTGGTGTTCAGTCGGTTGGAACACAGGAACACAAGTCCCTACAAGTCGGGTTTAAAAAACATGTAGCATGGAGCAGCTCAGACTTTATGTGTCAGTCCAGTTCAGCAGATTCCTTCAAAATTTGTATCTATGTTTTACAATAAGCCTACCTCATAAATCAAAATTAAACCATTCCCAAACGTGACTTGATGATATGAAATGCAATGAGAAATGCATATGTTCAGCACTGTGCTTTATGTAGAATGGGAAAAAAAATGGTAAGAGCACAAGTGTGGAGAACTTGCCAAACAGGTGCTGCTAAGACAACAGGACGTTACAGTTTTCTAATTATATGTATTTTATGTGAACATTTGTTGTTGTTTTTAAAAACCACTACACGAAGTGTGGCACTGGCTTCCAGGCCACCTCCTTTTTTGTCTCTTTTCCTTCTTCACCTCCCTTCCCTCTCTACTTTTCTCCAGATTAATCTTCTCTTTGTCTCTTCCTTGCCCATGAAATGCCATATGCTTTCCGCCCACATTCTGTCTATCTGATCATGTACCATCTGCCGAGACAACAAGTCACTGTCATCTATCAAGTACCTGCCCTTCTGTCACTTCCCATCTCTACCAGACACACTTGCTTTCCTTGTCTTGCTCTTGTCCCATGCCCTGTGCCTCATCCTCTTTTCTTTTTTTACCTCTCTCTGACCTCCGTGCACGCTGCCTCTTTTCTGACGCTGTCATCACTATTTCATTCATTTCTCCTTCCTCTTGCTACACAAACTTTCTTTTTAGGTCTTTGTCTCGTGCCATTTCCTTTTATCCCTCTCACTTGCTCTGTTCACCTTTATCTTTATCTTTTTGGCATTTGTCTTTCTCTTTGTGTGTGTGTTTGTGGGTGGGTGGGGGTGCACGACAACTAGTTTATACCAGAAGCTATAACACATGGTGCAAAGAAGTATGAAGAGATTGGACTGCAAAGAAGTATTAATTATCAGGAGAAGATAAGGCAAAACAAAAACACAGAGCCTGATTCCTATCAAAATTATCCAGCTATGGAAACATGATGGAGTGTGGCCTGCATGCTCAGAAGCCCTGATAAGATTCAGTTAGAGGGGATTATTGTGACACCAATGTTCATTTAATCAACTTCAGTGCACTTACTGTGAGTGGCTGTGAACGCTCGCATCAGCAAAACGCTTTCGATGTAAAATGTAAATGAATCTTGTCACTAAGAGCTCTGGCTGTCTCGTGTTCGCGCTGTTTTGCAGTAAGAAATTTGTTTAAGTAAAAACTTTTGAGGCAACTGTAATAAAGGAATCTGGTAATTCAGATAGAGTACATACACGCACACACATCTGGTGCTGCAGAGAGGAATACATTAGAATAACTTACACACTCTGCCCTCTGTTTAGAGCAGCCTTTGTCTCCAGAATAACATCAAAGGACTATTTATACTTCACTGCCTTCCCTTTGTGTTGTCAGGCACAGACAAGGCAGCAGAGATGTTTGCATGTGAGTGTGTGGCGGGTGAATTACAGGACTGGCAGTGTAACCTTTTGCCTTTGTGGGTAGTGTCATGCACTTTGAATTTGTATGAGAGTGCTGTGTATGTGTTTCTCACCATCGCCGATAATTGCTAGGATAGCCAGGTCCACCTGTCGTTTCCAGTAGGAACCTTTTTGTAGAGCAATCCCATACCCGGTGGTAGCAAAGATGTACCTGAAATACACATGCACACATACACAAATATAGCATATAGCGTAACTCTAATTACGAATGTCTTCAATAACATACAGTGCTGTGCAACCCCTCATTTTGCTAGTAAAATGGGAAATGGGTGCAGCAATTATTGAAACAGGGCAAAAAAGAGTTTGTACAATTCTAATAATCTTCAAAGTCAACATTTGGTACGACCACCTTTATTCTTCAACACAGCCTGACCTCTCTTAGGCAACTTTCTTGCTATTTCTTTAAGTTGTCTTCAGGAATAGTTCTTCAGGCTTCTTGAAGGTCAAAGTTCCTCTTTGGATGTTGACTTTCTTTTCTTCTGTTCTCTGTCAGCATGATCCCACATTATGTTCCACTGTTTTCTCCTCCCCGTCTGCTTTACTGCATTGGTAGTGTCTTTGGGATCATTCTCACGTTGCATAACATGGAAAGTGAGGTCATACTTTCCAACAAGATCAACAAAATTTTGCACTCCCCTCTAAAGACAATTATTTGTGTACATGTTTAATTGTGACACCACTCTATTAAGCTACAAAGAAAGTTTTTTAAATTAAGAGACAGAGGATAGAGTCAGCCACTACCGCTAATGTTTAGCTTAAGCTAATACGAAGCTTCAGTTTAGTAAGTAACATGCTTTTAATGAGTAATCATGATTACTCATTGAAGGATTACTCTACAAATAACTGAATTATAGGGATAGTTACCCGCTACCAATGGTCACCAGCTTACATCCCTCATCTCTACCGGCCATGTAGTTCAGCACTGCAGCGTCATAGATGAAGGCATCCAGCTTGCTGTGGGGCGAGAGAGAGAAAACAAAACAAAACAAAAACAAAAAAACAGGCAAAAAACAGACAAATAAAGGGAAATGGTAAGATGTTTAGCCTTTTTTTAAAGCGAGTCAGTGAGAAGTGAAGAGATGAAAAAGAAAACAGAAGATGGGCTTTTTTTGTTTTTTTTAAAGAACGTGTTGCTTGCAGATCAATTTTAAAGTGTTAAATCATCTCCAATAGGACTGCAACCCAAGCATAACCAAACACACAGAGGACACAGTGGGGAGTGGTGGCGGTTCAATACACCACGCTTCACTGATGATAGGACCTTGGAGGCGCCTGGACGACCTAAACAAACTTTAGACAGACTCAAACATTTACACTGTCTCGCTTTTCACACTCGCACACAGAAGGACTCATAAATAAGTGGGCTGCAAAGTGGAAAGTTGAAGCTCCCGCACTTCAACTGACATTTTCAATGTAACAGATGCCGTTAGTATCCACTGCTCTGTTACCATCTCATTGCCTGTAAATGCTCTCTCTCACACACACACACACACACACACACACACACACACACACACACACACACACATATAGAGCCCCGCTAATAGTGCAGTGACTGGTTGGCATTTACTGAATGTCACATGCAGTCCTCTAACGGAGACTCACAGCCGATAGTTTAGCTGTGTAATTAGCTTAACCCAGCACTGGCTCCATCCACAGGCAAGCTGTGTATCCAAACGTGGGGGAACCAGGAGTGTGTGTCAGCAAGTGTGTGCGATTGAACAGATGAAAGTGTGCACTGGTGCATTTCTGTAAGCAGGGATTTGTTTGTGCATGTTTGCAGATGCTAGCCAGACACGCTGTAGCTCACGTGAATTGGACGGGAATTCAACCACCACTTATCTGCCACACGTTCATGACGGTGAAAGATTGTAAAACATTTTCTTGCCAGATTACATCTACACCTTTAAATGAACACTGAGTGTCACTCTGAGTTTTCCTTTACTATTGCAGGACATCTCTCTGCAGTGTAGCCTACATAACATAAGGTGTTTAAACTATCATAAAACAACAAAGACAAGTATCATTAGCTGAATTCACACCATACATGCTAAGAATCTGGCAAACCGTGAAATGTTAATGATTAACAACATCACTGTGAAACCTAAGTGGCTGTTTTATTGTGGCCCAAAGGGGGGTTTTAACCTTTGAATAATCAGCTGTAATAATTTGCCAAAAAATTCCATTTGTCAAAAGTCTAAAGAGTATTTGAGTCACATAAAATATTGTTATTGGCATTCTCTCCTGGTTTTCCTAGAGTTCTTTATATTATTTCTTGTTGTCTTCATTTGTTTTTGTCCACTATGGCAGTATTTCCCAACCAGGTGTGCTGTGGAAGACTATCTGGTTCCACCTGGGGTCCGTTCTTCGTACCTCGCTTACTACATCCAAGATCAAATCATCGCGCTAACTTTGAGCTCGCTATTCCGGTTCTTCGAACACACCTGTTGTTGACGATTAGTATAGCTGGATGAAGTAATGTGAGATCACTGGGTGGCTTAACAGGGGCTACGCATCGATAGTAGAAACATTGATCGGCAACCCTTTGATTGGTCGGCGAAAATGTCGAAGGAGCGCGCTCAGTATTTTACGGCAGCAGAGCAAGAACTCTTGATTGAGGGATTTCAGGAGTTTCAGAGTTTAATTAAAACGCAAGGGAACACTGCAAAGGCTGCAAAAGCAAGGAGAGAGGGCTGGCAGAAAGTTGCTGACAAATTAAACTAGTAAGTAATTTAATAATAATAATAATAATAATGGATTGGATTTATATAGCGCTTTTCAAGGCACCCAAAGCGCTTTACAATGCCACTATTCATTCACTCTCACATTCACACACTGGTGGAAGCAGCTACGGTTGTAGCCACAGCTGCCCTGCGGCAGACTGACAGAAGCGAGGCTGCCATATCGCGCCATCGGCCCCTCTGGCCAACACCAGTAGGCAGTAGGGTAAATTTATTATATTATATTACATTATATCATATTATATTATATTACATTATATCCTCTTTCACATTAGAGCCACGACAGGACCCACTAGAACATGGGAACAAGTAAAAGTGAAATATAAGAATATTCTACAGAATGGTAATATTTATCACTTATATTGCTTTTAGTCTCTTGAAAAGAGTCCCTGAAATAATCTGTTTGTTTGTTCATAACAGCAACCAAGAAAAGGGCAGAGCAAAAAAAGACAGGTGGTGGTCCTGCACCCCCTCGTCAACAATTTGGTTAAGTAAATAATACCCTCACGGGAATATCGATATCTCTCTATGAGCACACTGTCGCGCTGAGCTAAAGGATCCTGTCTATCCCGCAATATACGCTGAATTCTGAAAACTCTCCTTATCAATCTTGCACCTTCCGCAATGGGTGGCTCGCGTATACGGACAGAACATGGCTGCAACAGACTTCCCAAATCCACCTTCGCTTTTATAGCCGTGGTCTCTCATCTTGATTACATGAAGTAATTTACTATTACTACTCTGAACTGTGAATTACATCTGAAATAATCAAATACATGAAATAGAATGATTAATAATAGTACATTTACCTTTTTTTAGGAAATGTACTGTATTTCATGTATCTGTATGAAATCAGTAAAATAATCAAATACTGCATTATCTTTAGTTACATTGATAATATTTATTTATGGTAAAACAGTGGTAAAATATCGCTGTTGCTTTCGTATAAATGAAGCGGACATACCTGAGTGGCTGCGATCTAATCCTGTTTACATAAAGTAAGCCTGCTCCCGAGCAGGTTTACGCTTACGGACCTGTTGCTATGACAGCAAGTCCCGGATGAGCTTCGGGGCACCGAACGATCCAGGATCACGCGAAATCGTCAACAATCAAATCCAGCTAACTTACTTAGCGAGGTACGAAGAACGGACCCCTGACCTGGGTCCTGGAGAAAATTCCAACCCAGATGAAGGCCCCAGCATGAGTACAGGTCAGAAGAAAGCAAAAAAGGTATACTGGGGACAAACCAAGCTAATTCCACTAGGCCTGCTGCGAGGGGAAAAATTATCAATATGCTGTTTGTGACAGTTTTACAGAAGAGGATTAGGGCCACTGAAAAAAAAGTGGGAACATATTTTTTTTTTTAATTCTGAGAAAAAAGTCAGAATTCTGAACAAAAAAAGGCAATTCTGACTTTTTTCTCAGAATAATAAAAAAAAAAAGATGTTCCCACTTTTTTTTTTCCCAGTGGCCCTAATCCTCTTCTGTACATTTTTGTTTGGTGGTGTGCCGTGTAATTTTTCTAATGTGAAATATGTGCCGTGGCTCCAAAAGGTTGGGAAACACTGCACTATTGCAATCAAAATATCTTTGCATTAATTTTTTAATATTTAAAAACTCCCAAAATAGTTGATTTTCATAATTCTATTATATTCAAATTATTTTAAAAATATATTCTCTAAAAAATTTGTGTCTGAAAACCAATCAATATATAAATTGCTTGAATTGCTCCCACAACTATGTAAGCTACAGAAAAGGATGTCACATACAGTTACTGACAAAATCTTAAGCACATGGAGATATGTTTACTGGGTTTTTTGCATTTAATGCCAAACTTGTCACTATAATAGCATTATACCATGATGAAAACACCAATAATTATTGATCAGATAGGGATTTTAACCATGATTTGATTTGTGCCATGTGCTTTTAGCATTTATTCTAGCAATTAATTGTCCACTCTGTTACTGTCAGACTTTGTTACCAATGTAGAGAAACTGTATGATTCATCATAATAGATGGGTGTTTTTTTCTGAAAAAAGTGGGGAAAAAGTTGCTAACTTGAATTTGGCAATCATCAACTTCTTAAGACTGAAGATGTTTTCAATACTGGAGAATCGAGTGTGTTACAGTGCGACGCTGATGCGGTGGTTCAAGCATTATAAACTTCCAAACTCCTCTGAAACACATGTATTAACACAACATTTTAATACCCTTTAAATTAACCATAACCATTAAAACAGTTGAACTTTGCTTATTTTTAAAGAGTAACAATAATTAAATCAAATCAATTTCGCTCCCCTGTGAATATTCTTGGTTCCTGTGGCTGTGACAGATTTTGTGTGTGTCTTTGTGTGTAAAGCCTCTCAGCATTATGTGTGATCACAGTTAATCCAGCCATCGAGCCCCAAATAGCTGAATGGTGCAGTGCTGCTCAACTGCTTATGCCACAGAGCCGAAATATCAATGACTGCATTACTGACTGCAGACACCTTCAGCAGGTGGAGTCCACAGATACACAGATAAGCTTGTTTTTTTGTATACTTATAAGCTGTTGTGCACAAAGCATTAGTTTACTTCAACACATGTATATATGTTGCATGTGAATAAAACAACAGAAGCCAGAGTGCCTAACAGTACCATAGATGCTGTGTTTACATCCAGCTTTCTTATACTGTAACTTGTGGATGGAAGATAAGGAGCTGAGAGGATCTATTGTTTCTCTATTTAATTTCTCCCTGGGGGCAGCCTGTTGTCTGAGCTATAGAACCTCTAATTGGATCCCACCCCATTGCCAGTGACCAATTAAAAATATCCTCTTGTCATCTCAACGACCGATTGTCATTTAACGTTCTCATTTTCCCTCCCGTCTCTCTTATCCTTGATGCTCCATACTTCCTTTCCTGTCCCTTTTCTCTGCCCTTCTTTATCCTCTCCTTGCCTCACTTTTCTTTTCCAGTGCACTCTCTATGTTCTTATTCTCTAGTCTCTTGGCCCATTTGTGCTTCATTTTCTGCAATTAAACATTTGGCACTTGGGTTTCAACTCTTACCCTCTTCCTCTTGACTCTGGTCCTCACTTTTCTTTCCCCCCATCTTTACCTTTATTTTTTCATCCACACACTCTTTAGATCTCTCCTTGGTTAGACTGATAACCGCCCCACTCCTCACCCCCTTTACACACTATCAGTCCCACTATAGAGTCCAGCGCTAAAAATAACCCTTGCTGTTCCCAATGAGGAAGCCCATTCATCCACAGTCTCACAGGACCTGTCACCACAGACACACACACACACACAAGCGTGGATACATTCAGGCATGAAAGAAGTACACTTCACAGGCCTAGGTTTTCACAAAAAACTACACACATATGAATGATGTAAAAGTGCACTTACCAACAAACTCACAAAAACCCATGCACACAAAGTGTCTCTTTACCCCGTTTTGAGGCTGACGAGTGCATCCTGGACTCCAGTTTGGTGATACTTCACCATATACTGGTGCATGGCGGGATAGTTCTTCCTGATGTTTCTTTCAGTGGAACCATTTGGAACGGTCCCAAAGCGGAACGGAGGCGAGTAAGCATATGGGTTCTGAAACTGTGATGAGAAGAACAATGGAGAAGGAAAAGGAAAAGCTGAGGTTACACATCTTCATTTGAATTTCTAAAAAAAAAAACCCCACAACACTTCAAGAGCAACCCTTACTGAAGGAACCACTGGTGCCGTAGTTTCCCATCCACTCGCTGATTTTCTTTTCTTTTTAAATTCTCCCATCATTTCTCTCTGCCTCCTCCACAAACCCCCTCTCAGGTATAATCAGTGTATCAGAGTACAGGTCAAGAGTTTTGTCCAAGCGTGCTTGTAGCTGAGGTAAAAACCAACCCTCCAGCACTGTGGTAACAATCTGCCCTCGGTGCCAGAAGCAGACAAACCCTATCAATTACAAGTGTGTATTTATGAGCCTCACTCTAACCACATGCTGTGCTAGTTTGTGCGCCGACGGTTTCAGTCCATATTATTAAAGCGGTTCTCAGAAACATAACACTGCATGTCATCTCAAACGCTTACAGGCTTACTTTACTTTGCTTTAACGTATTCATACAACACATGATTGACTCCACTTGTAGGCTGCTACTGGAGGATTTGATTAGCAGACTATTAGCATTCCTGTTGTTTTCTCTATCTGTTCAACATACACAAAACTCATCTGCTTGATTGTTTGCAAAAACGATGCACTGTTTGCTTGCATCAAAAACGAATCTGCATAATATATTTGAGCATATTTCTAAGCGTTTATACATGCTGCATCTGACGGCACATATATGTGTCTCTGCTGTGTAATCAGGTCAGGGTGAGCGTGAGCGCGTGTCGACAAGTCAAACTGCGCTGTGCATACGAGTGCGCATTCATATGTTAGTGGAGATGTCACACAGTGTGTTTGTCAGCATGACAAGCAACAGCCCTTAGGAGACATTCTCTCCTCCCACAGTCCTTGCTATTGTTTACTTCTCCTTCTTCATCTTTTCTTCATTTGTGCCTTTCTTAAGGTTAAATAGAAGCTTTTAGGTCAGGAGAGGGTAAATGTCCCAGGAGGAGTGAGAGGGGGGTGACAGGGGCTGGTTGGGGTGTGGTGGAGTGGCGGGTTGGGATTCAGACTTGAAAAGCACTCTTCTCTTGCTTGATAATTACCAGTGAAGGGCTTTTAAGAACTGCACCAGCTGCTGCTAACGAAAGCTTAATGCAGAGCTGACGACAAAATGAAGGAGCGGAGGCAGGAGAGGATTTGAGGCTAAGATAGGTGTAGATAAAAGAACTCACCGTCCTGCAACATAGCCACAACCAGATCATGGGGATTGTTGTCCGTCAAGGCTTTCTGGCAAGATTTCCGGACGATTTTCTGATGCAGGGTTTCCAAAGACTATTTTAAAAAAGGACGTATTCTCAACTTTCAAATACTGCCATGCTGTCAGAAACCTCCAGGTCTTACCAAATTATCCATAAGATGTACTTTAGCGTCTTTTCCTTGATACAGCAGTATACTTTTACTTGCAGGTTAGCTGCCAAAATCTGTTTGATTAGCTTTAGAAAGAGATCACAGTTTGGATCAAATATATGCAGGGTTGCGCAAACCCTGCACATTAAACTGCATTTCAATACAATGCCATGGGGAAAGGAGAGCATCAGTAAGAGGTGAGCTTTGAGTGAAGTGAGTCATCTGGCCTAAATCTGGTAATGTGTGTAATGACTGTAATAATCACTAATCTAATTAAAATATGAAGGTTTCTCACAGGACAAAATCCAGTTACCTGGGTAAAAGACTCAAAACCCAGAGGAGAAATTTCTCTCAGCAGCCTGAGAACACTTTTCTCCTTATGTACTGTAAGTGCATGTAGGGTGTATAGGTGCTAATAATAGGTATTAAAATCAAAGTGATATGTAAAGGTATCACACAAATTATTCTTATTAACTAAGCTCAATGTCAAACGCCAACATCAAAAGCCTTAAATAATCTGTAATAAAACTGTGAACATATACAGTCAGGTCCATAAATTTTTGGACAGAGACCTTTTTTTTCTAATATTTGTTTTCTGTTCCACAATGAATTTTAAAAGAAACAACTCTGGTGCAGTTGAAGTGCAAACTTTAAGCTTTAATTCAGTGGGTTGAACAAAAAGACTGTATAAAAATGTAAGGAAGTAAAGCATTTTTTTAACACAATCTCTTCATTTCAGATGTTTTATTTTCTGTTTTTGCAGCTTAGTGATGGCTTGTTTCACCTGCATGGAGACCTCCTTTAACCACATATTGTCTGTTCACAGCAAAATCTTCCTTTTATCTGTTGAATTGGTAATGACATAATGAAAGAATTGCCCACACCTGCCCATGAAACAGCCTTCGAGTCAATTGTCCAATTACTTTTGCTCATTTAAAAAAAAGGATGTCACATGAGCTAAAACTCTTAAACCCTTCATCCAATTTGAATGTGGATACTCTCAAATGAAAACTGAGAGTCTACACATTATGTCCATGTACGTTACATAACTATAATTGGAATATGTTTTATTAAATAGGTAAAAACTTTCACCTTAAACAAGGCACAGGTTACATGTTTACAGACACTGGATGGCAATGTGAGTATCAGTTGACTCCACAAACCACAGAAAGGAGCAAACCTACAAACCTACGCAAGCTAAATGGAATAAAAACAAATAAAATAAAACACAATAAAATTATAGTAACTCTGTGCAACATATAAATATATTGCTTACAAATGTCTGTGGTTATCATGAAACCTTGATCGATCTCATTGCTTTTGCCATGTTTATTAACTCACCCTACTCCTTTATTTTCTTCTATTTTGTCCTGCAGGTCTTCTTTGGTCTGTTCTGCTTCTGCTTTCCCGTCCATCTCCTAATCACTATAAACTGACTGGTTCTTGTATAACGGTTTGTTACTTTACCTGAGCACTCAAAGGAGTTTATGCAACATGCTTCCTTCACTCATTCACAATTTTCTATGCTTAAGTGGTTCCTGCCGAACAGTCGGAGACATTCACACTCTGATGGATGTATTGGAGAGCAACTTGGGGTTAGTATCTTGCCCGAGGATATTTGGCATGCAGACGGATACATGTCTTACTATGTTTTTTTATTCTCTGTGTGTGTAAATATTATGCTATAAAACAGTGGAGATCACGACATGAACAAAATTATTCAGACTATTTGCAATGAACTTGCAACCTCGCTGCCTTTAAAATGGTTGAAGAGCAGATCTGCGATCACACCAGTCTTCAAAGCGACTTTGGTGCATCAAAATGCCAATAAATGGAATGACTTCAATTAACTGAGATAAACTGGCAAAAATCACAAATCTGTTGCAATGTCCACAGAAATTCATGTCAAACAAAAATTTACATTAACAACTTACATTTGTTGTCTACTCAGAACCTCGTAGATTTGAAACAAAATGTTTGAATTATAGCAGGCACTGTGCAACCTTGCTTTTACGTAGAGTGAGGCACATTGCAGAAGAGTTGCACTCATTTATGAACTAGACTGCAATTATTTGCAAACCTTCACTAGTCTGTCTGAAAGTGACTGCAGTCAGACAGTCAATGTTTGGACGAAGGCTGCCTCCCACCAGGTGACCTCTGTAATTGCCATGCGATCAAAAGTGGTCATATTGTGCCATCCTATTTTTAGTGACTGAGTCATTGGGGGTCTCCACGCTACATTTTCATGTCCCATCGCTTCCCAGAATTTGTCTGCATGTATACAAATCTACATGTTTTGCTCATATGTGACTGTTTTTTTTTAACATTATTTACATGTTTTAAATCTCTTCTAAGTAGATGCATGTGGAAAGTGCCAGAACCTAGTTATTTCTTTCATCATAATGCCGCTGAAAGCTACTACAGCTCCAACAACAGCAGCAGATTGTTTACATTTGAACTTTGAAGTCTGTAGGCTTCACAAAAAGCAATTTTATAATGCTGAGAAACCGAAACAAAACCGAAAAGCAGAGAAAGAGCAGCCAGATTTGCAAAGACAAATCCCCATGCACCATAAAACACCAAAGACCTGTTAACTGACTGCTCTCCACTTGTGCATGAAGCAGGCTGCTTAGAGAACAAGTTTAACAGCTCAGTAAACATCCATTGCTTTCTCTTCATCAATTATTAAAACAAATAAAAACAGCTCTTCCTGTCACCATTGACTGAAATGGACCCAATGCACAAATACTGCAGCTTTAAGAAAGTTACATGTAAAATACACTTTTTTAAAAACAAAAACAAAACGTTTTTTTGAAGGCTTCAGTTAGTAGGAATTTAAAATTAAAACAATGTGACACAGCGATCGACCAGTCGTGCAGTTAATGTATAATTTTAGGAGAAACACTTATTTACCAGTAATTTGTTCTATTGTACTTCCCCACAGGTGTCTCACAGACCATTCTAAGAATTCTGTTAGTAACTAATGTAATCAACTTAAATTTATACTTGCATACAATTCTTAAAGCTCTCTATTCCTAGATTTGGCACAAACATCCACCAAATGTAATCTACAAAGTCTGTAAAATAATGCCTGTGTAACTTAGTATGATCTTTGAGCAATGCCAACAGCGATGCTAAAACGATCACTAGTTAAACTAGCTTCTACACTAGGGGTGGGTTTTGATTATCGATTTATCGATTAAAATCGATTCTAGCTTGGATAACGTGATATTGACTCAATAAAATCCAGAAACGATTTTTAAATATGAATGTATTTTGCACGAAACGCCAGAATCTCAGGTTAAACCTCACAAACTTTCAACAACCACCAAACACCTAAAACAGTAAATGAGAGCAGGTACACGGATTCTGCACAAAGACGTAAAAGCAAAGCGTGGACCCGCCGACGGATCAGAATCAGTGAGATGTCGCTTTTCTCACCCGACGGCACGGACACAGGCGGGGCTGAAAGCCGACAGCTCGCTGATTCTGATGTTTCTGTGGGTCTGCGCTTTGTGTTTACGCCCTTTTTGAGCTGATTCTGAAGCTGCAGGTTTTTATCTCTCTCCAAAAATATTGACCGAACCAGCAGCAAAAGAAGATCCAAACTTTGCTTCACATAAACATCGTCATGAATTCCCTCTGACCTTTCCTGTTTTGCTTCCACCACGATAAAATCACACTTCATGCAGACCTCTCTGTCTCTGTACTTCAAGAACAGTTTCCAATCTAAAAATCTCTGTTTTCTGCATTATTCACTTGCTTTTTACGCACAAGACTGCCGTTGTTTACAGCGCTGTTTTTTTCCTTTTAATTACTTCCGAAAAGAAAGCCTCATTTCTGCTGTTCAATACTGAACAAATTTAAACTTTTCACTTTTTAAAATTATGCAAAATTGCAAAATGCTTGGCTGTGTCTCTAATAAAACCTCTGTAACTTTGCTCTGCTTCACTTCAGCAGCATCAGGTAATGTTCATATGTTGATTAATGGTTTTCTTTCATTTTTGATCTACTGCAGAATATTTTTAAGGTCATCTGCTATAAAATCCCAGGCCAGGAAAATCTTCTTTCTTTTTATAGATAGAAAAATCAAAACGATTCTAGAAATCAGTGACGATACCCAGCCTATTCTACACTGCTGCCACTTTTCATTAGAAAGTGCAAAATCTTGTCCACTGCACATAGTTTGTGAGCACCATAAGTATATGGTAGAGATGAGCATGTACATATATCACTACTATCAGTACTAACATTTCAGACTGAGTGGTAGTAAACTATTTGCTGCCTTTAAAGATCTGTCATCATCATTAGCTTAAATACATATTAGCTGTAACCACACCTACACGCACTGATATAACAAGACAGCGAAGGGGAGCTATCTGATTCACACCGCTGTCCATTACTAATATTCAACAGGAATGTATGCTATCACAGCTACAGCAAGCTAGCCAGAAAGCTAAAGGTAAAGCACCAAACTTAGGGATGGTAACTAACAACGGCAAAAGCCTGCTTTGGAAACTATGCCTATATTTCCCAAATGCATTGAGGGCAGTGATGCAATCTTAAACTTCATCTCGTTGAGCACTGATGCACCAGAGTGTTGTGTGTATGTGTGTGCACTTTTGTGAAGCATTTTGGTCCTGCAACTTTTGGAAGAAAAAAATGTTACTTTTAGAAAAAAATGTGTTTGCCTCATCATATAAAATGATTATAATTGCATATTAAAGGAAATGGTTGTACCAAAGTATAAGAATTTACACTAGTGGTGTTACATCCTTCCCTCAGGTTGATAGGTACAGTAGAGTGCATCTGTTTGTGCCTGCTAACAGTCTAAACCCACCTTAAGTAAACTACACAAAACATGGCCCCGCACGAGGAATGCTTTTCATCATTTTGTCGGTCGCATTTGGCTCGATGGCCAGCCTCTCTCAGCATAACTGTCTAAACGGCCATTTGCCCTTCTTGTCTGTTTCCTTTCGTTCCCAACCCTCCCTGTCTTTCCACATATTCTATTTTCTCCCTCCTAATGCCCTTTCTTCCCTTACCTCAGCCTTCAAACTGGCCCATATCTGTCTGCCTGTTGTCTTGTACCATCTTGTGTGTCTTGGCCTTTTGCTAGTCCTCAGTCTCTCTCCTGCCAATTGATGGACCTCTTACACCATCCCTCCCTCCCTCTCTCCGTCTGTTTGTTGTCAAAACCCTCTATGTCAGCCTTCTCTTGATAGTATCGCCTCTAATACATCTGTATTTCTGTCCTTGGAAGCACTCTGCTCTTTTGTCTAGCCTTCTCCAACCCTCCAATCTGTTTCACTACATTTGGCTTGACCTTTTCTTTTAATATCCCAGTCTTTCTGTTTGTTGCTGCATTTTTCTATATGCATGTCATTTTGATTCTGAGTGCATAAAACAGAGCCCATGTTAATTCATTCTGGAGCAACAGAACACAATTTCCAGCTGGATTTAAAACGGTAAAACTTGTACATTTGAATTCAGGTGACTGGAACTTTGTGAGAGGAACGGTAGTGCCACACGCAACAAAAACAGGTACTATGCTTCATTTTCCCCTTCATCCTATGATGATTTTCTAATCCTGTTGTATGATATAAAACTGAAGGCCTGCAAAAAACATATCATAAAACTACCTCATTCGTTCTTCGTTACCTTGTTGTCTGAAAGCCCGGTGACTTGGTCGACAAATTCCTCCTGAATCATGAAGGCGGCCAAGTTGGCAGTGTAGGAGGCCAAGAAGATGACAGCGAAGAAGGCCCATACTGACACTATGAACTTGCTGGTGGTTCCTTTTGGGTTTTGCACCGGCACAGAGTTGTTGAAGACCAGACCCCACAGCAACCACACTGCCTTGCCCATGGTGAAGGAAGGGCCGTGAGGGTCTGAAAACGAGGAAAGAGAGTGTGTGTGGGAAAGCGAGATGGATGGTATAAAATTAGAAAGAAAGAAAACAAATATTTCAAAATCTATTTGTAGAACAAGTGACATGCAATTTAAACTACCCAATATTAGAGCAGTGGACTTGTGCTTCTGTGTTAAATTTATGTCGTAGGTATATTGTAACCCTCCTGAAACCCTACGGCATAACTTGACGTGTACCTCCTTAGAAATGTGACTACACGCAGCAGCACCACAGCAACACAGGCATAAATGTTGGCATAGGCTAGAATCAGTGCAGAAGTCTAAATTAAGCTTTAGTGTCCGTACTCACCTTTTCCCTGTGCCAAGTTTCTGTTGAAGCCAAGAGGACTGATGTATTCGAACATGAAGACAGCCATTGCAGTCACCAGCAGGAGCATCACAAACATCATCACCCACACTGATGCACTGAATGGCTCTGTGAGAGAAAGAGAGAAAGTCAAGAGAACAGAGGTCGTGCTAATGCTTAGCTAATACTGCACTTTTTATAGCTTATCCGTCACTTTTTCTTATCATTTGCACACTCCTCATCTTTCCACAAACTGAAGGAATAAACAGGTCAGAAATACCGTATGCACACACACACACATACTGAGGGAAGAACTCCATGTCCAAGCAGACCGTTCTAAGTTCAGAAGCCCTACAGATCTCACCCCACCCACCTACCCCAAACCACTTGCATATATACTGGCGTTCCTCCTATTTGGCTGTGGAATAAGGGGTACAGTATAGAAAGCCCTGGTGTCAGCACTCCTGTCCTCCCTCTGAGCCCTTAACATTACTGCAGAGATTAAACTCTGCTCTAATGTATGGGAGAGCACTGCTGGCATAGGGCCGCACACCGGGATGTGTGCATTTGAGTGTGCATGTGCAGAGTGGCAAGCAGCCATTATGAGGTTTTCCTGCTAAGCCCTTATAATTTCCATTTTCACACCACTAACTGCATGCTTCCACGCATGTCAGCATGTGTACTTGCGTGTGCGTCCTTGCTGTGTGTGTTAGAGTTTCTCTTTTTCGTGGAAATTCCTGCAGCCAATTTGCATGTAAGCTTGTGTGTGCATTGGGTCAGTGGCATCGCGAACTGTTGTGGATGTCAATGTTAAAGCACTCTGCATCAAATGAACGTGACTGAGGAACCATAACGGGGATATCCGTGGTCTCTTAGGTTAAAATCCTGCGGTTAAGTGCCTCTCAGGTAAGTGAGAGTCGCTGTGGCAGGAAGCGGGCATTCAGCTAAATCCCTCAGATGAAAGAGCAAGTATTGACAGCTGTGTAACAGAAGTGAATTATGTTGTCAGTGCTGTATCTGAGGGAACACACACACACACACACTCAAAACAAACACTGTTCTATACTAACACAAACCAGAGAAGCAAACAAGACAGGTTTTCTTCTTGTTCTCTCCTCAGTCTAACAAGAGAAGAGCAGCTATTTGGTGACAATTACCAAGGAAGGCTGATGGGGACACAGTTCCATTGCTACGGGACACCATGACACTGATCCCAGTTTCCACGAACGGGACGGAGAAATCGATGACCTCAGAACGCTCCTCATTGATCGTCAGAGATCCGACGGCCATGACGGCTTTCTTATAGACCACCTTTTCAGGGTAGGGGGAGGAGGAGGGAGGAGAGCAGGGACATAAGAGGAATGATTGGGGAGAAAGGAAGAGAAAGTTACAATCTACTCATCCGTTCATCCATCTGGATCCATTTCCACCCCAGCTGTCACAGGGTCAAAAGGTGGAGTACACCCTCGATAGCTATCACAGAGTAGAACAAATGTCTTCATTAGGCTAACTACATGTTGTCTCTTCCACCCAAAGTAAATGTTGACAAATCTGTGCACAAGAATGTAAAGATTACTGATTGCACATAAATAAAGTTTTTAATCTCATACTGAAATTTAATCAGTGTAGCCAATATGTAAGCAGTAGTGCAAAATAGGATTAAAACAAATACAAATAACATTCAACCCATAAAATGAATTAATTAAGTGTGGTGGGGCGTGGTTTGCGGTGCCGTGCGGACGCACCTGCACGGCACCGCAAACCACGCCCCACCACATAAAGCATTAAAAAATGCAAAGTTTATAGTCTTAAAATTAACTCTGGAACTTGGGTCTTCAGGTCTGAGTTGCTATAGTAACAGTTGTTTTTTGTTTTTGTTTTTTACACTGTGAACATTTGCTCTGGCGATATTTAAATTTATTTTGAAACATAAAAAAATTGGAAAAACTAAATGATCATTCTAACAGTCTGCTTTAAAAAAAAGCACATTTTAAATTGTTGGTCACCTTTTTTAGTTAAATCTGCCTTTGATTACAGATTACTTAAGATCAAACTTTCCAGTGGGCATCAGTTCTGAGGTTTGGTTGCTCACACATTTGTTGCCCTGCAATATTTACCTCCTGATCACATATAGGGGTCATTGTTGGCGAATCGCTAGTTCAGGGGCTTGCATGTTTAAATGTTGTGTTAGATTTAACGGGACTCAAACTCAAAAAAGTTCATCTGATCAGCAAGATATTTTTTGCAAATGTGAGATTCAAGAACTTTATTTACACCAGTTACACGCCAACGGATGCATCAGGGCAACTCATGGCTCAGTATCTTGCCCAAGAATAAGTTGACACGCCAACTGGAGATCGATCCAATTACGTTTTCACACAGGGCCAGGTAGGTTTGGATAGCTGTTTTCACTTCATTCAAATCATCATTAATCATCAATCTGCCTTTTGGATTTACTCGGGTTATCTTTGTCTAATTGAAATTTGTTTGATGATCTGCAACATCCAACATGCAACAAGTAACTGAAAGGAAATTTGGAATAAAAGAATGAAACACCTGTATGATATCATAAAAGGTATACCTGTGGGGTCAGCAGGTACCCCACTTAGAAGAACGAGGATGAACTTTAACCTTAATACATGTTTTCATCTGAAATGTATCACTTTGTATTAGCAAAGTGCTGCTCCATCAAAGCACATCTCCACAATGTGTGATGATCTTAGTTTCCAACAAGATGAGTAATACGGTAGTTGAATAACACAGGCACACTTATATATACACACACAAAAAGGCTCTTTTTACCTCTCCCACCATCCCATTCCAGACGTTGTTGATCTTCTTGCCATGCTTGCCATTGGTAACCAGGTACAGGTCATAGGTGAACTTCACATACTTGGCGATCTTTTTCAGAATGTCGATGCAGAAACCTTTACAGCACTTCTTGATATACGTCCCACCAGCCTCAGTCGTGTTGCTGCAGAAGCACAAAACACAAAGACCATCAGCAGATGATTAGTCTTTCGCTCGGTGTCAGCGGTGGGAAAAAAACAAATGGCATCAACTCTATGATTGAACACTGAAGTAAACATTGACAGAACAAATACCAGCTCTTTGCATAGCCTGCAAATCCATTTTTACATCCACGTTTAGGTAGGGAACCCTCATTCATTCATTCATTAAAAAACAAAAGGAACATTGTTTGCTTCATTTTTTCCATCATGTTTGTTAAATTTGTGATTGCACCAGTGAACAAATATCACCCTGGGTCTTTTTCACCTTTAAGTTCAGGTCAATCTATTCAGGAATGACTGAAGATTAGAAAAATATGCTCCCTTTTCTCCCAACGCCTCTCTGGAGAAGGAAATTTTGACGGCGCTGCATCTGCAAGCCTTGTACCATCTGTGTATATGAATTTGAGAGCAGAAGAGTTCACACACAAGAGCACATCAACTTTGAGCCACCTGGGAGTCTCATTTAACTTTTAGATGTGTGCTAATTAGAAGACGATAACCTCGTCCTTTAGCGTAACAACAACCTGGGCAAAAACTTGACGGAAAGTAAGGAGGGGACCCCCGCGCATCAGGCTGTGACTCTGCAGTACCCTTCAGAGATGAAACTTTGTCACTTTTAAGTTATTCTGCAGCACCAGGAAAAAAGAGATAACATTTGCCAGTTTTTCGCAAACTCCCTCACTAGTCGCCATCGATCTGTCAAACAAATGTCTCCCCAAGTGGAATTCTTTCCTGTCTTTGAACTGGAAAGGCATTTACTTTCACAGTCTAACAGTTTCACACAAGAAAGGGGAAAAAAAGAGCCAAGTGCCGATATGTCAGCAGTTATGAATGTCATTCTATGAAACCTGCAACTTTTGAACACCACACTGAAACACTAAACAACCTTTAATCCATCACAGAAGAAATAAAATAATGGGCTTGACTCCTTTTTAGTGTAAAATAATGTCTTTTCCTAATTGCATTTGCAGCTCTGTCGAATGCAATGTAACTTTTTATTTTGCTTTCCTGATCCACACATTTCAACAGTAGCTCAACAGTTTGGACACCAGTGGCAATGGAATAAAATCACAGAGTGGATGGACGGAGAAAAAGAGATACTGGCTTGAGGTTCTGTGGGTAATGTGGTATGAGCTTAGAAGCGCTAATTAACTTAGTCTTCTCCACAGAAGAGGTCACACTAGGCAGCGGCTGCACTGTACTCTTTGATATGTAAATTTCTTGTCTTTATTCCAAGCATGGCCGCTTTAAGCACAATATATTCTTGTGATGTTGAAGTAAGAATGAAATTGTGGTAAATGTAATGCAACTACAAGGAACAGGTTGATGTTAGCCGAAACAAGGACAAATAACCCAAGTTTCTGGCAGATTCAGCTGGTGGGGAATGGTGGGAGCTAACAGAGTAAGCATATAGGCCAGAACTTAGCTGCATTCACGAACACGGTGTTCCCATTTAGGCAGGCCACTGTACAGATCAGGCAGTAAGAGCATGTGATGTTATGGAGGCTGTTTGTGAACTTGGCAGGCCAACTTGATATAGAAACACTACAGGGCCCGAGGGGTCTCCAGGGAGGAAAGTGTGGGTCTGTGTATGACTATGAGAGCATTAGTGTAAGTATGGCTTGCTCTTAAGCCAGGCCTGGATGAGTGAATTTCTGGTTCTGCATGCATGGGTACTCCTTCAACCCCAATCCAACCCCCGTTCACCACTCCTGGTCTGCCTCTCTCCTTCCCTCCATCTATCCCACCTTCTCCAAATGGGCGCTTCGGATGCTTGAGTGGGAATTGCGCTGTGGGAGGCTGAAAAGCAGCATTGGCCTGTGAGTGAGTGGACATGTGGCCACAGAGAGCGTACGAGCTCGTAAATGTGTGTTTGTGTTCCTCCTTGGAGATGCTTTGCTCTCCGCCCCACTTCACAGTGTTTTCTGGATGTAAATCACTGTCAGCCACTTCCCTAAAACTATCGCCGCTTAATCAACTCTGTTTGTGTGACGCAAAAAGAGCTGCAGACAGACGCGTTACGCATTGAACGAGTGACATAAAGTGTGTAGACCTTTTTTTTCACACATACATTAAAGCCCTGAACTGTTCTAGACTCTGTGTGACATGTGACATCGCAGATCTGTTTCCTTTGCCCAAATTGATCCAGTATTTAGCAACAAGAACATTGCTGATTGCTACATGTGAGAAAGGGCAACTCTGAAAAATGCCCAGACTTGATCTCCTAACATTTTCTGGTATTTCCATGTGGAAAAAATGAATATCTATAATAAATATCCATGAAAATGTACGTGATCCAGACGTCATTTATTATTACGCTGATTCAGCACCACTCAAGTCACTCTGTGACATACACCCACAGTGTGTGTTTGCGCTCCAGGAATATAATATAACAAGGGGCTAGAGGTATTTTGGCGTTAGTGAAAAAAAAGAAGAAGGAAGAAATGGTATGGAAGGAAGTAAAATGCTGAGTTCAGCAGCCACCTCCATTTTCAGGAGGAAAGAAGCTGCTGCAAAGCCTGCACACTGCATCGCTTTCCGTGTTCGTGAGAGAAAGGGGAGAGCGAGACAGCATGCACTGACAGAGGAGCGCAGAGACGGCGCTGTGGAAAATGAAATACGGATGATGTAAATTTATTACCTTCTGATTATCCAATACACTCTTATGAAACTTTCTTTTATGCGGTCCTTAGTTTTTCTTCTCATACAACAACATTACGTGTAAATCAGTTAGACTGCGAGTAGAGTGTATTTCAGACCATTTCACTGTGTTGTGCTTTTCCACAAGACAAGGTAAGGAGGAAGAGAGTGGGTGAGATGACTTAAGTGCAGCTTATTGTGTTGCAATAATAAGCATGTGTGCCATTACAGGACCGCGTTGTTAGATTAAGACTAGCTGTAACACACACTTACATTTTTGTGCCTTAGGTTTAGATGATTTTAATGGATGCATTTTCTTTTAACTTTCTTATATACTTGAATATATATCATTGACATAGGCGGTAATACTGTATCTCGTTCTCATTTCCTTGTTTTGCTTATTACGGCTGCATTTACACTTGCATGATGGATGTGTCCCTAGTAGGAGCAGGTATCGAGTTTTTTGAGGTGTGATATATACTGTAGGTATAACATACCTCAAAAACTAGATGTTCAGAGTGGCCACTTGTTGATGAGACCCAAATTTTTTGTATTTTGTAAGTTAGGACCATAAATTTGAAGACAATGACTAATTTCTTTGGTGTAGTTTTGCTTCTGTGCACCAAAATAGTGGATTTTAAATCAAAAGATCAAGACGTGACTGAAGTGCAGACTTTCTGCTTTCATTCAAGGGATTTAAGGGATTTAACAAAAGCAGTACATTAACTGTTTGGGATATTTTTTATACATAATGCCCTATTTCCAGAGGCTCAAAAATAATTGGACAATTGACTGACAGGCAGTTCCATTGCCAAGTGAGGCCTGTTCCCTCATTATTCCATGACAGCTGAGGTAGATATTCCAAGTGTTTAACTTGCGTTTTGGTTAGCTGATTGTTGGAATGCTTAATAAGAGTTCTTAAAATGAAACAACACCAATACTCCTGGGCGACTATGGAGGACAACTAAGGTGAATGACTGCAGAATGTTTTTCTTTAGTTATAAAATCTGAACTTTAACAAATTAAAAAAAACACACAATCAAACTAAGTCACAGATCCAAAAAACTACACAAACTGTATCCTTGTACAGATATTTGTGAACATAACTGCATTTCAGATGTTTGTTCATTCTGTTAAAACAAAATGTAATCAAACATTTTTACACCAGTAATATTTGGTGATTCGCAGTGAAGCAGCTTTACTGCATTTGCTTACTTAGCTATCTAGCTAACACTGCAGCATGATAGATGGACAGATATCCCACTTACTCTTTGATATGCTTCCTACACGGCACAGAGTTCCTCATGCAGGTACCAGTGAGTCTTTCCACGTCCTCCACAATGACAAAGGGTTTCTCCTCTAAGGTGACGATGGACAGGTGGTTGTCATCAAGCTCAGCGTCACCAAAGGAGTTGAAACGTGGCCACACGGGGTACTTCAGTGTCAGACTACGATTGTCCAGTTTCCCCATCTGGTGAGAGAAGAGGAAAGTAGGAAACAAGATATAATAACTGGTGGCTAAAAATAGAACACCTGGCACATTTCCAATGGGCTACAATGTATTGCTTTTCAATTACTGAGTAGGCTGGAAGTCAATAGACTGATTGTTGTTTGGGTCACACTCATGGCCTCACATTTACCTCCCGGGAGTCTAAACTATCACGCTGTTCTGTTGGAGATGGTTATAAGTACAAATGAAGTGAAAGCAGTGAAGAAATTGCAGTTGCGATTTAGTGACCATTATATACTTAACTTTCCTAATAACATACAGCAGAAATGAGAAAAAACAAAATAAAACAAAGGATTTTGTGGAAAAGCTGCAGCCAGCATATACTGTATGTTGCTCTTTGGCCACAGTAAATGCCTGTTTGAATGTAAGGTAAAGCACGGCATATTAAATGCATGGCCTGCAGGGTTGGATCACAAAATGCACACAGTGATATTGCTATGCATGCAAACCCATACAGAAACAGAGATTTAGTGTGACAGTATGACAGTTGGGACTCTGTTGATAATTCAAAAAGTTTTCAGAGCTGTGATGTCACAGTTTCCCCTATGGGCTATTTTTATCTTTACCTACTGACATCTCTCTGTAGATCTATGTGTGTGTGTGTGTGTGTGTGTGTTCGTACATAAAGTATACATATATATATATATATATATATATATATATATATATATATATATATATATATATATATATATATATATATATATATGCATGTTTATGTCAGGGAAGGCAGAGTGGAATATCATAAACAGCAACAGGCATCGGGGCAGAAAATGGCAAAACACTGCTCTAACTCTTTTCCTCCATCTAAGAAATCTTTCTGACGTCTCGTGTGTTTCCATCTATCCTAGTACTGCACACATGCAGACAGAGGTATTGATATATTTTCATTCGTAGACGTTAGTGACAAGATTGCGAGCAGGGTTGCAAAAGGTTAAGCTAAACATAGTTTCTTTGTTTTAGGTGTGTGGGGGAAAAAAACCCTAATATCTTAATGCAGTTGCACCTGACACACATATCATAGCAATGCTAATATGTCAGCCACTTGACCTCGAAGTCATGAGACAGTGTTTGTTATCCGCACACAACCACACGCACACACACACATGTTGTTGGTTCGCCTGCACGCCTGGCTAAGTCATTAACAGCCGAGCAGAGAGGAGGAAGTGAAATTAGCATTTTAATTGTTTTGCTTTGAGTGGTTTTCTATCCTCTGACAGGGATTAGAGTCTCTTCTCCACTCTTAGTCGGCACCGCTGTCAACAGCTCACTCTGCTGTCGGCTACATTCCTCAAACTGTGCGTGTGTGTGTGCATGTGTGTGTGTGTTTGTGTTTGCGTAGGCATATGTGTTGAGGAAAGCAAAGCCGGACGGTACGCTGAGGTGGCACCCATGCTTCTTGCGTGTAATCGTTAGTCTCAAGGGATCGGCCACATTTTCCTGTCTGTCTTAGCCCAGCTGTTTTGCATTTCTCAATCGAGTGAGTGCATGTGTATGCGCCCATCCACATATGTGCGTTTGTGTCTGTGTGAGTGTTTATGCATTAAAGGGGTGGAGATAATAGAACATTTTAATGGGAAAGTAAAAATGTAATTCCTGTATCATAATTATGATCAGACAATAAAGACTGGTTGTCGACCTCAGTCATTCGGTTGGATGTTAGAGTAGAGCCACTGCTCCTCATCATCAAATGAGTCAGTTGAGGTAGTTCAAGCATTTGACCAGGATGCCTCCTGGGCACCTCCTAGGTGGGGTGTTCTGTGCATGTCCCACCAAGAAGTGGCCTTGGGGCCGACCCAGGACACCCTGGATGGATTAAATCTCTTGGTGGGTTTGGGAGCACCTTCATGTCCTGCCAGAAGAGTTGAAGTAGGTGGTCCTGATTTGAAAGGGGAGGTTTAGGCATTTCTGCTTCGACTACTGCCTACTGCTAACGTCTTGAGGCAACTGTTGTTGTGATTTGGCACTACAAAAATAAAATTGAAATGCATTGAATTACTAGAACATGGGCCCAGATGGATAGATGGTTGGATGGATGGATGGAGATCCCTCCTACCGAGTTCATTTTCTTATCCTCTCTCCTGTTTGTACAACTAAATCCTGTTTGACCCGTACGGCCATTAATATCATCTTTGAAGAGTAGTCCTGATTTGGTTGGATGAGTCAATAAACTAAGAAGCATGATAAATGCACTGCTCAGAAAATAAGAGGGAAAGGAGGAGGAGGAGGGAAAGAAGAAGCTGACTTCAGCAACTCCTCTGATTTCCTGTCCTGCTGTTCTCCTCTTCCCTCTTCCTCCCAATCGCTCTTTCTTTCCAATTAAAGAAAGAGGGGCTATAAATGAATTCCCATAGAGGTAGGAAGATACTCTCTATCGACTGGTCAGAGAACAAAATGCTGAATCTACCCACATCTAATACCAAATATTGTGCACATGCTGTTCATGGAAAGCAGTGCACATGTTTGTGTATGTGTGTGGTTACAATCTTAAAGCCTGTGGGATTACAGCATTATAACAATCCACGCCGGCAATCCTATCGCATCATCACTCTGAAATAGATTTAGAGCCACTTGGTGGCGGGATGACACTCTGTCCCTGAAGTGCGGTGTATACTTCTTTGTATACTTTTTCTTAAAGCACTTGTTTCATCTACCACTCCTTCTTTTGTCATTTCACACTTGTTCCGCTTTGTTGTTCTTTCTATTCCATCATCATCTTTCTTTATCTTTGTTTCTTTAAAGGTCTTGCTCTTTGTACCAACATGTCTTTTTCTTCATTTCATTCATTTCATATTTGTCTCTTTGTATTACACTTTTTCTGCCCAAGCAAACCTACACACACACACACACACACACACATATTCAAGGGCTATAATAAACCAGTACCTGGATGAATAACAGATAGAGTATGATAAAAGAATAAAGTAAAACCGGGGTCATGGCTTTTACACCAAGCACATTCTCTGTGCCAGTCTCACGGGGAGAGTTATTGTTGTGGCAAGTTGCATTATGGGAGAATGAGTTCCTAATAGCATGGAGAAACCCATTCAGTCATAAAATAGTATCTGTCACTCCTGTCAGACAAAATTATGTCAGGAAAATGGATTCTGCTCTCCCTCTCCTACACCCTACGCTTGCTCCGAATGTGTGCATGCGTGTGGGTGCACGTGCACGCCGCCGTTTGTGCGCGAAAAATGAGGGCATAGAGAAAGAGGATGAAAGAGTGGAAAATCGAAAAGAAACGGAATCCATTAATTTAGACATATTTCTTTAAAGTGAAGCTCTTTCACAAAGGCTCAGAGAATAGCGACGCCTGAATCGAAGACGCATGTGCGTGTTTGTGTGTCGACTTGCATGCACGTGGGCTTTTCTGTGCGTCTGCTCTCCATATTGTGATTCTCCAAGCACAAATCCCATGCTGTCTGTAATAATTATTTTGTGAACTGGCTGCTAACGCCACAGCAGTTCCTGAAGCAGTTTACGCACTCCATCGACTCAGCAGGAATAAAATATAACATCCTGGTTCTGATCGGTAAATACACTTTTCTCGTGCTGTTGATGAAGTCATGCTTTAATGCAGCAAACAATTACAATGCTGTAGACTTTCATAAATAAGAAAAGGGCAATATACAAACAGAAAATGTAATATATTTTGATCAAATAAGAGGTTCATGGATCTAGATTTGGATATGTAGTAAGTAAGGATTATGTTTCCTTGTACATTTGTTGCATCTGTTGAATGAACAGTAGTTTGAAGCAGTTAATATTTTTAGACTTTGATTGTTTCAAAATTAAACAATTAGGAAAAAATGTAACTAGTAAATGGTAACT
Organism: Aulonocara sp. 'chitande type north' Nkhata Bay; assembly: GCF_057382095.1. Classification (NCBI taxonomy): domain Eukaryota; kingdom Metazoa; phylum Chordata; class Actinopteri; order Cichliformes; family Cichlidae; genus Aulonocara; species Aulonocara sp. 'chitande type north' Nkhata Bay. The sequence continues at coordinate 16,866,389 of NC_141347.1, forward strand.
TTAATTATTTAAATGTTCTATTTACTGTGATTTTAGCTAATTTGTGATGAATGCCTAGTTTTATTTGATCAAATCGCATCAGGCAGAACATGAAAAAGTGAAAGTCATTCACAAAGAACCTGCTTAGCAAGAGTAATAAGGTTATAAATTCAGATTCATATTTGTAGAATGAAATGTACAATATCTCTTTATAGATGTTGTGTTTTAGACATTTTTTCAAATTCATATTAAGTGAAATAAATATTTTAACACCCTGTGATGAATCGCGTTACTTATATGTGTTAAACTAGTTATGAAGCAATTATAAAGTTATACACTAGTATTCAAGGGGCCAGACATTCTGGACATTTTTAAAGTGCTCTACACCAACAGTTCTCCAGACTTTTTCCACTCATTTTCAGTCCAGACTTTTTACTTGACCATTTTCAGAACAATGTGCTTTTGTTTTTGCCCTATGAATTATTCAAGTAAAGGCACCTAACTCCAGGGATGAACCAATTTTGTGTCTACATTAAGAATTTTACATTTTAGCTTTAAGCACTTTGTTACTTGTAGCCTGTCACGAAAGCAAATAATTTGTCATTTATTTAGTTGAGTCCATGAATGTCAAAGATAACACAGGTTGACGGGCATTAAGTAGTATTTTTACACCAACAAGGTGATTCTTAAAGAACAATTAGTGTAATTTGTTCTTAAAAAATAAAAATTAAAAAATTCAATAAATAAATAAAATTGGAGGAAACTGGAGAAGTGGAGAACAACAGTGACAGGCACAAAACACTGAGTATCTACAGCCATCTATAAAGCATAGTGGAGGTCGTGTCATCATTTGGGGCTTCATTTCAGCCAGTGGTGTTTGGGATATGCAGAAGAATATGCAGAAAATACCTCCTCAGAGACCGGACATCAACATTATTGAAGCAGTGTGGGATCATCTAAAGAAGAGCTTTGAGTGTCCTTTAATAAGCCTGGAGGACCATTCCTGAAGGCTACTTAAAGAAATTACAAGACAGTTGCCTAAGAGTTCAAACTATGAGGAAGAATAAATGTGCTGATACCAAATAATGACATATAAGCTCTTTAAACACAGCTCTCATTCATCCCTTGAATTAGGTGGCTTTTCATGCTTGAATTATTCATAAATCAACAAAAACACTAACACACAACTCCTCTCAAATTGATCAGGTACTGGACTGAAAATGAGAGAAGAAACAGCAAATGTCCAAATAATGTCCATGTACCCATTCAAATCTTTTTTTAGCCTCAGAGTGATTCTTTTCTGTCCCATTCAAATATTTGTCGCCTGGCAAACTGTTCGCTGATGGGCTGTAGTTACATCGTAGGGTTTTAAAAACCTTAAAGAGCTTTGAATAGTCGTAATAAAAACCCAGAGAGGCAATAAGTGATCACTGACTATTTTTAGGGGCTCGTTTAGATTAAATAGAAAAAGATACAAAGCATTAAAACGTGCTAAAATGACAACAGCATTAATTAACGCAGCATAGTTTGGACCTTGAAGCAGGGTTAATACATCATCACTTAACAACTGAATTGTTCGAGATCACATGATCCGAGTCTGGCTCCTTGGAAGCAAAATGAGGGGTGACACAAGACAGTACTGCACAAACTGTACTACTGTATATGAATATGGCAAGTCCTTTCTGGTTGGTCCCAAGTTTGCTGATATAATTTCAAACTAAAAGAACCAGTTTAAGATTACTTAATATGCAGAAAACCTAGCTTTTATGTTTTACTTGTAATTAATTTAGCCTAATATTGCTAGTGGGTAAACTGCACTGAGTACACTTTTTTAATTATTTTTTTTCCCCTTAGGACAAACTGATTAGTTGAAAAATTGGAACCATTTTAGTCAACCAAGACTTTGTTTTTTCTTTGTCTAAAGCTCTGACGCAAATCCCCCCCAAAAACTCCATATAAGCTCCATCCTCATTATCTAGGCAAATATACCCCCATGACTTCCTGCAAAATGTGCTTCATTTGAATTAGTTACATAACCCTTAGTAAATAAATAAACCCAAACACCACACGCACATCTAACCACACAAGTGCAATGACTAAAGGTAGCTCTTCTCAAAACTTAAAGAAAAAAAAGGAAAAGACACATCATCTAACCAATGTGGCTGTGCGCTGCAGCGAGGAGCAGGTGTGCTCAAAAAAAGGGAACTCATACACATGCTGGTGGCTCATTTATACCTTTCCTTTCCTCCTTTTGCTTCTTTCCTTTTCTCTTTCTCTCTCTTTGGGTCTCCATTTCTTGCAATCATTTGCTCTCAATATTCCCTCCCATCTGTCTCTGTCTCTTGTTCGTCTTGATACCGTTCCATACAACACTCCTCTCCCTGTCTCTCCTGTGCCTCAGGGGGACACATTTTATATTTTTAGTGCATATCCATATTTTAGTGCAGTTACTGAATTTTTACCTCTTGATCATCGCAGGTCTCTCTCTGTGTGCCGCTGCTTTCTGGCGCATGGGTGGGACAGCAGCACCAGAGAGAGAAAGTGTGTGTGTGTGTGTGTGTGTGTGAGAAAGAGAGGGAGACAGAAAGAAAAGGAAAAAAAGAAGCTCCCAATTATGTTTCCACTTTGGGTCTCGGTGTGTCTCTTGCTTTCTGTTGCTTTCTCTGAACCACAGTACCATGTGGTCCTGATCAATTTCCCAGGCTCTGTATTAAAAACACCACACTCTGCCTCTCCTCTGCACATCAACAAAAGGTATTTTGCACGCATGCCTCTGTGTTTGTGTGTGTGTAGATATGAAATATGAAACAGCTAGTCTCAAAGATCGGGTGGAGACTCTGCAGATTGCGGCAAACTGAACTGCAAACTGTAAGTCACAGACACACACATATACGCATGGGTCTGACTTGAATAACAATTGCATTCGTTGCTGCACAAGTCTCCCGAAAAGTGTTTCTGTCAGTAGCCAGTGTTGACGAGTCAAATTACACACGTGCATGCACGTGAACCCGCGCCACCCTCCGGTATCAGAGGTCTCAGCTGTGTTTTGAGGCCCTATCAGAGGGGAGAAAAACAACACCAGAGTCTACAAATGATCTGAACTGGTGATGAAAGGAAAGGAGGGGAGGTAAGAGAAGATGGAAGAGGACAGATGAGGTAAAGAAGAAGGGAAAGAAGATCAAAGGTGGCAAACAGCCGTAAAGAGGAGAATGAAGAGTGTGAGGAGACACATGCACAGGGAGTGACAAAATCAAATCAATGCAAAGAAAAGAAAATGACCATAAAACTCAAAATTATCCATCTTCCCTTTACAATTCCCTCCAATTCCTCTCTTGTTTCCCCGTCCTTCTCCCAAACTTGTCCTCTCAGTCTCACCCATTCTAACGTATGAGCTATGGGGGCATTAAATATGAGGTATTTAAGTAAGTACCAGGGAGTCAGATGTAGGTATAAAGATACATGACTGCCATTTAAAGTCCATTAAAATGGCACGAATGCTCACCCTTTCATAGTGGCCATTCTTTATAGAAGCCACCTAACATTAACCAGTTACAGCAATCCATAACCTCCTCAGTAAATGAGCTCATTGATCAACTGAGTGCTGTATGATGACACATAGGTGGCATTTTCAATACTGTGCTCGTGCCTGGTTTTGTTTTTGTGTTGCATGTCTCAGCGGTGACCTCTAAGTCAAAGATGGTGGTTGAATGTCATTTTCTTTCATTTTGATTTAAGTCCTACTGAGTGACTTTAGTCAAGCAATTAACATGTTTGCCAAAGATCCCGAGTTTGAGACCCGAAACAGGTACAAATTCTTAGAAGGACTCTGATCCAATATTTAGATCCATCCACTGTTGTGACCCTCCCACAAACAGGGGAGCAACAAAAACAAGCTTTTTCTTCTTTTAATAATGACCTTTTAAGCTTTTAGTCAAGGAGAAAATAAGGACAATTGGAAATGCATATTTATTGAACATGTGGAACAAATCATTATAAATCAAGCCTACCTGTTTTCAGCAACCATGACAATCTGATGGCGCACCGTTTTACCTAATGCAAGTTTATCATATTGAAATGCTCAGCAAAGCTGAAAACTATGGTGGTCGTTAAATAAGGAATCGGGCTGGCTGCCTGGCATCTGGAGCACCGCTAAAATGTCCCTAGAGACATTTTTTTCCCTCCAAACTCATATTCTTTTTCAAAGAAGTGAAAGCTTTTCAGTGCAGGATTCTTAAGATATAGATCCTACCTTCTCCCACTCTCTCTCCTTGTTAAGAACAATGACCACCAGCTTTGGGTTTTCCTGGTAGCCGTCTTCTGTGAAGGACAAGTCTCTGCCATCCCACGTCACATTCATCATGTATCTGAGAATGAAAGGAGCAGAGGATGAGATATAGTGGGGCAAAGGGTGGTCAAAGAGATGGGGGTGGGGGGGGGGATGGGGGGGTTATGGGAAAAGCCAGTGAATAACAAAAGAAATGAAATGAGTGATTTTGTGAGAAAAAGAGAAAAGGAAATTGAATTACATTAGCATGTGAAATATTCCATTTGCAATCTACTATTATTATTACCTTTCTGCAATATTCAGGCTCTTGTAGTGAAAGTTATAAAGTCACATTTGATCATTATGGACTGGATTATGATTGTATTTTAGAACTAAAGAAACTGAACAGTCGAAGCATAAATGAGAACCATATGTCATACACACACACACACACACACACACACACACACACACACACACACATATATATATATATACATATATATATATATATATATATATATATATATATATATATATATATATATATATATATATATATATATATACATATATATATATATGTATATATATATATTTAGATCCATCCACTTAGATCCATGACCGAGCTAAGATCCTGTGGGACTTCCCGATACAGACGGACAAAATGGTGGTGGCTAACCAACCGGACATAGTGGTGGTAGACAAACAGAAGAAGACGGCCGTAGTGATCGATGTAGCGGTTCCGAATGACAGCAATATCAGGAAGAAGGAACACGAGAAGCTGGAGAAATACCAAGGGCTCAGAGAAGAGCTCGAGAGGATGTGGAGGGTGAAGGTAACGGTGGTCCCCGTGGTAATCGGAGCACTAGGTGCAGTGACTCCCAAGCTAGGCGAGTGGCTCCAGCAGATCCCGGGAATAACATCGGAGATCTCTGTCCAGAAGAGCGCAGTCCTGGGAACAGCTAAGATACTGCGCAGGACCCTCAAGCTCCCAGGCCTCTGGTAGAGGACCCGAGCTTGAAGGATAAACCGCCCGCAGGGGCGTGCTGGGTGTTGTATATATATATACATATATGTATGGCGGGACGGTATGTGTGCGTGTTCCTCAAACTTGGTGTCCTGGGAATTTGAGGGTTGTGTGCTTTTCCCAGGACTGCACTCTTTTAAATAGAGATCCCTGATGTTGTGCCTGGAATCTGCTGAAGCCACTCTCTGGTTTACAGCTCCTAAAGCTCCACTTTTGACCTCCACTTTTGCTCCAGTTGTTCCCTCAGCCCCTGGCCCTTCTCTATTTCCTTGTGCTCCTTCTCTGTGATGTTGCTGTCTGCCGGGGCTGCTACATCTTCTGCTCCTTTTCAACCACCACTATGTCTGGTTGGTTGGCCAGCAGCTGCTTGTCTTTCTGGAACTCAAAATCCCACGGGACCTTAGCCTTGTTGTTCTCAACTATCTTCAGTGGTGTCTCCCATCGGGAATTGGGCAGGGGGGGGCTTTCTCTATATGTATTTGTCATTTTTGGACCCAAGTATTTCTGTGGCAGTGGCATATACGAGATTATTGCTTTTATTGATACTGGTAGTGGGGATGTTGAGTACGGGTGTGTTCACATTTGCAAGAATTTCCTGTGGTGAGAAAAGAGAAGTCGTGCACTCGGTTGTGTGGCTGCCTTGAGTTTGGCCACAATCATCTTCCTCAGCTAAGTAGATGCATCTATTAGTGCAGATGGCTGGGCATTATTTAGTTCAGCTACAAACAGTTTAGTTACTCTCTTCTACCAGGATTGGCTCAGTTAATACATATATACATATATATATAGTCGGTCCATTCTAACACACCACACACGTACACATACACTGTAATGAGTGACCTATATGGCAGGTCACATTAGCTAAGATGGAGGGCAGTGGGAAGATATTCTTGGGTCCACACAGCCTCTACATTAATCATGGCTGTCCTTCCTCACTCTGTCTCCCTCACTCCTTCTGTCAGCGCTCTGGTACAACACGACAGAGATGGCTGCTCTTTTCTTTCACCTTTATTCCATTCTGGGGGGCCAGGCGGGTGAAAGAACTCCTAAATGGAGCACGGACCCACTTGATGTGTCGTTGAAAACTCACAGTGGATTGCTGCAGGTGAGCTCTTTCAAGCTGTGTAGGGCATTGTGCAGTGATGTGCTGAAGGGTAAAAACGGCCAGAAAACTATTAAAACAAGTATTTGTGTGAGTTGGACCAAAAAATAAATAAATGAAGAAATCTTTTTAACAACCTGCATGTGTAAAACTATTTATTTTACAATCTTTTATTGGAAAGTGATTGTTTATTTATTTAGGTTCAACTGAATTGTTGGATTAGCTACAGATTTGCAATAGTATCGACACCAGCGGTGACATATTTGCTCCATCCGGTTAACACACAACTCCACACAACACCTTTGCAGATAGGGAGTGTAACACACAGATGCAGCTTCTGGATCAGAAAAATGAAGCCAATCCAGAAGTGCCTAAAAACCTGCATTACAACCTCTGAAGGCCCCAAGATGATATGAGGTGTCATTGCAAAAAGACTTCCTATGGGCTCGGTCACTAATTTTGGGTTGTAGTACCAACATTTGTAACAAATATTAAATTGTCTGAGGGGCACGTTAACATTAGCCACTGAAATATAGGCAGCATGGCGGCGCAATGGTTAGCATTGTTGTGTTGACTGTTGTCAATCTCAGATCTGTTCGGATAAATGGAAGATAGGTTAATGGATGGGTGTTAACAATTATCTGACAGCTAAATTACCTGTCTATTATGTTACCAATAATGTAGGAGGTATGTTAATAATAAAATAATTTAAGTTAATGTTGTTGCTAGGCAACAAATATGATCAGTCCTATTCATCTGTAACATTAGTAGACGGCTAGAGTAGAATAGAATAGAATAGAATAGAATAGAATAGAATTCAACTTTATTGTCATTGCACATGTCACAGGTACAGGGCAACGAAATGCACAGTTTATCAAATTTTAATCTCATCCATCCAGTTCACTAAGACACACCTGAAACCACCAAAACAATCACCAAAGACTGTTTCCAGTACACAGTGCCTGTATGTTTGCCCAGGAAGTCCCAGGATGAAGTGGGAATCTATCTTACCAACTCCTGTCAAAATATAGGGTAAAGTATTGTCCTTTTTTTTGTCTTTATAAAAAATAAAAAAGAATAATACATTTCAATTTTTTTCCATTAGCTCAAAAATGGCACTTATTTTCTGAGTTTAAAATTCTAGTATTAAACAATGTCTTTTTTTATTTACATAAAATCTTGTGTCATTAATGTTGTGCAATACCTATTTTATGTAAAACAAAAAACAAAAAACAAACAAAAAAACAAAAGAAAAAAGAAAAGCATTTATTACTTTATGGACTAGTAGACATCAGCTATCAGGGGAGTAACATATGTGGGGAAGAAGCAAGAAGACGGTTTAGCAAGCCAGTAATTGAACCAGGGACTTGCTGCTCAAGACATCTAAGCTCATGTAGTATCAGGAGGCCTCCACCATGCAGCTTTCATGCTGCAGATAACAGCAACCACCACATAATCTGCCAGATATGACTGTGACTGCCAATTTACAGCTTAGCTTTTAGTTAATTAAATAGATTTTTATTATTTATGTACTCACTACTATACTAATCTATTTCAGAGGCTAGCAACTAAGAAAAAAAATCAATACGTCACAAGGATGACAAAAGTAATTGTTAAGAGGTAGTTTAATATCTGTGCTTTGGTGGTGACATTTCCTGATACCAACATGCCCCCTTAAATTGCTGCTGATGACACACACACACACATGCATGCACGCACGCACACAAACACAACTCAATGCCCAGATGAAATCAGCCAGAGATAAGGGGATTGAGTGGGCTTTGTGATTAAAATTATCTGATTGGCCTGCAAGCAACCAGGTGAGTAGTATTAAGCCATTTGATTGGACACACAGCGCTGCGCTCGACCCAATTATGCGCGACTACCAGGAGAGAATGAGGTGCTGGGAGCAATACCAGAGCCCAGGCTGCTTTTTTTAGATACCAGTCCATTCTACACTTTGAAACCATCTGTGTGAAAAAAGGAAGCACTCTCACGTGTTTAAAGAATGGCTCCTCTACCCCGGCTAAACTTTCTCTTAAAGGTGAAGCTAAAATGAAGCTCGTTTTTGTGATTCTCACAAAAGCTTTTTACTGGGAATCTTGTAGGCTGTTTTCAACGTGATGTGTCAGCACTTCATCGTAACTCTGAACCTCTAATGATAGCAATTTAAAAAAGCAAGACACAACAGCTGTGTGTGTGGCTCTGCTGTAAGAGTCATATGTAAAATTAGCCAAGCTGTTATGTTATATATAGACAAATGTGAACATGCTAAACAGGATGAAAAGAAGGAAGGACGGGATTGTGTGTGTATGTTTGCAAGTATATTTGGGCTGACGGCCATCGAACAGGTGGACCTGATAGTGCGTTGCTAGGATACGGACACAGACTTGTGTATGCTGCAAAATGACCCTCAACAACCCCCCCTCCCCCAGAGTAAACATCCCTGCAGACACTCAGGAACACAGGCAATTACCTGGCCAAAGGGGGCAGAATAGGGCGAGGAAGTGGAGAAACAGCAGGGATGATGCAATCCCCCCCAACTCCCACTCCTCAAAACAAAGAAGACTTTAAATATGAGACTGAGGGAAATCATTATCAGAGAACTAAGAGAGAGGAAGAGGAGTAACCCTTGATAGACTCTCATGAAAAATGTATAGAGTTACTTTTAAGCTTTTTTTGGAATGGAGGGGTGTTGTCATGAGTGGAGGTGAGGGTGTTTTTTTTCTGCTGTTACTGCAGCAGAGTTAACAAGACTACAAGTACTCTGCAAGAGAAAAATAAGAGCACACACTGCATTAAAGCTGCAAGTGTTTAATATTCTCAACACTCCTACTGCTGTTTTTCTTAACCGTTTGGTTAATCAGGGAGAAAAAGAACATTAATTGTGTCACCATTAACAACAACAACGACGACGTTCTAAGTAAAATGGTAACATTGTTCCAAGCCCACCGTCCAGGTCGTCTGGATTTTCCGATGACAGCACTGTGCCCTGAACTGCCAAAGTTCTCTTGACAAGGACTAAAACACTCAAAAACAAATGTCTTTTGAGTGGTTCTGGATTGTCTCCCGTGTGATAAGACATTAACTTTTATCTATTTTAGCTTTAATACTGGAACGAGTAGGCTATACAAAGATGGTATGATGAACTATAAAACACTGAACGTGTTCAAGATAGAGACAGGGACCAGTCAGAGCAAGGATGTATACTGTCAGGGTACTTGTGACCTGTGAAGTGCACACACAAGAGATATGCCCTGTGAGAGACAGCGGAGGAAATCTGAAAAAAAGATAAGGGCTGATGATTGAGGGCTTTTAAAAGGACCCAAGGGTGGGTAGTCATTTGAAAACACACACTCAGCCTCAGGTGGCAGGTGTTAAGTCTGACATGAAGAATAGCTACAGGAGGGGAAGTACATGCTATTTAGCATCCACTCCCTTGTGCCAAGATGGGTTTGTATGTGTGTGAATTTCGGCTGCATGAGTTTAGGTGGCATAAAATAATATTATAATGTAAACAATAATACCTGCATCATGAAATGGTTTCTTTTGCTCCGCAAAACAAAATATACGTGTTCATATTTTAGAGTTAATTTTAAAATTCTTATGTTTGTTTTTAAATGTCTACACAGTCTTGCCCCGCCTTACCTCTCTGAGCTTCTTCATCCCCACATACCCTGTCGGTCTCTCAGGTCAGCTGACCAGCTGCTCCTGGAGGTACCGAGATCCAGGAGGAAGCTCAGAGGGGACAGGGCCTTCTCTATTGTGGCTCCAAAATTATGGAATAATTTGCCCATGCATGTTAGAGAGGCCCCTTCACTGTCCACTTTTAAATCACGTCTTAAAACCCACTTTTATTCCTTGGCTTTTAACCTCAGTGAGACTTAGTTTCTTTTTTAATGCAGTAGTTATTTAATTAATGATTTCACTCTTCTTTTATTTGTTTTTTATTTATATCTCATGTAATTTTATTTTACAGTTCCAATGTACAGCACTTTGTGTCAGCTGTGGTTGTTTTAAAGTGCTTTATAAATAAAGTTGATGATCATGATGATGATATACTAGCAACATCCGCTGTAGCTGCTGCTTCAAAGTTTCGTGTGCTGTGCATTTAGAGATGCTCTTCTGCATCCTTGGTTGTGACACGTGATTATTTAAGTTACTTTTTTGTTATGTGAGTTGCTCTTTGTCAGCTCAAGGCTCCTCACCTCTGACCTCTGAATACAGTAAGGCAAGGCAAGGCAAGGCAAGTTTATTTGTATAGCACAATTCAACAACAAGGTGATTCAAAGTGCTTTACAGAGACATTAGAAACAAGAACAAATAAAAAGCATGATTTAAAATTGATTAAAACAAGCAAATAAACTAACTAACTAATTAACAAACAAACAAACAAACAAAAAACAGTATATAAAATCAAAACAGATAAAATCAGAACAGTAGATAAAATCAGTAGTTAAATGTAAGTTTTGAAATTTAAGCTTAAAGTGTGGATTTGGTGCTTTATTCAAATGCAGCTGAGAACAGGTGAGTCTTCAACCTGGATTTAAATAAACTGAGTGTTTCAGCTGATCTGAGGCTTTCTGGGAGTTTGTTCCAGATATAAGGAGCATAAAAGCTGAATGCAGCTTCTCCGTGTCTGGTTCTGACTCTGGGAACTGATAAAAGACCGGATCCAGATGACCTGAGGGATCGGGATGGTTCATACTGGGTCAGGAGGTCATTGATGTATTTTGGTCCTAAACCATTCAGAGCTTTATAGGCCAGCATCAGAACTTTAAAGTCTATCCTCTGACGGACAGGCAGCCAGTGTAAAGACCTCAGAGCTGGACTGATGTGGTCCACTTTTTTGGTCTTAGTGAGGACTCGAGCAGCAGAGTTCTGAATGAGCTGTAGTTGTCTGACTGTATTTTTAGGTAGACCTGTAAAGATGCTGTTACAGTAATCAAGCCTACTAAAGATGAATGCATGGACTAGTTTTTCCAGGTCCTGTTGAGACATCAGATCTTTTATCCTTGATATATTCTTGAGGTGATAGTAAGCTGACTTTGTTATTGTCTTAATGTGTTTTTCTAAGTTTAGGTCTGCATCCATCACTACACCCAAATTTCTCGCCTGGTTTGTGGTTTTTAGGTGTATAGATTGAAGTTCTCTGGTGACCTGTAATCGTTTTTCTTTGGCGCCAAAGACTATTACCTCAGTTTTGTTTTTGTTTAGCTGGAGAAAATTGTGGCACAACCAGTCATTGATTTCCTCAATGCATTTACCAAGAGCCTGTACAGGGCCTCGGTCTCCTGGTGACATTGTGATATATATTTGTGTGTCATCTGCATAGCTGTGATAGTTTATTTTGTTGTTGTTTATAATCTGTGCCAGTGGGAGCATGTAGATGTTAAACAGAAGGGGTCCCAAGATGGAACCTTGGGGAACTCCACATGTGATACTTGTCTGCTCAGATGTGAAGTTACCTATTGATACAAAGTATTTCCTGTTTTCTACGTATGTTTTGAACCAGTTTAGTACAGTTCCTGAAAGACCTGTCCAGTTCTCCAGTCGTTTGAGTAATATGTTGTGGTCAACTGTATCAAATGCTGCACTGAGATCCAGTAAAACTAGGACTGACATTTTTCCACTGTCTGTATTCAGACATATGTCATTAAACACTTTGGTCAGAGCAGTTTCAGTGCTGTGGTTCTGTCTAAAACCTGACTGGAAGGCATCGTAGCAATTATTCTGTTTTAAGAAGTAACTGAGCTGTTGAGAAACTGCTTTTTCAATGATCTTACTTAAAAACGGGAGATTTGAGATCGGCCTGTAGTTGTTCATTTGTGTCTTGTCAAGATTGTCCTTTTTCAGTATAGGTTTGATTACAGCAGTTTTTAGTGATTCTGGAAACACACCTGATAATAAAGAAAAGTTGACGATCTGTAACAGGTCTGACTCTAAAGTCTTTGAGACCTTTTTGAAAAAACTTGTTGGCAGGACATCTAAACAGCAGGAGGAGGAGTTCAGTTGACCTAAGATGTCCTCCAGGTCTTTGCTGTTAATAGGTTGAAACTGTTTCATGGTGTTTAAACAGTTTTTTGGTGGACACAGTACATATCCTGGATCTGCTGTTGATGTACCAACTGCTTGTCTAATTTTTTGGATTTTTTCAGTGAAGAATTTGGCAAAGTCATTGCAGGCCATGGTCGAATGAAGTTCAGCTGCCACTGACACAGGAGGGTTTGTTAGCCTGTCAACTGTAGAAAATAAAGTATTTGTACTTGGTTTCTTCCCATTGCTGTCAACAACCAAGCCACATTCAGATCCTTAAATTACCTTTCTTCCCCATTCTGATGCTCGGGTTAAACTTCAGCAGGTCATCTTGACAATGTCTACATGCTTAAATGCAACAAGCTGCCACATGATTGGCTGAGAGTTGTGTGAATGAGCAACGGAAAAACATGGGTAGTAAGTAAAACTGATTTTGTTCCTTGTGTCAAACAACTGTTCTGCTCTACAAAGAAGAAGCCAGATGTCCTGTTAAAATATGTGAAAACATCTAAAACATTTTAAAAATTCAGTGCCAAGGAAACATTTATATTTCTTAGAGCAACAAACGACAGGGCAGTCGTTTAGCTGAAGCTAAGTCGATTAGCCTTTCAGTTAAAAGTTAAACTTAAAACCTCTTTTATGTCCTCAGCTTTAAGTACTTCTTTAATGTTGAAAGTTGGGACGACTATACTGTTCGCTTTAATTCTCCAAAACAAAAACAGAAAAAGATGATAACTATCTGAGCTCCACGATCAGCCTGTTGGAAAGCTGATTTTCTCACAGCTCGTTTGAAGTGCACACCCTTAATGAACACTTCATTTGAAGTATCAGGCACTCGACCTACAATCAGTCTGTTGTTTTAGATCGAAATGGAGAGACGCTTCATAGTCACCTCACACCATCAATGTTTAAGCCATAACCACTGTACTCACACACAGACACACATCTTCTACCTTTGTGTGAAGGTTTATTTGCCTATTTGAAAGCTGATAACAGTGGTGCGAGGCCTAAAACAGCCGTTTTTGTGAATGTGAAAATGCTTAATTATACCTATAAATCATCCACATGTAAATGTAGTAACAACAGCTTTTTTGAGGAACAAATTCAACTACATTCATTTTTTTTACATAGTGTGAAGTCACTAGAATAGCTGACTAAATAAAAGAGGTTTCTTTTTTTAATGTTTTGCCTGCTTATACAGTAATAGTATAAGAGCAGTTTCATTATAGAATCAAATCCACTGTACTGTTTTACTCATTGTTTAGGAATCTTACCCCTAAATACATGATTAGTTCTGAGATCACTTGGTGCATTTCACATCCCACAAGGGACCTGCAAACATTTACATTTACATTTATTAATACACAAACGCCCATAGGTGTCGTTAGCAAGTGATTATGCGGTAATGTATTATGTATGAGCTGTGGATTGACAGGCATGTTGAGACTCTGGGGCATGACGGTCTCCATTCTCTAAAAAGACAAAAAAACATGTTAGATCTCTAACGCTCTAAAATGATAAATACACTAAACGGTTTTGTACAGCACGCATGAAGAAGAACTACAGGCAAAACCATTTTTTCTGTTGCCATTTGTTCCATGCACACTGACGTTATTTTAAAATAGTTCTCCTAGTGGACATTTATGGAAATTAGTGCAAATATGAAGCTAAATCCTAAAAAATCTAAATAAATAGATTTAAGTTAATCAGTGATGTTGCATTTTTTGCATGTAAAAAAAAAAAAAGAAAAACCCAAGAATATCTGAAGGACATAAATTTATTTGTTTGTTCCTGAATTTAAATGTCTGGAAAATGTTTTTTAAAAATGTTGTTTGTTTGTTTTTTTGTTTTATTTTGGAATATGTATAGAGTGATTAAGAAATATTCAATATTCAAAACCTTTTAAACACTTTAAACTTTTAAACCAGTTTTTATCCAGTTCTCAGATTTATAATTATGAAAATGTACATATTTTAAGAAAAAATGCCTCATTTTATGTGTCTGTAAGTGTCGTACAGAAAAATGCCAGAAAGGACAGGTTACAAAAAATCGCATTGTGTAGCGCTGTTGAGCAAGCGTTTATCTTTGCACCACTGAAATGACAGCTGCCCCAGGACTAAGTTTGTGTGTGTAATGTGCATCTACGAAAAAAAAAAGTGTTTTCTGAATTTTGACCCCCATATATCACGGCTAGAGCCCGAAATTACCTGTCAGAACAAACTACCGGCACCACGCCTTTTCCACACACACACACACACACACACACACACACACACACACACACACACACACACACACACACACACACACTAACACACTGATAAATAAGTGCTAAAGTCTTTTAAGGCACACTGTTCTCCACAGGAAGGTGAGCAGCACACTGTAAATCTGTCATGACAGAACATTCTCTTAAGGGGGGATATTTCTCTTGTTTCTAACATGCGCGTGCACGCGCACGAGCACAGGTCCACGCGCTGCATTTTATATGGAGTACAGGTTGTCACTCGGTCTGATTGCTGCACTGGCCAGCGCTCTTAGTTGGTCATTTGTCTCCTGTTTTTATTTAATTTTATTTTTTATTACTTGGCACACCATATTCATCTTGGATATGTCACTGTGGATTTATCATCACAGCTGACACGAGCAAAGTGACTGAGGTAAAACTTCACTAAAGGCCCGAAGCTATAGTAGTATAGTATAGTAGCTATAGTAGTAGCCATTGAGTGAAGGATTTATTATTATTATTTTTTTTTTTGTAAATTCAGCAATAACTATTAATAATATTCCCATCAAAACAAGTTAATTTCAATTATGAAATGGTTTCTGGCACACTTAGGGCTGGAAGGAGCATCTGCTTTAAATCTAATTGTTGTGACAAACCACAGTGGAGTCTGAGAGGTGCTCAAGCAAACAAACAATAAATCTCAAGTTGAACACTAGCCAGATGCTCATAAGATAATAATACCATTATTGACATCTTGCTTACAAAAACACACCTCCTGAAAGACTGGGATAAATACTGTGCCTAAAGGAAAATACTGCAATATGTCCCACATACTGTATATTTGCACTTACATCCCATCTGCTCACCTCTCTGTGCATGCATCTGTGTACTTGCATGTCTGTGAGCTGACCGTGTCTTCATGTCTTCCCTGACAGCTGATGATGGTCCAACAACCCACACTTGCCATTGCCCTGACCTACCTTTAACCAATCGTGTTTTCTCTTGTTCTGGCCTCAGAGCCCTATTGGCTGAGTTCTCTCACCCACTACAGTGCCATCTGTGGACACTGATCACCTGGGTAACAACCTTAGGCAGCAGAGCACGCTGGGAACAACGTCAGCTGGCTCTTGATGTTTGGTGATTCTGTTTGATGCGTCTGTGTTTCCAGACAAAATGAGACATAGATCAGGTTGTAAGTTAAGATGCAATCGTCCTACTTTAATGACTCCTTCTGCAAATGACCGCTGTTTTGAGCGGAAGCTCGCTAATTGGTGCCAGTCAGCACCAGTAACTACCCTGTTACCTCTGTGACTTTGGGGTTGTTATGGCTCCAGATGAAATTCGGGGTGGCATTTGGAAGGTGTGGGAAGATTCAGACAGAAACATCATCAATAATGATGAAAAGCTGGTAGAGATGTAGGTGCGCAGAGAAGAAAGCTCTGCTGTGACCTAGCCACAAAGAGCCAATTAAAATGCATCATATGGCAGAGTGAACTGAGCAAAGGGAATAAAAAAAATCTCAGACTTCAAACTCAAAGCACTAAACCAGTATTATCCCAGCAGAGAAAGAAAATTGGAACTTTAATTCTAAAAGCTGATGTTACACGAAGGGAAAAAACCCATCACCGTGTTACAGCTGAGCAGCTGCTGGGCTCTTTTCCTCATTCTGTTTTTGCACTAAGCCATGCAACCTTCTCTGAGATTCTGTCAAAGCCAAATATTCAAACTTTTGCTCCAATGCCATCATCAGCACATAAGGACATGATGGTTAAATCAGCTGTTTCAAAAAATTCTTATTCTTGTTGGGTTTTAAGAATTCATCCAAGATAAAGAGCAGCGGCGTGATTTCTGTGTCGACTCAAACGCTGGATCACTTACATCAGATGAAATATTATATTGATTTACTGTGTTTGGCAAAATGTTCTGCACACTGCTAAATATCAAACACATCCATATGGCTTCATGTGTAGCTAAATTGTTTCTAAATCGCTCCCCAGACTAACCGTTTTAGTTGCAAGATAAGTAACAGTAGACACAGAGAGGCGAGATTTTTCCTCCCTGGAAATACGTCGTAGAATCAAGTTTTACCCTTTAGACATGCAAATTTTAATTTCACACATCATTATCTTAAAAAAAAATTTACAATATTGGGATGTAAACACAGGTTGCGCAACTGTGTGTGTCCCTCCTTCCTCTGCCAGATGGAAAGCCAGACAGAGCTGGCAAGACCTGCACCATCTCCCACTGGCTGCTGCAGGGTTGAGCTCATGAGAAGGGGGAGTAGAAGAGAGTGAATGAGAGATGGTGGAATAAATGAGAAAAGAACAGAAGGACTCATCAAGGAGCTCTTCAATTTTGGAGAGCACTCATTTGTAGCGGCCTCCCGCTGTTCCCCCCAGTCTCGATTTCTTGCCTGCCCCTGTTTTTTCACTGCCTACATCACAAGCTCCCCTCTCGACTTCCATTCACCTGTTTTTCCTCTCTGTTTTTAACTCCTACACTTCCTCCGTGCTTCTTCCTCTATCTCTCCATCCCTTGCTCTCGTATCCAATAATTGCATCTTTTCTCGAATGGCAATCTTCAGCAGCAACTCGGTGAAAGCTTCTCTCTAATTAGCGAGGATAAGGGTGAAAACAGAAGTTGGAGGGAAAGAGTCATCCATAAAAAATCGCGCATGCTAACTCGGGGACTTTTCAGATGCTTTTAAATTACACAAATCAAAAAAACACCAATATTATTATGCTCCTCTTTCTGTTCTATTAGTGCTCCTCAGACTCACACGTACTTTATTTGTTAATAATCATTAGAGACAAAAGAACAACAACAAAGAAATAAACTCTTTGCTTACTTATGAAGTGCACTGGGAGGCAGCTTGGTTGTCTTCTCCATCTGGCCGTAACAGGACGTCTTGGCTTCAGGGATGTCGCCGTACTCGTCCAACATGGCTGCCGCCGCTGACGTTATGATGCCTATACCGTCGCGAACACGGGCCTCCAGCGGGTAGTCCCAGTCATCGTACGACACCGAGATCATTCCCGACGGGAACGCGTCTGGCGTTATTTCTGGGTTGCCGGTGGTGAGGGATGGCACAATCCAGATGTATCCGAATCCGGTGAGGCCCAGAGAGCGAGCCTCATCCAGGATGTACACCGCCTCATCTTTGGAGCAGTACAGCAGGACCACTGGAGACTGGACTTTCTTCAGCATGATCTGAGAACGGCTGTCTTCCTCCACGGCATCCAGAGTGATGATATTCTGCAGGTCCCAACCCACAAAACTAAAGCAAGGATAACAAGAAGAGGAGTGAAATGTTAATATTTAACTAATAGACTATTAACTTTGCTCAGGTGCTGGCAAGGGCAGTTACAATTATCCATTATAATTAATATCACTGTTAAGTGCGACGTGAATTCTAATAGATGTAAAGTGCTTATTGTCAAAGGGAGAGCACATTAAGCACAATAAATTGAATGAAGCTGGTCCAGTAATGATTCTCAGCTGGTTCCAGCCTACACACAGTTAAAGGACAAGGTGAAAAAACACCGCCCTGATAATAAATATCCAAAGCAACGCCTGTGGCCATTGGGCTAATTGGTGACACTGGTGATAACATAACAGCGAAGTGATCAAAACATAATGCAGCTTCTGTCACCTTTTACACAAAAAAGGGTAATACGTATTGATTTCCCACAGCGCAATCATGGGGCTGCTACTTTATAGTGTCGAAACTGCAGCAAAGGAAAGCAATCATGTAAAATTTCCAAAGATTTTTTTTTTCCTTGTAATTCAGTAGCCAGTTAGCTAAAGTGGTCAGAGTGAGAAATAGCAAGTGCTCATTAAAAAAGATTATGAATTTATAGAGCATCTCTCTCATCCAGTGGGACTGGCTGCTCTTTTTCATAATGTCACGAGTAATAATAATCAGAAGGTCCCAGTACATGCGGCTAAAGACCCGCAGAAACAGAGGGAAACGGCACTTATGATCGCAATTAAAGAACATAATTGTGCGATAAACTGGCGATTTTCTGCGGTATCACAAGTTGACAGCAGTTATGAACAGGCAGAGTGAGGATTAGGGAGTGATGCTCGCATTCACACACACATGCACAAAAACACACACATACACAAGAGAGAGTGAGGAATACAAAGTGTGACACACGATAGGGCAAAGATGGCAGTTAACCATTGTGTAGGACCCTTCAGCGGACAGGTGGTGTAACATGAGAGTGATTTGGGACTTCCTGGCCTCTTCTTGCTTTTCAAAGTGATGACAGGTTACTTGTCCCAGATGACAAAGCTAATAGAGAGAAAATGATCCACATGCAGACAAGTACACACATACACGCCCAAGGAAAAAGACACAGTACATGCTGCTGAATGCTATATTATAAGTAAACAGTAAATAGAAGTTGATAGTCACATCTAATGTTGGGGGGGTTTCTTCAGGATGCTCTTTAATTATGCATCGGTCTCCTTAATTGAAATAGATAACACCATATTCTGTGTTTGAGATGATGGAGAACACACCGGTCTCTATTGGTCCAGCTCATTTACATTCCCATCCAAAAACTCAATGCAAACTCCTTTAATCTGCGGATTACACAGAGAGACCACCTGCCCACCTGCACTCAGCTGAGATGAGAAAATACACGCCCTGGTTTCAACTGTTTAACACGTTGAAAAAAGTAAAAAGAGGCAAAAGAGGTTGTTTTAAAGATAAACATGGGGTTTGTTTAAATTAAAATGTGTTTATATCTTCTGTGTGTATGATTAAGGGACCACGTCTACTATCCATGGTCAAAATAACTGTGATACACCACTCATCTGTTCACTTCCATCAAACATATAATGAAAAAATGGTATATACATGTTTTTAAAACTAAATATAGATCTACGTAGTAAAAGATCACCTAATAACTGAACTTCCATTCTGATTACACCTTCATATGTCTCATTGTTTAATCTTAATAAAATGGACCTGATAAAAGTGCATAAAATGAATTTTATAGCCTGGACTAAATCAAATGGCTTCAAAGCCCCTTGCCTTTAAGCATGCTTATCCAGTCATTTATCCAACATTAAACTGTTAATATAGACCCTAAATACATTAAACCTGATGTCATAAGTTAAGGTGTCAAATGATTTAATGTAATATTGATAGTATAAACATTTGGTGATCTCAGCAGTCAATATTTGCTAAATTAGATGTTGTTATCATGAAGTTAAAATGATACAACGCTCTTGTAATATGTTACGTGTCCTCATTTAACCTGTTGGTAGGTTGCTGCTAAGCAGCACGATGACATCATCATCTCTGTTGAAGATAAAAACCTTCTGAGCTCTGAAATGTACCTGTATGCCAAGTTAGCTTGCCTAACTCCTGATCATGTAGGAGGAGACAACCAAACAGACAGGTTTTGTGTAATATAGCTGTAGACATGGGATGGTGTCAAAAAAGGGCATTTGGCATAAAACTCTGCCAAATCAAACGTGTAGAGCTGCTTGCTGTGGTGACCCCTTGTGACAAGGGGGCAGCTAAAAGTAGCACTGAAGTCAAGATCACTTCTTAAAGGCACAAATACAGACACTGGGATTTTAAGTTTCCTTTCTCTCCATATGAATGTATTAAACATGTCTGTCACCTGCTGCCTGTAATTAAACTGCTTTAGTTATCATCAACAAAGCATAGAGTAGGAGAAGCTGTTGAATCCCTGCTGCGTCTGACATTAAGAGTAACTGCTGATGAGAAAGACCTCAGGTGAGCTTGAATATATCACAGGTACAGGCACCAGTCCTTGCCTACATCTCCACAGTGCTGAACATGTATCATTAATATGACCATTTTTGCCCAAAATTATGGCGTGCTGTACTTTCCTCTTTCTCTCCGCTGAAACAAGCACCATCAGTCAGAATGACCTAAAGGTGTGGCAAACAGCCAACCTGCACGCGCAGTAAACCTACTTATCATCCCCATTCACTGAAAGGATGCTTACGAAATTCTTTTAGGCTGGATATTTTTGAAGAGCACAATGGATGTACTTCAATTCATCTAGTCTTCTACTGGTGTAATGTAATTTTGATGTTGTTAATTTTAATACATTGAAAGTGTTTCTAGTTAAAAGACTGAGTTGGCAGGGTTGGTTAATGCTTTGATAATCCTGTAACATGCTGTGTGAGGATTGGGGACACTTAAATGATTAGCAGTGGAAACCCACCTGCTCACTCTTTTAGAGAGAAACAGGTTGAAAAAACGGTCAGGTATTTTTTTTTAATGCCCTGCATTCTGGTAGCACTGCAGTGTGTTGTGTTCTGAGGGAATGCACACTGAGTGGTTGGCTTCTAAACAGCATAAAGTTAAAGTCTAGGCTACTTTATTGCAAATGAGGGGCTTCTGGGTCAACTCAACACCTCCAGAAACTCCCCCGGAAAACATTTAATCAAGTTACTGATCTAAAATGCAATCAAAATCAGAAACTGCATCCCTTGTTTTAACAAATGTTTTTAGAAAAACATTATGTATGCGTGAGAGAAAGTTTGCATCCACTATTATCATAAAATTAGAAATCATAATTATCGCTATGATTATCATCGTGAGTTCCACTTCTGAAACTTTAATTTAATTAATACCTGCAAACCTTAATGTCATTTAATATTTTGTGTTATGTAACACACTTAACAGCGTTACAAAAACTAAATGGTTGGATAATTGCCACATATCAAAACAAACAGCATAACTGATTTAATGAGCCATTTGATGTTTCAGTGCACTGCCTGCATTCTTTAATCTTTGAGACAAGCAAATGGTCCTGTTATGATAAACCAGGTAGCCCAATAGGCAGCTGACTAGCCAGAAAATACCCAGGTCGGATGTGTGCACTGTGGGCTACTAATCCTGTGAGCCTTCAATAACCATAAATACAGAGTGGCAGTGGCAGACTGGTCCCACAGCCAGTTGTAGGGGGATAACTAACCCTGAGGGTGGGAGGCATTTCCTGTACTATACCCAGCAGCAGTGGAGTTAACAGCCCCAGTTCATGGTGAAAGGATTAAAAACATAGGGAAAAACAATGCAAGCACGAAGAACAGGCCACTCATCTGTGGAACCAGCTTCCAGTTGTGATTCAGGAGATTGACACGCTCTTTTCTTTTAAGATCAGGCTTAAAACTATCATTTTTGCTAGAGCATATAGGGCTGGATCACGTGACCCTGAATCCTCCCTTAGTTACACTGCAATAGGTGTAGGCTGCCCCAACCTGAGCCTGGTTTGCTGGAGGTTTCTTCCTGTTAAAAGGGAGTTTTTCCTACTATCGCCAAAGCGCTTGCTCATAGGGGGTCATATGATTGCTGGGGCTTTCTCTGTTGATTAATTGTAGGGTCTATCTAACAATATGTGATTTGGCGCTGTATAAATAAAATAAAATTGAATTGAACTGAGAACACACCACAGTATTGTTCTAACCTGTTGTCCACAGTAGTTTTCAAGATGTTGATGAATTCCTGGTAGCCTGGGAACTTTGATGTGACAATGGAAAAGATGTGCCAGTCATACTCCTCCATGATGTTCAGCATGAGCAGAGCCTCCTGTTGGATGGAGGCACCAAACTGGAAGAATGTTGACTTCACATCCTAGGAACAAAGAGAAACACAGAGACACAAGATTAGCTGAATATTCATTAGACTATCTGTACTGGGGTTTTTTGTTTTGTTATTTTGGGGGGGCGGTTGCACTTTTCAGATTAGTCCACCACCTATTCGAACTTGGAATAGGTGATGCATCTCGGAAACATCAATCAGCAACAAGGCATTTAAATCTTGGCACAATATGAGTAGACAGACTCTCTCAGTTGCTCACCCACACACATACACACTCAAACATGCATACAGAGATTGAGAGTAATAAGTTTCTTGCAGAGGAAATATATGGATGAGGGCCTCAGAACAATTCAATTAAGACCAGATTGGATTGGTGCAGTACAGACCAGGCTGCAGAACTCTGTGGGCATGGTTCTGAGGAACAAGGGTTGCATTCACTCCAAGTCGCTCATATTCACTCCATTAAACCTGACTGAGAATCATTTGCCATTTAATTCAGCCAAACTCAGACATTAGCTTGGACAGCGCAGACAAGCACAATTATAGATGGACAAATTACTTCTGTTCATTTATGCTGTATTTAAAATGACTCATTATAGTGAACTATTAAATGATGTGAAATTAGAGAAAGCAGCGAAGAATTAAACAGAGTGTAGCATTGCAAAAAGTGTGGACGAGCAAATGTGTTACCTTGTCTTTGGCTGAGTATTGCACGATCTTCGTGCTTTTCTGTTACCTTGAAATGTCAGAGAGTTCACACATACCTTATCTTGACACCACTTGTTCTGTGTCACTTGGTTCTCTTATTATGATTGAGGCAGGGTTGTGTGGAGGTCTCCTCTGTCTGTGTGTGTGTTTGTAAAGCTGCAACCTGACAGCTTGGGGAAAAAAAACAACCTAAAAACCATAAAGGCTAAGAAACAGAACAAAACACTGGGCTCACACCTCAAAATTAATAAATGCGCTGCACACGGTTACACAAACTGACACATAAAGGCACACTTTGCTAGTACACACTGCCCGCGGCCTGCTTCTACCGTAATTTATCCACAGTGTGGCTAAAGTTGAAAAAAAAAAAGAAAGTGAAACAGCAACCATAATGCTCTGAGTCACTGCATATTGTAATAGGGCCGAACATTAGCCTCAATCCCATATGCTGCAACAGTCAAGTCTAATCAGTTTTGAAGAGACCTTTAGAGAGACCTAAAAAAGGTCAAAAATCATTCCAAACCCTGCACCCATAAAAAACTATATACGGATGGGCAATTTGCTGTGCCCAAAGAGGTGACTATCATTACAACATGTAATTATCATTTTAACTAAACAAACTGCCATTATTGTTATTATTACTGGGTTTATGGTGGCCTTTGGTAGTGATGATGGCTCAATCGGGTTCTACCATACTCAAGCAGAAGCTGTTGAGTAACTTCTTCAGACGCTGTACTGTTATTCCATTTCATTACTCCCAAATGCATTGTGAATGGAAAACTTATGGTGGCCCTGAGAAGTCAAACTGAACCGCAACATAAGAAAACACCAGCAAAAGAAAAATGCTGCAAAAGCACATGAAAAAAAAAGTTAATTAAAACACAAAGGAAGTAGAAAAAAAATCTGAAAAAACGTGTTTTCGGGGGAGACAATATTGTGACGGACAAGATGTGGAAGTGACAGAAAACCAAACTATTAATATAAGTACTGCACTGAGACAGGCTTAATAGAAGCAGAGGATTCATCTGTGTTGTTAGGGAGAAAAAAATGCAGGTAATGTGTGTTTTAATTGCATAATTCATATAACACTGTAAACTCTTCCAACATGTTGTTGTCCCCCAAAAATACTTCTGTTGCATTTTGTACGTTTTGGGTTTTTTTTCCCTTAGTTTTGGAGTGAGTTTGACCCCTCAGGGCCACCGTAAAACTCACTTAGATGCTTATGCTACTCACTAGCTTACCATAAAATTTCTCTATATTCTCAGGTTGGGACACTGATTACTGTGGCACCGCACCACTTATCTTATTCTGTATTTCAGCCATGACATGTATGAAAGGGTAATGTAAAGGTCCAAATTTCATTTTGTGCTGTTACTAGAAATCCATCACAGTCAGATCTACACTTTGTTCAACCTGATCTCGACTCACTTTGTGTTTTGCTACAATGAGTGAAAATACACAGCTGTGGAAAGTACTCACACACTACTGTACACTTTTCTGGCTCAGATATACACTACACAGCCATATTCATATTCATATATTCACCATTATAATATTTATTTTAACAAATAGCATCCACCTGTAGGCTCTGATCACACTTTCCCAAGAATAAGTATACTACATTTGGCTTCATTTAATAATATTTAAAAGGGTCAAGTAGTCAGACACTTTAACTACAATGACTGATAAGCTGCAGCAGGTTTAGATGTAATTAGTACTCACGTTTTTTCCCCCCTATCAGGAACACGGATTGATTATGTGAGATTTTAATAACTAAATGTATGAAACTAGTCAGCTGCATCAATTAAACATATCAAGTACTTTCTATTCCTATAAGCCTCTCTTCTATTAGGTTACAGGGTATTGGCGTATCACCAATTTCCTGCAGGTAAAGTTGCATTTCTCTACAGGGTAGGTTTTGTACAATATATTGAAAACGCATTGTGAGAATAAAAAGAGACACCAGCAGAAAGCACTGGATGGCTTTTGTAACCATATCGAGCACTGCATGTAATTTCATCGCCTCTGCACAATCTATCGTTTTCTTTTCTACTGTCTTGATAGCCTCCAAATAATGCGGGAATTCACTGTTTGCATTATTTGGGTCAGTGTTGGAGAATGAGAAAACGAGTGAGACTCTTCTCCCTATATCGAGACGCTTGAGTGCTTTTTAATGGTATTGTATCTGTATGTGGGGCTGGCTCACTATACTCAGATTTGAGTGTTCTTCAGAGACTCTCTGTGCAGCTCGGCGCTCTATTGTATGTTCTAATGGGGTAGAAACTGAAGCGATGCTTGAGCATGGTGGGACAGGAGGGAAATCATGCTATAAGACTTGTCACTCCCTGTCTTCATCACGGCAGCAGCCGATGCTCCCACGCTTTCCTGCATTATACAAAAGGATGTAAACATATAAAGGCCTGGTACTGGTAGTTATGTGTTGGTGAATATGGATAAATTAGATAAGGAACAGTGTTTTTGCTTTTGTGACTTGTTTTGGCTTAGACATACAACTAGTGGAAACCATCTGTCAACATATTTGCCGGCAGTGTGTTTTTGAGCTACTGTGCCATACACTGCTAATGGTAATCATGCTGCTCTCATACTTTTTGTTCCACAGTAACTTTTGTTGAGGACAATGCATTTTTCAGCATAATAGATTTCCAGGAACTTTCTCACCCATAAAGGAGCAATTTAACTCCTTGGAAAAACATCAAATTTCAAAATGCATTTTTTTTCTAGACAGGAAAAGTATAATGATGCCAAAGGCGACATTTATGCAAAATTAATTTGGCAAAAGCTAACACTGGTTATGAATAATCTCCCAAGACCTCTGATCCACTGATATGTTGTGTATACATGCGTGTCTGCACTTTAAGAGTGTGCTTTTTTTTTTGCTTGTTTCTGCCCATCTGAAGGAATTCAAGCTTTAAGGCTTCCCAGGAGAGGAAAGTACCCAAAAATCTCCCTTTTCCCTAAAATAATTACTCCTTGCTGGTGTCAAGTGAGGCTTGTGCCTGTATTCATTCATGTAAGCCAAATCGTGTCTCTTTAATTTCCCTGAATCTCATAATAGCAGATTCAGGGAAATTATATTTTACAATCCCAGCAGAAGCCAACTGCACATAGGAACTGACTGGGTTTAGGCTGGGCTTCATATCATTTTATGAGCATAAACAGAAACAAGTGCAATAAGAACATTGCGAACCAGACTTTGGTAGTCTTAAAAATTGGTATTTTAATAAAAGAGATCTTGAAGAAAAAGAAAGTTTATGTTTAAAGCACCAATGGAGACTGCAGGCAGAAAAACTCCCACATACATGAAATCATTCAGACACAAACAGAAAGAAAAGCTAGAGGGCAGAGAGAAGAATACACTACAGAGGGAATGGGCAGAGCAGTGGAGAGAAGGCTGTTGAAGTGAATAAGCAGTGTATGACTGTTTCTAATTAGGACAGCTCACAATCCGTGACATCAGAAAACAGCCAATCATTTCCTCTCATTTCACCCTTGTCAAATGTGACATGTCTTTGCTTTCCACTCAAACCTTGAGCTTGTGGTGTCCGCACACACAAAAACACCCGTGCGTGCACACAAATTAACGCACAGGCTGTCGCTCACAGCTCGTTCCCTTTCGCCCCTGTCTGCCACATTCCTGGTCTCCATCCTCTCTTAAATTTCGCACTCTGTTGCATGCACTCAAACACGACAACAGTGATGCACACAACAAACATGCACCTACCCCATGGGGCAGGACAGTGTGTCTATTGAGACTGAGAGGGGAGTTATAAATAGTAGTCCTCATATCCTCTACTGCTGATAGCATCTTGCACTGTCTAGTCTTATGACATACACACATACACACATACAGATACATATAACGCTCAGAAATGCACACACAGAGATAAGTGTGTATTGTGAGTTGAGATTGTGAGGCTCACCTAGACAAAAGGCCTGATAACGTAGAAAACAAGCACACCAAAATCTGCATTTATCATAAAGGGGGTGTCATACCTATCTTTATATCACATATTCACCATAGATAGCCAGCTATCTGCTGGGTTCATGGGAGGAGAAACACACTGATATGACAAAAATTCCTCAGTGGCCACTTGCTAAATATAAACAGGCACAAAAATAGCTGTCGAAAAACAAAGGAGGAAAAACTGAGCAGGCAGCGCTGACCACTGACCGCTTGAACATTCACAAACAGTATATACCATCACTTTATTAAGAACAGAGTATATCTGATTATTGCATAAATGTAAATGTAAGTCTTTTACCAGCCTGTCTGTAAACAACAGCAATAACGCCACAGGGCTATAGTAATGTCTAACTGTATGCTTTAAAAGTAATATGGAGTCCAATGTTATAGAATTTAAGCCATTTAGGAGACTGTAGTACCTGCTTAATACATCTCACCCAATTACAGATGCTTTTCCCTAACAAGATCATCAAGGTCCGTCTGTCCACCTGCTAATGGTTTTTAAATTGTTTTCTTTCTTTGATATTAAGGCATTGCCAAAGGTTAAACTTACACCCACTAGTCACTTTGTTAGTTACACCTGTTCAACTGCTTGTTAATTCAAATCTAATCAGAGAATGACAGCAACTCAAAGCATGTAGGTAGACACTGATAAAACAAAGTAATA
The DNA here is from genome assembly GCF_057382095.1 of Aulonocara sp. 'chitande type north' Nkhata Bay. NCBI lineage: Eukaryota > Metazoa > Chordata > Actinopteri > Cichliformes > Cichlidae > Aulonocara > Aulonocara sp. 'chitande type north' Nkhata Bay. The sequence continues at coordinate 16,893,978 of NC_141347.1, forward strand.
AAGTTCAAATTGAGCATCTAAATGGGGATGAAAGGTGATTTAAGTGACCGTGAACCTCGTGTGGTTGTTGATGCCAGATGGCCTGGTTTGATCTGCTGGAATTTTTACACACATCCATCTCTAGGGTTTACAGAGAACGGTCTGAAAAAGAAAAATATCCATTGAGCAGCAAGTCAATGGGTGAAAATGCTTTGTTGATGTCAGAGAAGAATGGCTAGACTGCTTCAAGTTTGTAAGAAAGCAACAGTAAATCAAATAACCACTTATTGCAACCAAGGCATGGAGAAAAATGTCGCTGAATGCACAACAAGTCGAACCTTGAAAGAGACCAGGTGCAACTCCTGTCATTTGAAACAGAAAACTGAGGGTTTAATGCACATGAGTTCACAAAAATTGGACAATTGTACCCACTAGTAATCGCTGGTTTCAGCTGGGTAATCCTCCATGTCAAAAAAGCTCAGCTCACTTGGAAATGATTTCTTGAACAGTTTGAAGTCCTCTCAAATGTCCTCTCCAGTCACCAGATCTCTCCAACAGATCACTCTTGGGATCTGGTTATGTCATGTCAATGTAAACCAAAATCTCTGAGAAATATTTCCACCACTTTGTTGAATCTGTGCCAAAAAGAATTAAATACATTCTGAAGGCAAAGGGGGTTCAACCTGTTACTAGCAATGTGTAACTAACAAAGTGGCTGCTGAATGTACAGCCATTACAGATGATATTTTAAAAAAGTTCTTTAGTAGAATCAAAGCTGCACATAAACCTATATGAGATTCTACAAAGTAAGACTCTTCAGGGTTTCCTTATAGTCTCAAATTGAACATTGAACTTTAGAAATGTCTTTCTACACACGGCACATTGTTCTACCGAAACTGGCTAACAAATATGCAAACGTTTCTTTGGGATTTACACGATCACAGTATTTTAAAACAATAAGCAGATCTCTGAGAGGCACTCTGAATAAGAAAGTACACTTTTAAAGGCTGTTGATGTGCTGTGGTGTGAACGAGTGGGGGGAGGCATACATCCTTTGTTTGTGTTGGATAATAATTGTAGGGAAACAGTAGCCTTCAACTGCAATAGCGGCTACACACACAGACAGAGAGCGAGGCTGTATTTGACGTCACAGAGGAATATTTTTGGCTTGAATGCAGTCCGGTTTAGCAGATAACACACACACACACACACACACACACACACACACACACACACACACACACAGACATGCACACAGAGGGGAAACAGAGACCTACTGGAAGTTTAACACACAGGAACACTGCCCGTGTGCACGCGTGTATGTTTGTGTACGTGTGTATTATTGCTGTGGTTCCTCTGTCAGGACTTTTTAACAAGCAATCGAGTCCCCATGGGGAAACACTGACAAAATAACATCATCCCTCCCATCCTCTCTCTCCCTTCCTCTTTCTCTTTCCATTTGTCTCCCTGTGCTTGCCCTCTTCTCCCACTCACTCTCTTCTCTAATAAGTCCAATATCTTCCTCTCTATGTCTTCCTTTCTTTTTCGTTAGCGCTCCATCCAGAGGCCCTGTCTGTTCTCACCTCCCTCTATCCATCTTGCCCTCTCCCACTCACTCCCTATCTCTTCTAATAAAGCCAATATGCTGCTACCCTCCTCTGGGAACCAAATCTTACACCTAAGCAGAAACAGCCATCCTCAATTCTTGGAGGGTAATTTAACATTTTACCTTAAAAATCCTCTTATTAAAAATGAACAGCCGCATAAGATGTCACTGAAAAAGAAAAGCCTTGTTATTTCTGTAAACTTTTTTTTGGACCTTGCTGAGTGTCCTTAAAATAAGGCATAAAAGAAAAAGTCTGATGTGACAGATGTTTGCAAGTGGGGAGAGGAATCACGCAAAAATGTAGTAATCTGATTACAGTGGCATCTTCCCCCACCACAGCCCGGCTTGTTATTTATCTCAGCACTATTATCTCTGCTCTCACTCTGCTTTGACAGACTGTGCATTTTCACACCTGCCACACAGACAGAAAATGTGGAGATCATTATGAAAATTATCATCACTATCGAAAATTGCCAAAATCAGCAGCCATAACCATTATAATTAGTCCCGGTATTTTTGCTGTGTACCTAGTTGCCTAATTTCCGTCTTTCCCTCCATTATTTTCTTACTATTTTAGGTTTTCGTTTTCTTCTTCTCCTTCCTAGTTTTGCACCCTTCAGTTATCTTTTTCTTTTTTTAAAATAAATCCTTAGTTTCTTGGCTTACGTCTTACCTCGTTCTTTTAAATGAAAACAAACATAACACCAAAAAATTCCCACCACATGAGCTGTGGTGCTAATCACAATAAAATAGGAATTTTGAATTAGGAAGTTGCTGCACGCCCTTATTGAACACATAAGTAATATTTTGACAAGAAACCTCTTTGTAAGGATTACTTATTGAAACATGTTTTCTTTCCAAGTACTGAATAAAGTAATCCTGTGTGGAAGCACTTAGTGTGCAGTCGCCTTAAAGAGTTTTAAAGAACGGGAAGCGTTTAACACGAGAGTTTGGTACAATGCAAAGAAAATAAAAAAGAGGGAGATATAAAACTGTAAAGTTTAAGAGCTGTTTATTAGGAAATTATAATTCACAAGAAAGCTGCACGCAAACACATAACTCACAAATGGCACACATTATGTGGTCGCATTACGATGTTTGTGCACGCAAGCATGCGCGTCTTGCACACCGTCTACTCAAGGTAAGGAGATACGTCTTGTTTGTGTGTGCGTGTATCTGTGCCAGAGGGCTGTGTATCATGCTGAGTTTATTCCAAAGACACAAACAACATAATATAAACCTCAGCTCAAACAGAATGGAAGAACACCCACTACCCAGGAAAAACAAGGAAATCAAAGGCCTCAAAGGCCAGATTTACACAGGAACAAAACACCCTAGACCTACATTTATGGAGTCGTAAAACAGCCCAGAAGAAAGGCTGAGATGACTTGGGGGAGCATGAATACGTAACTGGTGTGAAATCATTTTTAGTTTAATGGCATGTTTTCAGGAACAGCATTAGGATACCTCAGATTTACTTTTAGGTATATAACAGAAAGTTTGATCTTTCAGCTGGAGTTGAAGAAATGCAAGCTCGGATAAATAGGGACAAATCAGCCAGTGCAAATTAGCATAGCCGGCTCAAAATGGATAGCCTAAGACTGTCTAAACCAATACCTAAAAATTTGGATTAGGATGTTTTTTACCCACAGTTCATTGGTAGCTGAATCCAATTGCATCTCTTCCAACACTTGTTTTAATGTGTGCAGATATTTTTTTTACATTCAAGTGAGGCAAGTCATAAAGAGCATAGTCGTGCAGCTGTTAAATGGAACTGATCACATTCTGTATACTGTAACTTACATTTGGTGGTAAATCTCACAGATTAAATCTCATGTTTTTTGCTTTCTGGTTGAGGGTTTTATGAAAGCAGCCACCTCCAGGGCTGAGAAATGAAGAAAATGTGCCCCAAACAGCAATTTCTTGCACAGCCACTTGGGACTGACTCCAAAAATATATCACTCCTCACAGATTCATATACTGAAATGATCAAAATTAGAGCAGAAATTTAAAAACGTTCATTCATAACAACTGTGTTATAAAAATTATTCACATTTTTAAGTTCTATAAAGGCTTAGTTGCTGAAGTTTTGGTACTTTGGACATACTTTAATCTATACTATTGTTTTCAGGATACTTGAATTTCAAACTCATTCCTACTTTCAATACCACATTAGATTAGAACGGTCCAAAAAGTAATATTTATGACAACATAATTTTAGGTTCTCTAATGTAGTGCAAAAAAGCTAAAAACCAAAAAAGCCAATAATATTTTTATGCTGGCTGGGGTCATTCTGTGCTTCTCCATCTGATTTTCATTGATTCCATCAGATGGAATTGTTTTTTCAGTCTGCCACTGTTTCTGTTTAGTTAATGCTAGCATTTTCTCTGCTTAAATCTGGGATTTTAAGAGAATCATAACACATTTTAGACACAAATATTTGCGTTATTCTGTTAAAGTGATAATGTAGTGACAATATTTGCCGCCTAGCAACATTAACATTATCGTTTCATCATTAGCCTTAGCCACTAGCCACTATCCAAATAACTTAAAAGATGGCTAATGAGACTATTGGGTACTTGCTAATAATTAAATGACTATCTATATGGGATTGTTATTTGTGTTGTTAGAAAAAAACACACACATTCTGAAAGCATCTGCTGTAATCTGATGTGCATCTTGCTAGATATTGTAACTACACACTAGAGACACAGTGTGTAGCTACAACAGCGACACAGGTATAAATGGTGCTTAAAAGAAAATTAATGTGTGAAAAATTGATCTACACAAAATCGCCATCATCATCATTAGATTAGATTAGATTAGATAGAACTTTATTAATCCCTCGGGTGGGTTCCTCTGGGAAATTCGATTTCCAAAAAAGCACAGCACCGACAGAAGTTACAGAGTTACAGAATATTATATATCTATATATATCTATATCTATCTATATCTATATCTATATATATATATATATATATATATATATATATATATATATATATATAATACACACACACACACACACACACACACACACATATATATATATAAATACAGAGACAATATAAATAAAATATACGAAGGGGATAAATAGAATAAATAGGAATAAAAATAAAAATACAAGTGAATTGCACATTTCAAGTATTGAGGTCTATTGCACTGTTGACTATTTACAAAAGTATTGCACAAAAGGTATTGCACAGTGAGGTGAAGAGGCACTACAGCTTAGTTGTTCCCCCCTCCTTTGTCCTCCTGTTTCCCCTCCCTCTCCCCTCCAGGGAGGAGTTAAACAGTCTGATGGCGTGTGGGATATAGGAGTTTTTAAGTCTGTTAGTTCTTGTCTTTGGGAGAAGCAACCTGTCACTGAACAGACTCTTCTGGTTGTTAATGGCCGTGTGCAGAGGATGTCTGGCATTGTCCATAATGTCCATCAGTTTCTTTAATGTCCTTTTCTCTGCCACTGTCACCAGAGTGTCCAGCTTCATGCCGACCACAGAGCTAGCCCTCCTGATCAGTTTCTCCAGCCTGGATGAGTCCTTCTTTGCTGTGCTGCTCCCCCAGCACACCACAGCATAGAAAAGTACTCCAGCAACCACCGACTGGTAAAACATCCTCAGGAGTAGGGCTGCTCGATTATGGCAAAAATGATAATCACGATTATTTTCACTGAAATTGAGATCACGATTATTTGACGATATTTATTTCGTCCGCCAGAGCTTTTTTTTTTTTTTTTTTACATGCTGTAGTGCCATTTGTGGGAGCATTTCACGTTCCTATATATCAATACAACTGTTATAGCCCATATTTTTAAAATGTGTATGTATTAAGTCCATAGTAACTACATTAATTGCAAAAAAGTGCAATAAACTACAAAAAAATTGAAAATCGTTTTTGTTTTTACATATATTTCTACTTGGAGAAATTTAAGAGGTTTATCCCTCAATACTACCTACATCAAAAAAAATGGGAAAATGAAACAAATATAGCAATATCAGATAACATTTGGTATGAGCAGTGCGCTTTTCAGTGGAGAATTTCTAGTTCTAATACATGGAGATGTTACGGTTGGAAGAGTATCTGTAGGTTTTTTATTACCCCTGCACAAAGTAAACATTATTTTAATCACTCTAATTGCTGGAGAAATTGTGGGGCCCAAGGAGTAAAACATTTTCATCTGTTCTGGTCTTGCCCAAGGATCAACATTTTTTGGGTATTGATCCACTCTGAGTTGCAGATTATTTTTGGTATGCAGCTTCCCTTTAATTGGGACGAACTTTTGTTTGGATATTTATACTCAGTAAATGTAGATAAAATGTCTAAGCAGTTGTATGGTATCCTGAGTTTGGCTGCCCGTAAAATTATTACCAAGAAATGGCTTAGTGCGAAAATTCCATCACTGGGTGATTGGCATGAGACTGTACATGGGATGTTTAAAATGGAAAGAATTACCTTCATTAAAAGACTCCAGTTTGATATATTTAGTGAAATTTGGGGTAAATGGAAACACTACATCCGGTTAAGGAGACCCGATCTTGTTTGAATCTCTGTAACTATATATGCCACATTTCTGAATCGTTATGTGTTTATATGTATATGTTAGTATGTATGAGACTACAAGTGAACACATATGTAAGTAGGTATGTGTATGTATGCTTAAGAATATGGGTGTGTGAGTGAATATGTGTGTGCGAGTACATACACACTAGAGGGTACACCCGTCTGTTTTTCTTATTTTTATTTATTTATTTTTTTATTTACGTCTGTTCTTGATTATATGTTTATTTTGGATTATTTGTGTTTATATAGGTTGTTTAATAAAAAGAGAATAACAAAAAAAAAAAAAAAAAAAAAAAAGTGCAATAAACTACAAAAAAAAATTGAAAATCGTTTTTGTTTTGTTTTTTTACATATATTTCTACTTGGAGAAATTTAAGAGGTTTATCCCTCAAAACTTTAAATACAAAAAAGTTGCAAAAAATAGTTTACAACAACAGGAAATTTATTTTGAGTGTCTTCATAGTTTTATTTTTGGAGATACAGCAATTTTTATATACTGCAGGAAAAACAAAAAAACAATCCTATGATGCAAATTTGCAAAGAATGTGCATGTGCATCAAAATAAACTATTTCCAGCAGTGCAATTCGAGTTCTAAGGCCTACAAGTAAAAAAAAACTACATTTTCCGCAAAAATGACGTCACTTGCGATAGTTCGCGTTGACATCTTTTTCAATGTGGGAAGTGTTATGAACAGCTGATCGGATCGGCAAAGCGTGTTTCTGGAATATTATGTTTTTGTTCCTGCAAGCGCTTTTTATGCAATTTTTGCAAAGCTATATGTGGAAGGAAACCGTGACCTAGGACAAGCTGATGGCATCAGATGTAACTCCTCTGGTTTCATATGGAAAAAAATTTATTGTGCTAGCTTAGCGGTTCAGGTTCTACAGGGATTTAAAAATAGTTATACAAAACGAGCATGCTGCTCTGACCGGCTTTAAAGGTTTAACAATAACAATATATTGAATAATGACTTTAAAAAAATAATATAAAATAGTGTGCAAATACTGATAACAGTGCAAATGTTTGCAATATAAGAAATAAATGAAAAATGTGAACTTTGCAGTGATGCTCTGTGGTGCAGCTACGACACCATAGCAAAGTTTACACACTGTGTCTACTTGATCCACATCTGACTCCGCGAACCCATAATGTTTCCACACCACTGAAGTTTTTTTTCTTTACCTTTCTTTTCAACCAACGGCAGTCACTCTCCTCTCCAAATAACTTCTGCTTAGCTTTCCGAGCTTCCCTCGGGTCCTCTTAATTGTTGTGACGCGTGTTCGAAATGCAGAGCAGTGCGCTTGATTTGCCACACGGAGCAGCGCGAGAGTAAAGCATGAGGGAGGGGCTAATAATCGGCTCAGTCATTTTTAATGATCGTTGAAAGCCCAGATCGTAATCGTGATTAAAATTCGATTAATTGAGCAGCCCTACTCAGGAGCTTCCTGCAGATGTTAAAAGACCTCAGCCTCCTGAGGAAGTACAGTCGGCTTTGGGCTTTTTTATACAGGTGCTCTGTGTTGCATGACCAGTCCAGTTTATTGTCCACCCACAGCCCGAGGTACTTGTACTTGTTGACCACCTCCACCTCCTCCCCCTCTATCTGAACCGGCAGTGGACCTGCTCTAGACCTCCCGAAGTCATCATCATTTATAAAAGATTTTCTCACACTTTAATCACAAAACCTATATGCTAAAACATAAGATAGTGAAAAAGAGCATGCCTCATCCCCCATCACATAACCTCCTCCTACTCTGACATACAACTATATGGAGGCAAATCAATACCGCATAATGTGCTGATAGTTTCCCCCACAGAGATGCATCAGTCAGCTGCCATGGTCACTGCTAACTATGCTGGCAGTATCAGTGATTCATCACCGCTGCCACCGACAGCTACTGACACCAAGAGACCTACTTTGAAGAGGATGACACAGAGCAGGGAGGGCAGGAAGAATGGATGGAATGAGTGGCAGAAAGACAGATGAGGGGAAGGCAGCAACAATGGCAGAGAGCAAGAGGGGGAAAAAAGAGAAAACAAGCAGAAAAATTAAAAGGTGATGATGAAGTAAGAAAGATAATGGGATGAAGCAGGGAGACATATATATAGACATAGTTCTATATACAGTGTTGAAGGTGGTACAGTGACAGTTAGGCATTGAATGTTTTTCTCTGTTATTTCTTCCGAGTGAGATGAAATATCTACATCAGTCACTTGTATGTGTTCTAATGACACAGCGGTGTTTGATCTAATGAAAGGAAGCAGCAGGAACAGCTACTATCAGATCTAAAATATAGTAATCAACAAGTTTTCTAGACCATATACCAAGAGAAATAGAGATGATAATTTGTTATGACAGCCATTAAAGTTATATTGCTCCCCTCATCCCAATACAAAAAAAAAGAGCTTTTTCAGAAATGTTGATCATCGTCCTTAATCACATCCTGTCATTGACCAGCCAGGAAAAACTTGGTTTGCAATGAAGGAAATGTTTCTCTTTCATCTTTCACAGGAGCACTGTTCAACTCCTCTTCCACCCACACATTTGTCTTTAAAGTAGAGATATGTTTTTTCTTATTTTCTCTCACATATACATATGGATCCATATCGTGCATGTGACCGAAGTTTTGAATAATGAGCTCGTGGCTATGTTTGATGTCACAGAGAGAAGAGCACTTTAATATGGTTTCCATCAATATGATCTCAGGTAGGACCCAACGCTACTCTGAGCAGCACAATACACAGTAAATGCAGCTTCCTGTCCCACAAATAACACCAAATGGATTTTAACTAGTTTTGGTGAAGAAAACGGGCAACGTAGCTAAGATGTTTTTTATCATTCTATCTACTGTTGCAAGCCATTTTACAAACAGGGGAAACAGTCCAGAAAACTTGGCGGTCGTAAAATCTTCAACATTATTTTTTTTTAACATGGCCAACATGGGAGCGTATGGAAGCCCATTTCTGCCACAAAATATCTATAACTTGAAATTTCGAGTTATCTTTCACAATATTTTGAGTTATATTCTTAACACACACAGTTATTCTTATTAACTCAAAATTTTGACAAAAACAACTCGGAATTTTGACTTATTAACTCAAAATTTTGAGAAAAGTAACTCTTAGCATTGCCAGTCTGTGATCTACATGAATGACTTGATTTTCTTGTTATCCGGAAGGATTTGGCTCAGAGGAATGCTCACTTAAAACCGTATCATAAGCTACCAATGTATAGCAACAAATTGGCCCTTTCGAGAGTGCGTTTGCCGATAATAACACAAGGATTTCATCATTTGTGAAGCCACGCTGAAAATACTCAGCAATGTGTGCATTCACAACTGTAGCTTAGCTGTATCATTTGTAGCTGAGGACTTCAGCTTCCTGGTAACAAGGAAATGATGTCATTCACGAAGATTACTGATTGGCAGTGCTAACTCAAAATTTTGAATTTACTTTTCTCAAAATCTTGAGTAATCTACATCAAAATTTCAAGAAATAGAACTCAAAATTTTGAGTTATGGATATCGTTTTTTTGTGGCGGAAATGGACTTCCATAGAAGTGCCTTAAATGTGCACTTTTTAATGTATTTTTTATGCAACATAGCTGGCTGCAAAAAGACTTCTACTTATATTAAACACTGTCAGACACTGGCCCGTTTTGAATAAAGACAGATCTAAGTAAAAGCCTTCCTGATAAATTTACGGGCTCATTCACACTTTTTAGGCCTCATGCTCTTCATACCTGGTTTCAGAACACCAAAAGCCTTTCCTTCACTTCCTGTAGCTTTGTTAACAAGGCGTGTTTCACACAGCTTGTATTAGTAAGGCTAAATCCCTGATTACATGTACGTCCCACAATAAGCAGGCAGTTTACCAAATAAACCTTGTGCTCCAGCATGTGTGGTGTTTGTTCTTATACTGTGTGGACTGGATTTCAGAATATGCCATTTCCAATTAAGAATGAGAAATGATAGGTTTATGGTTTGTTTTTAGAAGCTCCACAATGACAAGTGAAGGAGGCAGTGCTTCTGTTTGGGAGAAAATAGACAGATCTTGGCTTAAAGGAAGGAAGGTCTTAAAGCAACCGTGTCACGGTACTGGGTCGTGTGACCCAGTGTTTGAGTTTTATGTATTTTTGCATTCATTTTCGATCTAGTTAATTTCTAGGTTGCTGTTTAGTCCTTATTTCTTAGTTGTTTCTGTCATCTCCCCCTGTACTCAGTCTCCCTGGTTCCTTCCTGCGTCTACGTTTCGCGTCTATGCAGTTATGTTAAGTTCATGTCATGTTTTATCTCCATGTCTATGTCTCTGTGTTTCCTGTTTTATTTTGGAAGAGTCTGGTGTTCTTTGTTCATTGTAGTTAGTGTTACTCTCCCCTGTATTGTCATTATGTTTCATTCTAGTCAACTGTGTTCTCATGTGTCTCCACTTCCCCTGATCACCTCATGTGAGTATTTAAGTCCTCAGTCTTCCTTTGTTCGTCGTCGTGTTGTCTGTGTACCTCCCCTCTGGTCAAGTTAAGTGTTTTTCAGGATTCTGTGCAGTTCATGTTTGCCATTTGGTTTATGTTGTTTTTCATGCAGCCGCACGATGAGGTTCGGTGCAGGTCATGTTCATGTCTGTTTTGTCACGCCATTTGGTTCATAGTTTCCATGCATCTGCACAGCATTCTGTTCACAGTAATCATAGTTATTCCTTTCAGTCAGGTTAGTGTTTTTCCAGTTTAGGTTTTTGGTTAGTTGCAGTCTCTGTCCCTGTTATGTTTTGTCCACTCCCCTCTGCATCAGCCCAAATAAAGGCTCGCTTTCAGTTTAAGTTCACTCCCGTCTCCTCGCCTGTGTTCGCGCCTGGGTCCACCAAACACACTCTCCACACGGTGTGCCCCCGCTGGCCGTGACAAACAGTAGCCAAAACCCTGTCTCAGACAGGGGCAAATTGATAAGCTTTAAATCCAACAATAATAACATGGAGCCATATATGAGTACAATGCGTCCACCATCAAAGAAGTAGGAAAGAGAATAGTGAGAGACTGTAGGGTACGTTATCTCCAATAAATACATGCATTTTCATTCAGACACTTCCTTTTATGTTAGCAAAGTACTATATAAGCGCTATGCCCCGAACCCTATTGTCATCACTAAGCTGTCCTATTTCTGTTTGATTGGCTGCCAGCGAGGCCTGCAGCGTAATTGGCTTCATTTCATTGGCCAAGCAGATGGACAGCACTCCTGGGAGGACTCCATCAGGCGATATCTGTTAACAACATGCACAGAGTTTCACACAAACACACAGACAGACATACACATGAACAGGGCTAGAGGGGAACTCCCTAATGCCTAATGTACCTTTTACCATCACAGATGGGTCACTTACATTTCTGGGCACAAGAGAAATGAGACTGGACAAAAAAAGTGGAGTGTGAAAGATTGGAGTGGAGGGGTCAGCTGAAAAGGCACAGAGTATATCACTTTTGTGATTTTCTTTTAACTTCAGTTTTTTTTCATTAAGCAGAAGAGATAAATATTACAGCGTTAAACAGTTTTCACTTTTGTACAAAGTTAAACTTACAATGGTGTGAAAATGTCTGGCTAATTAATTATGTTTGTCTTTCTGATAATCATTAGTTTTGCACCAATTAGTCAGTTAGTCATTTATACATCTTTAATCAACATGAAAACAACAACAAAAGTTCAGATTGGAATTTTGGGCAAAAAACACCAAATATTTGCTTTAATGTTCTCAAAATTGAGGATCCACTGCCTCAAAATTGTCTCGTATAAAAGCAAACCAAATATTTGGAGGTTGTGAAGCATCTAAGGAGCTAAGGTTGCATTGTGATGATCTTTTTTTTTGTTGGTCAACCCAATCTAGGGGTGTCAAACATAAAGCCTGGGGGCCAGAATAGGAATTGGACTTTTAACAGTATTTTTTTTTATACAGTTTTACAGCTTTTCATAATGATCAGACCTTACCCTTTGGGCGACCGTGGCTCAGGGGGTTGGGAAGCGTATCTGTAACCGGAAGGTCACCAGTTCGATCCCTGGGCTCTCTGTCCTGGTCGTTGTGTCCTTGGGCAAGACACTTTACCTACCGCCTGCTGGTGTTGGACAGAGGGGCCGATGGCGCGATATGGCAGCCTCGCTTCTGTCAGTCTACCCCAGGGCAGCTGTGGCTACAACTGTAGCTTGCCTCCACCAGTGTGTGAATGTGAGAGTGAATGAATAGTGGCATTGTAAAGCGCTTTGGGTGCCTTGAAAAGCGCTATATAAATCCAATCCATTATTATTACCCAAACCCATTCATACTACACCAAAGAAGTTAAGCAACAGATACGGAGAAGTCTAGGCAGCGAGCTACCAGAACTTTTTCTGTAATTTTACACATTTATCATGTAGAAAAACTGAGCTGCACTGATGAAATTGCACTTCTTTGTCTTATATTGTGACCCCTCAGGGATTAAATGTGGGGTTAAACATCTTTACACTGACAGAAAGAGAAGTTTCTCTCATAAGGCCCATTTAAAATCAAAGTGGGCTGCATGTGGCTCTCAGTGTAAAATTAATTTGACATCTCTGGTGTCATCTTTCAGAGGCTTTTGTTAGGTTTTAGTTTGTGCATATGGCTTCATACCTCTAACTTTACATACTTTCAGTACATATAGCTGTTGCAAAAGATGTTGCAAAATTTGTGTGAGCAATTTAAACCACGTTGATTGACACATTGATGTGGTATCAAACTAACATAAAAAAAAGATATTATAGATCTGTTTCCACATAGTTTTCTCCAGATCAAGAAATAATGAAACTAAAACATATGAAGCATTCACTTATTTGTAGAGAACATATGGGAAGTGCCAAAGACCGTGTGCGCTAGTTAAAAGCCACGTGTGATAGAAAACAAAAATGAGTCATCTGTGATGCTGGTTAGGGGCTGAACATCTTGAAGAACATCAGGGTCGTCCTCACGCGGCCTCGCTGTGATCTCTCGTATGAGGACTGAGGACAGTAATGCTATCCGACTCGAGTCGTGAGTGGAGGGGAGCATCTGTGGATCAGTGCTCGCACAACAGAGGGGGAGAGACTCAACTGGGTCACAAACACGTTTGTACAGCAAGGTTTGAGCAACACGCGTTTTCAAAGGCAGCAGACATCGAACTCTTCCCGCAACCACTCCCCAAACACACACACACCCCCAAAAAACACAAGGACTCGGTATTTCTCTCGATTTTTCTTTTCTTCTGGTTGGTGCGGTGTTTAAAACAGGACTCTGACCGACGCAGATGCTCCTGAATTTACCCCTGAAAGTCATGTGCGTTTTATGTGAAGTTGCAGTGGGAGAGAAGAGTGGAAGGTAGAGGAGACGAGGGGGGAGGGGAGGAGAAGAGAGGAGAGGGGGAGGAGATTAGATGAGAGGAGAGGAGAGGAGACAAAGTTGCTGACCCACTTTGTAGCTCTCAAAGTTTCAAATCCTCTTTAAAGAGAGACTGAGTTGTGGCCAAGAATTTGGCAAGACACACACACACATGCACGCATCATATATCATGCATTAATTCACACACACAAACGTGAAAAGACACAAACATAATTGTCAGGCCCTTGACCTTAGACACCTTGAATAATGAAGGAAGTGCTGTTTTTATTTGACAGCGCATTAGCTCTTTACATCACCTAATAATGGCAGCACTGAACCACACTAACACACACTTGCACACAGTTCTGGTAGTGCTCGATACGGTTTGTTAGTTTTCTCATTTGACTTGGTCTATTTTAGTCTTGCAAAACCCTCTTTCTCATTCCTCCTCTCTCTGATCCTCCTTCCATTGTCTCTCTCTTTTATCTTCGCTTTGCTTTTTCTTCTTCTTCGGTGCTTTTTCGTGTCCCTCCTCTCCCTCTCCTCACGCCTCTGTTGGTACATCTCCTCCGTTCACCTCTCTCTCTCTCTCTTTCTCTCTCTCTCTCTCTCTCTCTCTCTCTCTCTCAGAGCATTTTGTTGATGTCACTGATAAGATCTGCATGTGATTGGCTGGGCCAGATAACAGATAAGAGTGTGATTTGTTTAGGGAGCTTTTTCTCTTCCCATCACACCCCTGCCGACTGCAGTCAAATTAATGAACATTCACACATCTACATGCACACAGGCGCACACTTTACATGTGGGAATACAGTGGGAGAGATTGAGGAATAGAGATCTAGAGTAAGAGAGATCAGAGAAAGAAACAGAAAGCTAAGAAAAAAAAGAGGGAGATAGATGGGGTACAGTGGTGGGGGGGGGGAACAGTTGCCCTAATTTGCAAATCATTATGAGTCACATATTTATAGCCAAATCAGCCAAAGGGGAAAATATTTCTCTTCCTCCTCCTTTTTTTTGCTTCACTTTCATTCCCCCCTTTTCACGCCTGACTTGCTTGTTTGTAAAAGATTCTTCTAAAGATGAAGAAGTGTTATCTCTTGCTAAGCTCACCAATTATTTTCATCCCATCTTTCAATGCTCACTGATGCATCTTCTATAGCAGTTTTTATTCAAAAAATAAACAAAAAACTCCGTCTTTATTCTGAGCGTCCATCTATTTCAAATTTGGAGAGGAATTGAGAAAAGAAACAAAAGAAACTTCAAAGGTTTGGAAAATTTGAAATCAGTAAACGGAAAGCAAATTTAAACCTTAACTTCTGACATATCAGGTTTCCTTTCTTTTGATTGCCATACTAATTTCAAAGAAGACTAGCATGGTCTGGAATCCGACCAGTTTTGAAGACTGATATCGGTACCGGTATATGTGATTTAAAAATCTGATATATTGATATGTCTATTTATTTATGATTGCTTACTAAGACGAGCTAAAAAAACTGTATTGATTTAATGTCAAAGTCACAGATTACTCTTTGCGCTCTGCCAGACTCTGCTCGGATCAGCTGGTTGTCCAAACACACCACAAGCACAACAACTAATAGGGAAGTTGCAGAGTGCCAACACTCATAACGTGGTTGACAGATGTTTCTTCTGCCTCTTCTTTAGTTTTAAAATGTTCACTTACTGACTGTTATCAAATAGCTAATAATGGTTTGCCTAATTTTAGCTAACATTGTCCCCAACAATATATCTCTGACCTGTACTATTAACCCTTGTATGGTGTTCGGGTCTGTGAGACCCGTGTTCAGTTTTTGTCAAAAGAAAAATTAAACAATTAATTATTTTTTCACGTGTAAATGTGTTGTGTCTTTCCACTCACTCCACTTGATTATAACTGATTTATTTATAACATGTTATATAAAAGAAAAACGAGAAGCACATTAATTCATAAATGTGATCTAACAAAGGTAAAGGGAAAAAATTAACCATGTTTGCTGTTCATATGTCTTGTAATTGGGATGAAGTAAACATCTGTTGAGTAATTTAACATAAAATTGTTTGATAGTGTTAATTTGGAAAGCCAAAACTCTAGCGGGTCCACCAGACCCATGAACACTGGCTGAGTAACAAAAATACGAACACCACACAAGGGTTAAAAGCCAAAAACTGTGTGTGTGTGTGTGTGTGTGTGTGTGTGTGTGTGTGTGTGTGTGTGTGTGTGTTTGTTTTTGTGTGTGTGTGTGTGTGTGTGTGTGTGTGTGTGTGTGTGTGTGTGTGTGAGGATTTTCCTTTATATTGGAGGCAAAGATCAAGTCTCCATGAGGTAAATCATACATTTGTTAGGAAAAACATATATAATCGTGCAGTATTAGTTATGTTCAGTGTATAAATGCTTGTATGTTAATGTTAGACCATCTGAGGTGTTTGCATGTGGGTCCGTGTGATCTCTCACATGTAAAAAAGAAAAAGAAAAAAAAGGCAGAGGGAAAAGACAGGTGAAATGGAAACAACAGACCCTTTGCATCCTCCCTAAGGCCATCACCCAGATACACATACAGTACATTCATCCCATTGTGCCTATTCTAGCCAATTACACAAGGCTTCAATTTTAGCATTACTGCATCCAGATCTCTGTTTGTATGGATGCATGCACAGCATCCACTCAGCCTCTTGTCTGGAGGCTGCGCATGCAATCGTAATGAGGAATGAGGCTCACATGCTAGAGAAAGACTATTTACAGGATAAATGACACTGTGTAAACAATAGTGTATTTCTTGTTTTGTAAAATCTTCCAATTCAAATGTGGAAGTGTTGAAGCTTTGCAAAGAAAGGAAGTACTTTTTGCGCACAGTGAGTTATCATCTGTGGGCAAACGGAGCCAAAGAAAAAGCGTGCTGTTTCAGCTCTATCCACACTATCTACTGTGGAGAGTTCAGATTATAATGGCGTCCTAGAGTCAGCCAGTAATTCTGAAAAATCGACACTTGGAAGGGACATTTGAGCTCTTGAGAGTCCTGATATTTCAGAACCCTGCAAGTGACTGACAGTTGCAGGAACTTCTAAAGTGCCCCGGAGCTGTTAACCTCGGCGTACACAATATCTAGCTGCTCAGATGGACGAGCACTGGAAGTTGAAAACCTAATCTGGTGGAGCTTGCGCTGAATTGCTAAAAGGATTGGCAGGTAACACAGAGAAACTGTCCAATCTGCAGCAAGAAAATTCAGATGTGTGCCAAAACTGAGGTTTGTGTACAGCGTGTTGTGCTGTGGAATCCAGTGCATCGAACAAAAGTGTCACTCAACATCCCGTCACAAATATTTGGGGACATAGTGTTACACACTCACCGAGCAGTGCTTCATTTTTCTCCATTTAAAAAAAAAATACTGCACTCTCCACACTGACTCTCTACCTTGACAATCCAGTGAAATCTTACAGCATCTTCTCTACAGGGAAAACTCAGAGCATCCTCAAACTACTGAGGTGGCAAATTCACTGATCATTGAAGTGTTAAAATCTGGTTACACAACCAATAATTGAATCTTGACTGATTTTGTTTATACTGTCTCATTCTCCCTTTTCCTCTTTTTTTAAATTTCTCTTTCTCCCTCCCCTTCGGTGTTCCTACACTGGCCCCCCCCCCCCCTCTCGTCCTCCCTCTGCAGTACAGTCTTTATCCTATTACAGCCTCCTGCTTCTGTGTAGCAGTTTCACTTGTAGACACAATGAAAACTGGCAGGATACATTACTTAGCACCATACTCCTCCCACCCTTTGTGGTTCTCTCTTCCTACCCATCACCACCACCCCCAGCACCCCTCACCTCCTTTTCATCACTCTAGCTTTCAACAATGAATACATTTTTTCATCATGCTGTTATTTCCCCCCCTCATTTGGATTTCTCTCATTTTATCTTGCTTCAATTTGTTTAGTTTTCTGTGTGCAGCTTCACTTCCTTTTCGTACTACAGCATGCACCTCCCTGCTAATGAATGAGCTGTTGCTGTCATGCTTTTCTCTCGCTACCAAAACCGAAGATTACAAACCATTTTTGACATTATTCTGTCTTCGACACGTAGAAAAATGCTTTTGCAGAGGAAAACACAGTCGGATTGTAACTGATGAGCTCAAGTTAAGAAAAATGGAAACAAAGAAGAGGCGCTGTAAAGGTGGAATTGCTGGAGATAAGATTTTCAAGCACAGCAAAACTCCATCTGAATGAGTAAAAGTGGCTCTTTAGCCTCTTTTAACATCTGAGAGAGATGAAAGGGTCACAGGTGGATGCACTGTGCTTACAGTAATATAAGCTTATAGTCAGCAACTGCAAAAGCTGAGTATTGAAGTTGCTCTAATAGTAGGTAGGTATGCTCATGGGCGGCCTGAAACAATAATTCATCCAGTCTGATGTCACCCCAGGCCGCTGTAGTCACATAAATTAGCAGACCACTCTGATGTAACTGACAGCCTGATCATTATACACTTGAACCTTTATGTATTATATATACATTTATAAGTCTGCAAAAAGCATGTTTCTTTTTTTTTTAAATTTCATCATTTACGAACAACAATTTATATCACATAATGTTCAACTGTGTGGTTTTTTACTTTTTCCAGTGAAACAAGCAAAAGTTTCCTGACTGTCAGCAAAACATATCGGTTTCTTTCAAATAAATTAACAGTGGTTTTGGCAATTAGAATTTCCAGACTTATAAAACAAATATTTGATGTCTTTTTTTACTGATCACGCCTTCTTTTATGCTTCAGACGATAAACTAAAATGGAGCTGATAGATGTATACTGCTTCTACACTGAACAAAAATATAAACGCAACACTTTTGTTTTTGCTCCCATTCCCCATGGGATGGACGTAGAGACCTAAAATTCATTCCAGATACACAATATAACCATCCCTCCCAAACAGTGGTCACAAATCAGTCCAAATGTGTGGTAGTGGGCACATCTGCTATATTGAGATAATCCATCCCACCTCACAGGTGTGCCACATCAGGATGCTGATCTGACATCATGAGTAGTGCACAGGTGTACCTCAGACTGCCCACAACAAAAGGCCACCCTGGAATATGCAGTTTTTTGCACTATTGGGGGTCTGGGGACCCAGAACCGGTCAGTATCTGGTGTGACCACCATTTGCCTCATGCAGTGCAACACATCGTCGCATGGAGTCTATCAGATTGTCAATTGTGGCCTGTGGAATGTTGGTCCACTCCACTTCAATGGCTGTGCGAGGTTGTTGGATATTCGTGGGAACTGGTACACGCTGTCGTATACACCGGTCAAGCACATCCCGAACATGCTCAATGGGTGACATGTCCGGTGAGTATGCTGGCCATGCAAGAACTGGGACATTCTCAGCTGCCATCTGCCCTGAACAATGTGAACCATGATTCATCCGTGAAGCGCACACCTCTCCAACGTGCCAGACGCCATCGAATGTGAGCATTTTCCCACACAAGTCTGTTACGGCGAAGAGCTGGAGTCAGGTCAAGACCCCGATGAGGACGACGGGCATGCAGTTGAGCGTCCCTGAGACGGTTTCTGACAGTTTGTGCAGAAATTGTTTGGTTGTGCAAACCAATTGTTCCAGCAGCTGTCTGGGTGGCTGGTCTCAGACGATCTTGGAGGTGAACCTGCTGGATGTGGAGGTCCTGGGCTGGTGTGGTTACACGAGGTCTGCGGTTGTGAGGCCGGTTGGATGTGCTGCCATATTCTCTGAAACGCCTGTGGAGACGGCTTATGGTTGAGAAATGAACATTCAATGCACGGGCGACAGATCTGGTTGACATTCCTGCTGTCAGCATGCCAGTTGCACGCTCCCTCATTGCTTGTGGCATCTGTGGCATTTTGCTGTGAGACAAAACTGCACATTCCAGGGTGGCCTTTTGTTGTGGGCAGTCTGAGGTACACCTGTGCACTACTCATGATGTCAGATCAGCATCCTGATGTGGCACACCTGTGAGGTGGGATGGATTATCTCAATATAGCAGATGTGCCCACTACCACACATTTGGACTGATTTGTGACCACTGTTTGGGAGGGATGGTTATATTGTGTATCTGGAATGAATTTTAGGTCTCTACGTCCATCCCATGGGGAATGGGAGCAAAAACAAAAGTGTTGCGTTTATATTTTTGTTCAGTGTACATTTATATCATCAATGCATTCCAACCCGCTAGCTTGGCAGGATGGGATCCCTGCTGATGGGAAGGGCTTTGAATGAAGCAGCGGTTTTATTTGACAAGCCCTGCATGGAGACCTGATGGCCGACTGGAATGCTCCCAGGGAGACGGAGCTGATCTCTTTATCTGTCCGTCCTGTATCCTATTAGAGTATCACCTCCCATCACACCCTCTATTCAAAGGATGAGAACAGCTTTTACTAAGCTGCACACTCCGTCTAGCCCTCTCTTTACCTTACTTACTGTCTCTGTCCCCTCTTCATCCCCCGTTGCTGCCCCCCTCCACACATTGCCACACATTTTCACTCACCATGTCCGCTTGTCAGTGTCTCTCACACAACTGATTTTCCTTACGTGAACAACAAAATGAGGCGTGGGTGATTTTTTTCCAAAATGACTCATGTGACAATTTTGTAGCATGGTCAAGTACGACTGTTAAAATAGGTTTTACAAAACTGATGCCAAGCTACTTGGTTAAGATTGCGTAATTGTTGCTTACATGACTAAAAGATGCCAGCACCGACTTGCACCCTTTGTACATCAAACTGGCGCCTATTACCTCCTCTAACAGAAACTTTTGCAGTGCTTTGGCAGCAGCACTTTCCCACTTTTGCTTCTGGAAGACAACTGTTATAATTCAGAAGGTCACAAAAAAACAATTTCTCTGGTACAAGGAAACAAATTGTATTTCATTTAAGATATCTGATACTGTAATTTTGCCAGAAAGTGCAGTTTTGTTTTTGCTTTCTCTCTCAGCTCTATTCTTCTGTCATTTCCCTTTAATCCCTTTCTTTCTGTCTTTCTTTTCTCTTTTTTTTTTGTCCACTTGTTTTCAAAGCACCAACTGCTGGCCAGAGAACTGCTGAGGCAGCACCGGGTTCAATTTCTGAAGCACCACACGGACCCCATCAAACAAGCGATACCCAAAACACAGTGGCAGCAGAGCGAGCAAGCGAGCGAGGCAGAGAGAGAGAAACGAGGCGGGTGGGGGCGAGGGCAGTTGCTGTTGCCCGGGACTGCCTGCCAAGAATCGATGAGGGATAGACCGATGACTGTTGAACAACCCCGCTGGTACAACCAACTGCAAACCGCATACACACAACACGAGCCACCCCAGAGACAGTCCTGACTTGCTAAAGAAAAAGCAATAGATTTTTGTTTTCCTGTTATATATATAGTAAAAACATAAATTTCTTTGATGTGTGCTATGCTATAGTCTCCCCACACCAACTGATAAGCAATCATAAGACACATTTTGTTGCCAAATTGTTCTTTGATTCAACCTATTTATGTATAACACAGAGTTAAACGGCATATCTATCAGTGTTCCTTTATATGTGCGTGTACAGTAGCCAGATTGACACCATTATGTCTTTTCTCCCTCCCTCCACTCTATAAGCCAATTCGCCCTCGTCACTATGCTATTAAGCAGCTTTGCAGGAGTACCGCTACAGCTACGGCTGTAACTGTGGGAATATGTGTTGCGATGGTTTTGTGTGTGCATTCGTATGTGGAAAAGACAGCGGGATGACTGCAGAATAACCCCCAAAGAGTGCTTTGCCACCAAACGCGTCCTCTCCTCTCTCCAATATCTCCAGTACATTACCCTTGTTTCACCCTATTGCACTTCCTCACACACTCCCTCTGCTTTTGTCACAGTAATCTGTTCAGGCGACCCAGCCTTGAACTTTTAATAATGTTAAAACAATAAAGTAAAGCAACAGAAGTGTGAATCCCATTCTAGACAATTGTTCAGCAATGTTTTTTTGTTTTTTGTACTTTAAATGAATTTCTAAATGTTATTTATTCACTGGTGAGGGTTGATATTCCAATTATTCCAATTACAATACAGCTGATTCTTTTCAGTACAAGATAGCTATGAGAACAGTTGTTACAAGTTTTTTCCTGTAATTCGAAATACATTAAATTGATGAGAAATGATTACTGTCTACTTTGCATCAAAGTTTTTAATAAACCTCTCATTGATCATTATTATAAACCTCCTTTACTAATTTCTACATTGTCCTCCTTTCTTTTTTATTTTCTTGCCCCCTTCGTTATGTCCATTCCACAGTCCTTCCCACCCACTGCAGTGATGTCTGCACACAGGACTGTGTGTGTGTGTGTGTGTGTGTGTGTGTGTGTGTGTGTGTGTGTGTGTGTGTGTGTGTGTGTGTGTGTGTGTGTGCATTTTGTGTGTCTGTGCATGGGCTGTCAGGTTCACTAGACGCTCAGTGGCAATCAATAAGTATTTGGGCAACAGCTCAACATCATTATAGAGGGATACTGAGACTCGCCCTGGGTGGACAATGTGTGAGTGTGTGTGGATAACAGCTACCTGAAAATGGCCAGGCTGTAGTAACTAGAACACAAAACTTTTCTCCTTATGTATAACTTGTCCTGCTTGTGGCAAGTTTGGTCTGCAACTTAAACTATTCTGACACAATTTGTTACACAACGTGCAAACATACTTTCCTCCTTATTCACCTGATTGTTTTGGTGTGATTTTATTTAACTGGCGCACTGTCTTTAAGACACTGTGAGTGTTTTGTTTCCAATGTAAATGTATTTTTAGAGAATAACGGTTGTAGGAGTATTTTTTCAGCTACTCGTTCTTAATAGATATAAGATGCTAAAAATGATGACACCTTCAAATATCTGCTGTATTAACTTAACAAAGGTACAGTGCAGCATTATGGACAAAAAATGATACTACTGAGAAGTCTGAGGAGACTTTGACCAATGAGAAGCACTGGTAACTGATGGGCTAGGAAGCCGGAGCTGACAAACTATTGACTTCACTCATCATTAGCATGAAGAGGCTAAATTGAATTAGCTAAAAAGTGACTGTTTCTGTTCTTTGTTTGCATTCCACTGGCACATTAAAGCCAAAGACAGCATATTACTGCCGGCAGCTATCACTTGTGTTTCCAGAACAAATAAAGATCTCTGAATTTTTAATTGTACCCTCACAATTTTAGCAGATAAGCCAAAGAGTCAGGGAAGGAAAGAAATTATGCTAGCTGAAACCGAGAAGAAAGAGAGAAATAGAAGAATTATGTTTTTAAATTAAACTCTCTGTTATGGGGTCCTTACATTACAATATAAAGCACCTTGAGGTGACTGTTGTTGGGATGTTGTAAACTGAATTGACCTTTTTTAGGTAGTGTAATTAGCCTTTCCATGCTATTGACAAGCCAAGAATAGCCAGCTCTGTAGACAGTATAAAGGTGGACACAGCTACCATGACGTCCGCTATAGGGTCGTTTTGAAGTCTCACGTTGAGCATTTCACCATCTCGGTTGCAAAAAAACAAAACAAAACAGATTTGCGGAGGAGAAGAGGCTCTGATTGTGAAACCACAAAGTCAATGGCTAACAACGTATGACTACCTACCTCCATATTTTACACAGTGTGGAGCCAAGTTGCTATCTTATGCATACAAATCACTAGCTTCGACATGCTAACGTCCAGCTACCTCAATCCAGCTCTCTCCTCATTTCCCACCACCAGTCTGCCAGTTGCTGGCTTCAACAAAAATACAGCCACTTCTCACTTCTCAGTAGTATACTTTTATTTCCACAATGCTAAGCCATAGAAGCAATTTTGACCACATGTAAACCTATTTTCCAAGCTTTTCTCTCAAAGGTCATCCAGAATACACTATATAGACAACAATATTGGGTTTTACTTGGGCTATATCTCTGAATTCAGATCGTTTCAGCCACATTCAGTCACAGGTGATAAAATCCAGGATGCCGCTATCTTCAGTTAGTCAATAAATTTCTTCCCTCCTAGATATTCCACTGTATGTGGTGTCATTACAAACTGGAAATGTTTAGGAGCCACAGCAACTCAGCCGGTAAGTTTCAGACCACGTAATATTACAAAGCCGAGTCGAGAGCCGAGGCGCACAGTGCGTAAAAGTCACCAACGCTCTGCTGACTCAATAACTGCAGAGTTCAAAACCTCCTCTGGCATTAACAAAAGCATAAAACAGCATCGTGGCACGAGTTACTATGGCCTAGCAGTTCATGTAGGACTAAGGAATGATTGGAAAAAAGCTGAGGAATGAAATAAAAATAGAAAAAAAGTCAAAGACATTAAGAATTACAGGCCAAGTAAGCAGAAGTGGGTTATTGGGCTACTGATAAAGCTTACAGGTAATGAAATATCTATAAACAGTATAAGTGATAATCATTCTTATTATTACTAACCTGCCCTTTCACTGCTATGATGAATATCAATTTTGGGTGTCAAAATTATGGTAATGTGTAGCCTATCACACAATAAAAAGGAATATGTGTAGAGGAGTAATTACTGCATTAAAGCCCCGCATAAATGCAACAAACACACAGCAGCAGCATGTGGCACGCATGTTTGGAAGTGGGATTTTGATGACAGTTACATCTGTGTTTGACAAGGCCCTCAGGCACAGAGTACAATGGCGTGTCCAGCGGGGTGGCCTGGGGGGGCACAGGCCACCCCCCCCCAACCAGACTGGCCACCCCAGGTGCCACCCCAAAGGCAAAACAATAAAATTCAATCAAATATCAAATGTACGATTATGTTTTCATGGTGAAGCTCAGATATCCGAGTGTAAGTGAATGCAGCATCGGCTTCTGCGCTATGTGCATCACGTTAGCAAAGGTAGGAGAGCCAAGCACGAAAGACGGCACTGCAGGAAACAATTTTTCGGTGAAAGAAAATGAGGACAGAATAAATGTCCCGGTAAGTAATATTAAGTTTGTTGAGTTTAGTAAACTTCGGTGAAATTAGAATCCCAAGGAAAAAATAACACTTAAAGAATTATTGCAGCCCTCGAATATTTCTGACAGTATGCTACTGAGGGCAGCTAACATAAGAGTTATGAGTTATAAGATATAATCTAAGTCGTAACATTGCTGTATGGAGCTGCAGATTTGGTTGCAGGTTAACATAGCTGGACTGGCCATCGGGCATACCGGGCATGTGCCCGGTGACTTATTTTTTATTTTTTTTTGTAATGGCATGAACAATGAGAGGTGGTGGATTGGCCAGATGCAGGTCGATGTGTAAAAATAACTCAGTTGTTTGGTGGTGGCTATGGCGGGGCTTCCACAGAGGCAACAGGTGGATGAGGGAAGGGGAGGCAGGAGGAGAGACCCGAGGCAGCCACCAGTCCGAGTGTCAGGTGAACTGAACTTCAGGTAAGAAGTTATGACCTGCAGTCTATCTGGGTCAGATATGAACCAAGTTTAGGTGGAGTTTATTTTCGTTGTGCTGACTTTTTACCCTCAGTTGCAATAACTCGTACTGCGTTCTAGCCAGCTTGATGGAGTTTTTAGGTGGGTGGGTGCTATGATGTTACTGATAGTGAACTTTATTTTATTCATAAGGTTAGTTAGTAGAGTTGCCAACGGCTCCTTAAAAAAATGGAATGGTCCCTCAATCAGAGAAAATATTACACGTTTCGTATTGAGCTGAGAAGAGACGCAGTTTGTCCCGAACTTTAGCTAGAATGGAAAAAGACACAAAGCTGGAGTTATTCTGTGTTTACGCTGCACAGCTGCCTCTTCTTCTCTCATTCTCCCCCTCCCTCTCCTGTTGCTACTTCAATCATGAAACTGATCAATGATCAGCTGATCGTCTCTCTTGTTTATTTATCGCCCACTTTGTGCCAGAAAGAGGAAACCAGCGGATGTCGCGCTAAACAACGGCAGCACGTTTAAGCTTGATCAGCTGTTGTTAGAATTTATTTAATATTAATTTCTAGTATCAGCTGATGTTTGCTGGAGCCACAGCTGTAAAGCTGCTGGTCATGATGTCGGTTTGGTTATCTGGTGAGAGGGAAACATGAAGATGAAACCAGGAGATGTCCTTACTGAATCATCAGAGCTGAACAGGTGATGGAGAAACAGGTTTACCTTTTAGGTGACAGGAATGAGTTGAAGGGAAGTTATGAACTGTTTCTGAGAGACAAATAACACCAGGATCCTTTTCTAAGCAGCTGACAGCTGGTAACTGTGCAGGGGCGGATCTAGCAAAGTGTTGCCAGGGGGCAGGTAGGGCATTAACAGGGAAAGGTGGGGCACAAAGAAATACTTTTCTTTCTTATTCTCATTTAAAATATCTCGCTTTTATTAAATAATTATCTAAATCTTACAACCAAAGTTTTTATCTGACGTAAAATGTATAGAAATCATACATATACCAACAAGACTGTACATCACTGTCACAACAGCATTTGTTTTCAGTCAAAGGCTTTATGGCTTTAATACCTGGGGGGCCCGTCTCTAGTCAAAATGCCCGATTTTCTGTCCCAGTCCAGCCCTGCAGGTTAATACTGGCAGTGTCACCATGCCAGCTGACTGGATTTCATCATCAGCCAGTGTTGTTCTTTATCAATATTACCAAAGTTTACCATAAGGCAGCATAGAAAGTATTTACTTGCCTTTAGGTTTTATTCAAATGTTAGTCTTTTCAGTTGTTTCCCCACTTTTTTCCTGTTTCACAATCAAACACCAGTTTGTGAGAAGATTATCTTCTTTTTTTAACAGGCAGATAAAGTTTTGCATTGGCTAATTTGTCAATTGTTTGTTACAAATGTTCATATTTTAATATTAAAAAATGTTTTTGCCCAAAACATATGTGTACTATATGTCAGTAAAAATACTATGCAAATATTGCTGTCCTTGAATGCTGAGTAAACACTGACAAAACACTGATTGTATCTCTTGTCCTTTAGCAACGCAGTATCTAAAAA
The DNA here is from genome assembly GCF_057382095.1 of Aulonocara sp. 'chitande type north' Nkhata Bay. Taxonomy (NCBI): domain Eukaryota; kingdom Metazoa; phylum Chordata; class Actinopteri; order Cichliformes; family Cichlidae; genus Aulonocara; species Aulonocara sp. 'chitande type north' Nkhata Bay. Next base: position 16,920,407 of record NC_141347.1, read on the forward strand.
CTTTGCACAGTAGTGGTTAAAATCTCATTCTAATAAGAGTTAAAAGCGCATTCGGTTATTAGGTTTACAGGGTTATTGAATTATGGTTAATAGAATTGTTTTTAACATTATCTGCCAATTACATCTGCCACCCTTCTCCAAATCTGTGCCCCTACCTGGCCCCCCCAACAAAAATTTTCTAGACACGCCACTGACAGAGTAGCAGTGATATGACTGCAGTACATCACAGGCATGATGATGTTTTCTGAGGACGTAGGAGTGTTTTAGATGGAGCATCAAAGTCAAGTGGCTGGCTTAAGGCAGATGCGTAAGAAGGGGGTTTTATGAAAGAAAACTGGTAGCGCGCGCTCTCTGTGAATTCACATTAGGTGACTAGTGAGATAAGTGAGAGGGACAAATACACTCATATGTAGAATGTGGCCAATCTAACCACAGACAAATACAACCGGACATGCGCATTCACACAGTCAAACTGCCCTGTGACGTACTTACATTGAAAGACTGCTGACTGATTCCCATAGTACAGGGAAGGCCTGCAGATCTGAGTCTCGATGCGCAGAACGCACATGCACGCTCGCAGACAGACGCACACACTTGTTCAACTGCAAGAGATATTCTGAAGCTGCTTCCATCTTGATCACCCATCCTTGTGTTTGCTTGTGTATGTGAGAATCTATGTGCATGTGTTAAAGAGACAAAAAAAGGGAAGCTGAGAAAATCAGATCATTCTGCTGCAAAGTCCCATGGGATGACAATCACAGGGTATTTCAGGAAGTCTTTTACAAGCGTACTCACCGGGGACCCAGGTGTGTGTGTGTGTGTTGATATGCATGTGTATGACAGAGAGATGGAGAAAGAGCAAAAAGGTGTGCAGGCTCAGGAAATCTTTGAACTCCAACACATTCCCAGTTTTATTTGCACCCAGAGTATGACATTCAAAACTTTACTAGAAAGTCAAGAGGCCGGGAAGATAAGAAAATGGCTAATTCTTCACGGATAAATAAGAGTCCTTCTACCAATATAAAGCAGCTTTTGTAGCTTAATAAAACATTTAGTGTTGTTTGGTTGGCAACTAAGGCATTGCTTCAAAGACGATATAACAGCCCCAAGTAATAAAAGTCACAATTTAACAGCTGTAGAAACAGGGAAAAGAGCTTATGTCTACAGCAATGACAAGAGAACACAAAGAGCATACATCAAGTGGCATGTGTCCCATGATGCAGCAGCGTGCAAAACTCTTGAGCCAACAGTCATGTCTTTTATGTTGTTTCCAGGGAGCCAGACTTTCCTGTAATTCTTTTTACTATTGATCTTGAGCAATAGTTCTTTTTTCAAGGTCTTTCAGAGTGTTTCTTTGTTCATTGGTTGCTTTTTCACTCAGTTTTGTCAGTCCAGTCCTTTCAGAGGAATACTTTTTGTTTGCTTACTGACTTATGAATCATATCGCATAAAAATGTACAAAAGTCAAGGGATGACCAGTGTTGTGTGTGCAGGCGACTGTTAAATTGTGTAAGTAGCAGCCTCTCAAAAGTATTAAAATATCGCTTATTGATTAATATTTTATTGGTGGCTCCAGACTTCAAAGTGACTTCTGCCCAATGTTACAATTCCTACTCATAAAAGGGATGCCTCTAAAGTCAAACTCTGGATCTCCATTAACTCTAGAAGTTAAGCACCATATAGTGATTAAGAGTACATTATTTTAAACCTGCACTGAGCAGAATTTTCATCTTTATATATCTTAGATTCTAAATATAAACCGGGATTAAGGCTTGGATGATACCCCCAACCCTCCCTGTGAAGAATGTTAAAAGTGACACTTCCCTCCCAAATCCTTCCCCCTCTCCCCTCCTTTTACTCTCTTTCTCTTGCTCTCTCTCCCACTTTAAATCCTTTCTTATCTCATCCTGTCCTTCCCTCCAGCTTCTTCTCATCATTCCACTTAAACTCTTTCACTAATGAGTTCCTCCTCTTCCTCTTCACCGTCGTCACCCCTCCCTTCCCGGCACCCACTTCCTTTGCCTTTTGTTTCAGTATTATATTCTTCTGGGGAAAAAAGTCACAGACACAGACTGCAGCAGATATGTATGTTACTAATTCTATCTGTGTCGTGGACAATTATTTCCTGCTCATGACTAAATGTTTGACTTTTGGTGGGAGGTGAGCAGAAGGGCTGAACTGAATAATCAGTCTAGACTTGCAGACACTAATGAGGTGAGTTCTTTCAAAGGGGGACATCATGGTCAGCATCTAAAAATGAAATGTGTCTTTCTCAGAAAAAAAAACATATATAAGAACACAAACACCAAATAAGAACAAGTCTAATGCCTGTGTGCACGAGATGATGTCAAACACACTCATTATTCAAAAAAGAGAAGGAAAATAAAATAAAAATATGTTACACATATTACTATTTTTGAATGATAGATACAGTACGCTAGTTTTTAACTCCATTGAGAAATTTACACTACTTTTGCAATAATGTGTAACATAGGCTTAAATCTATTGTTTGTGTCTATGTCACAAAACTACCAATAGTAAAACTTAAGTTACAGGCTGCACACAAATGCCTATCCTAATGAGGACACACACAAGGTCTTTCTGTTAGTGTTTAAGTTTGAACACAAAGTCAAACAGATTAAATCCAACCCAAAGAGTCTTCAGGCGATCTCCATTGCAATTCTACTGGGGAAAGAGGTGCAAGTAGAAACTAAAGCTACACTGTTACAAGCCTGACTGCTCATCATTGCCTAAACAGCTGCTGCAGATCAGGCTCTGGCTGCTGAGCTGGGGTCAGCATACACTCCAAATCAGTATCAGAGCAAAGCATATAACAGACCACCGGTCCACTGTGTCCATTTCAAGGTTTGGAGAGCTAAAGCGTGAAATGGACACACATGCATAAGCTGCGGTACCAACAGAGGGAGATATTTTATTTGAAGCCATGAAAATAATCACAGGAAAGCTGTTGAACAGACTTTCACATTAAATACATATTAGCCACCTAGCTTAATCATTTTCGGCATCAAAAGACCTTCGAATGTACTTCATACCTTCCTTGCTCGCTAGCGACTTCTTGGCTTTAAATATGTGATCTCACCCTGCTGGTACTGCAACTTCTGCATGTGTATCCATTTTACGCTTTGCCTCTCCAAAGTGTGAAGAGGACACAGTGGACCGGCATGTCTATTGCACGCTTTGTCTTGAGATTGGGTTGCACACTGAGCTGCATCATCACTCTGGGATCTTGGCTAGCTTTGTGTTAGCATGCTGTATGTACAGATGCTTTCAAAGAGGTGATGTCGTGTTAGCAGTACAATGCAGTTTTTGATTCCTTGATGCAGTTTGCACGCTGTTTGCACCTTCATGCTTTGGACTTTCCATACAATGAAAATAAAAGTAATTTTTTGTATCCCCTCAAAGTTTGTAGACCGCTGTACTGTTTCTTTCTTCTCACACTTGACTCTTATTCAGACGTGTTTGTGTTGTCTAACTTGTTTCAGGTGTGCTCATTCTTCAAAACCTTTGGTGACTGTTCCTTGTCTATATAAATAAACTTTACTCACTTACCTACTTTTCCTGAACTGAAGAGGAAACTGCAGAAATGCTGTCTGCCCTGATTTATGATGACAGAGTTATAGTGGCCTCAAGAAGAGAGAGCCACTTTCTTTCCAAAATTCACCATAACCTGAATGCAATTTTGAAGTCCAATATCTTTATATGGTCATGTCACTTTTTGGTGTCTTGTATATTTGATCCTCTGGCTACATTTTTCTTTTTTCGCAAAATCAAGTTACAGATGCCTTTAAATAGTTTTAGAAATTCAAAGGAAAATTTGCAGTGACTTTGCAAAAGAAGAATTTGTTATGCTGAACTTCAGTTGCTGTGCGATAAAATCATCAGGGGAGACGAGTTTCACATCCACTCACACGGAGCTGAGCCAGAAAGGACCAGATTCATGTTTGAGTCATATTGAACACAGTGGAGCACATCCTGTCCTTCCATTCCTTCTTCACTCGCCTTTTCTGCATCCTTATCTCTAGTTCCCATCCCATCGCTTTGCCATTCCAGCCAAGAGAAGGCCAATGACCCTGCAGTCCCTCCATGTGTGTGTCTCTATGTTAAGGGTAATAGTTGCACAACAACCTTCCTTTCTGACACCAATAACACTTCCGTGCAACTACAAGAAGTACAGAGCAGTACCATGTTTTATACATCTTCTTATAGAAGTCTTGGTATATTTTATATTTATACTTTCAGTAAAATTACATTTCTGTGAAATAGTACTTGCTCCCTTCCCGATTTCCTAGTTTTTTGCATTTTTGTCACACTTGAATCTTTGGAATAGTCAAACAGGTTATGCTGGAAGACCATACAATATGCTTTTGTGAAGTGATGACTTCTTTTATTAAGGCAGAAAAAAAATCCCACTAACATGAATTAACTGTGATTAACCACATTTTTTGGAAATCTGAGTGCAATTTCATCTTGTGCACTCAGGCTTGATTACTGCCAGAACTGTTGGAACAAGAAATCACTTAAATAGAAACGTCTGACTAAGTGAAGTAGGCTTAAAGACGTCAAAATGCAACACATTATGATACAATCTAAAGTAATAGCTGATAAAAAAAACTGATTATCAGTCTGAAAAGGCTTACAAAGCCATTTTTAATGCTTTGAGAATCCAGTGAACCATGGTGAGAGCCATTATCCACAAATGGAGAAAACAGGGGTGAACTTTCCCAGGAGTGGCCGGCCTACCAAAATTCCTCTAAGAGCGCATCAACGAGTCATCCAGGAAGTCACAAAAGAACCCAGAACAGCATTTAAAGAACTGCAGGTCTCAATTGTCTCAGTTTTTTATGATTCAATAAAAAGAGACTAGGCAAAAATGGCAGCCGTGGAAGAGCTTCAAGGAGGAAGCCACCGTTGACCAAAAAAACCCCAAAGGGTCATTTCACAACCGCCAAAAAACATCCCGATGATCCCCAAGGATTCTGGGAAAATATTCTTTGGACTGACAAGACAAAAGCTGAACTTTCTGGAAGGTATGAGTCCAGTTACATCTGGCATAAAACTAAGACAGCATTTCATTTTATTCATGTACAACTTGCTGTAATTTCAAAGGCTTTGCAAAAACAACTCCAAAAGTTATCATGGTCTTATCAAAGTATGAAATTAAATCAGATTCAGATGCTTTGGAATAACCTTAAACAGGTTGTTCATGCTCAAATACCCTCCACCATGTCTGAATAACAACAATCCTACAAAGAAGCCTCAAGACATCACTTGCAATAAGAAATCACCTTCACATTTAAAAGAGGAGTAGTACATTAATTTCAGGTTAGTATCTTAAATTAGATTTAAAGTTGTAAGAATTAAAAGTTGTTGTTTTTTTATTATTTACATCAACTGTGGCTAAATGCAATGCTTACTTTTTACTTTTAATATTCATATGAAGTGCTCTCCATACTTGTCACAGCAGAACCCATTCAGCAGCCTGTCTATCCATCTCTTCCTCAGTGTTAAAGCTTTGTGTATCTATATCCCCTGTTTTTTGAGGCAAAGGCACAACTGGGACTGATCGGATGAATGGCCAAATCTTATTTCATGCTCGTTACACACACACACACACACACACACACACACACACACACACTATCATCCGTTCATTAGCTGCAACAGGCTAATTGGGCTCGGGGAGCCTGGAGCACGAGGACGAGAATAGGGAGAGAGTAAGGATGCGAGGAGGAAGAGGAGGCCATCAATATACACATGGCGGACGTAAAGGTTAGTGTTACCGAATCTTGATGCCCCGCTTCGTCCCTCCCTGAGTGATGTAAAAGATGAAGATGGTATATGGAGATGGTATATGGAGGGAAAGAATGAGGTGTGGGAGAAAAAGGGGGGAAAAAAGATGAGCGTCAGACCCAGAAACCACTTAAAGGAGAGGGAGAGATGTGATAATGCAGATTTCTGTATGTGTGTGAAATTTGTGCATATGTGTGTGCCATAGGTTAAATCTTTGTGTGTGCCTCATCACCGAGGTCAGGGTGCCCGTAGGCAGTTCATTCTAGTTGGCACTGCTGAACACAGCTGCAGAAAAATCCTCCTTTTTCTCTGCTTTGCTATCATGCTGCACTCCCCTATTGCCTTTTTTCTTTGCTTCTCCTAATGTTCTTTTTCTCCCTTTGTTTCATTCCCCTTTTCTCCCTTTACAGATTTCAATCTAATTTTCCGTTGTTAGAGTCCCTTCCCTTCTCTTTGTCCCATCACACTTTCTTTTCTTTTTCTCACTGCAGGCACTCAAAAGGGGCTCTATGAAGACAGTAATCTCCCAATACCAACAATCTGCTTTGATTCATTCCTTTCTTTCCTATCTCGCCAAGCACTTTTGTACTTAAGGTTTCTTATTCTGTCTCCACCTGCTTCTCTATCAGCCTCAGTCATCTATCTCTCAAGTGCATCCGCAGCCAAGCCAAAGAGATGCCCATAATTTCCTCATGCTTTCATGTTTAAGCAAACATATATACATGGAGGTTACAATTCACACCGGCTCACCAAAAAATATAGAAGAATGCTAATTTCTGTGGTGATATTGGGTCAGAATTTGATGTCAGATCTCAGAGAAATGTTTCCTGAAAAATACCTTTATGAAGGCGATGTAAGCATGATTCTATTAAACATCTTTTTCAAATGAAATAAAATATCTGTGCACATGAGAGCAGTATTTTGAATTTTTTTTCCTGTTCTTCAACCCTTCAGTTTGCAAAGGGGCTAAAACTACTTGGTTCAGTTAGTAAATAAATTGAAAGGCTAGACTCAGTGTAAGATGAAAAATGACAAGTCTGAATTGCAAAACACATACATTTACTTTAGTAGAAGAACTAAAATATGGAGCTGGAAATAGGTCATAGGTATACTGTATTTATCCCAAGTGATCCAAACAGTGAAACTACAAAACAAAAAAAAACTGTTGTGTTAACTCCAGAGAATCTAAATGTTTTATTAATGACATTAACGAAGACTTTGTTCAATCAAATTTACTAATTCATTTTGTAATTTTTCGAGACAGACTGCTTTAAAATATCCCCATAAAAAAAAGTCAACAGGCTGTAAAACTATGAGTAAAACTGTCCTCACGGGAGAATTTAATTAAATCATGTCTCATTTTGACACCTTAATAGGTGCAGAACTTTCACATCAGCCCATTACTTTTACCTCAAAGGTCTCCATTTTCCCAGAAGATAGTGCGTCATTGTTAGGTATGTTAGGTGGGATACGGCGGGCATGTAAAGCAGCTAAGCTTACGCTTGACATGAAAATGCAAAAATCTGAGAGAAAAAAAGGAACGAGAGGTGAGAGAGATATCAGTGTGTATATTTAGTATTGATTTTTTTCTCGCTCCTCAAAATCAATAGTTCACAAAAAGATGCAGGTATTGTAATATCAATATTTACATTAGCGCGCACCCATCATTAGCGCGCACCCATCATTAGCACGCGAATATCAGTCAGAGTGAAAAGTGCGCTGCCGAACACAAGCACACACACACACATAGCCTCTGCTGTGTGTGAGAAACAAAAGAGGCAGGCTTTATTGTCTGAATAATTACTTTACACGCCACGCTCACTCTGAAAGTAACCACAAGACACACAGCAAAATACAACACACTCTGGAACCGTCTAAACAAACACCCGTGGAGTGGATTACACATCCTTCTCTGGTCGATACCGAACACCGTCATGCTGCTTTTGCCACCAAGATAAAAACCTGCCTCTGTGTGTGTGCGCATGTGCAAAGGTTCTTTTCTTTTTACGGCTTCAACTGAGGTGTTCCTCCATTCACCCCATGTTCAAATACGACTTTGACACACATGCAGCACATGTACGCTCGCAGGCGGCTCTACCACACAGACTGTGATCCTCAGTAATGCTGGCTTGCGGGATGCAGGCGACTGTCACTGTTGGCGGTGTGTTGCTATGACGCTGTCTCAACTGCTGGACAATTTCCTTTTGTTTTGTGATAAGCATGTACGCAAATGCAGAAACAACCACACGTACACTGCTTAATATGCAAAAGAGAAAAAAAGCCTGCTTGAGTAAGTCCCATAGGTGTAAACTGATTGAATTAATAATCCAATAAAGACTCAATACTCAGAGGGCTCCTTCTTTTTTCCCGCAAGTGACACAGTTGATGCATCCCACACGCACAGAAGCCCATCAGACACATATGAACTAAAAGGAACGGTTGGAAAAATTATTGTCTGGATCGCATGCCGCCTTCCCCGCCGAGGTCCCTCGGGTGGATGACGAGGCGATGTGAAGAAAAGGTAATTCTACTGCGGCGACGGTGGTGAATCTCTGTGTGAGCACCATGAAATAGAGTAGGGGCAGAATCTGATCGAGACACTTCCCTGTGAAGGTATTACAGGCACATACAACTGGAAGGAGACCCCGGGGCAGACCCGGAATTCACTGAGGGGATTACGTGTCCCTTGTAATCTGGAAGCACCTTCAGGTGAGCTAAGAGGAGCTGGAAAACAGGGTTTAGGGGATAGGAGAAGGGTGCTGAGGCTACGAGCCCTGAGTATTTACTAGAAAACAAATTAATAAATGAGTGCATCGCTACTTGTTATTTTTTATAATTTGTCTGCTACACATTCTAGATGTGTTTGTCCTTAAAGTAAGAAAACAAGCAGGCAGAGGCTTGATAGAGGGTCATTGATCTTATCTTCCTGGGGAGTCCGTAGAAGGCTGCTAACCCGACCCATCTATCACTTTACCAGGTATATGCTGAATACTGAAGAGCTCCCGGTGCTGTCTCTGCCATCTGAGCAGTCATGAACACAGTGGATCCCAAGTGTTGCACGGCTCCAGCACAGTATACTTATTATGAAATGGAAATGCATTGGAGTGCGTCTTAAAGAAGTTCTTATTTAATCAAATTCACTGAGCAGTGAAATAAGTAGTATTAGAATCAGTACTTTGGGTTTTGGTTTTCCACACAGATGCCACAAATTTTAGTTCATCCACCTGTTTGACAAAAAAAAAGAAAAATAGATCAAATGGAACTCTCTTTGGTTAAAGATTGTGCTGATCTATGGAAATCCTCTTGAAAAGCTGAGTTCTAGCAACCTTGTGTGAAATACCTACTAAAGTAGTCTCTGATCTTGATCCTCGCTGCGTGCATGTTATGCATGGTTCTCCATGTTACAGTCTTATTCATCTCTGATCCTTTTATACCCTCACCAGTCAAAATGTCATATTCCTGACAATTCCGCCCAGAACACCTTATCTTCTGTTCAATCAGGGCTCATTATCCCATCTAATAAAATCATCACCACATACCCATGGCTCCGTGTGACCACAGCCAGATGTTCACTGACAATACTTCAGCACAGCTATCATAGGGCAAAAATCTTCATTAGTGCGTTATTTTCGGTGTTTACATCACCAAATAATGTGGTCAGATTTCATTATCAGGGACCCGGCTCTGCTCAGCAGAGGGACAGATGCTGCCAACACAGAGACAGCTTTGCAGCGCTAGCCTTCGCTTTCTGGCATGGACATATGTGGGTTGCCGGGGGCTGCGGCTGTCACAGGCTGTAGCTCTTCTCCGAGCTAGCTGATGCGAGTGGATGGGGTCGATGTGATTGGTTGATAAGAACAGAGCGATTTTGTATGTGTGTGTGTGTGTGAGAGAGAGAGACAGACAGAGAGAGATGATGGGTTGGGTGGCTGGTCGCAGGCCGGCGTGCTTTTATTGCTGAATTATAAACATCTGTAAACAGACAGTGTAAACCAATATATCTGAGGTGAACTCTCAACTCACGCAGGCACTGGCAGCACAGACTGTGAAAAAGCTTTCAAAAACAGTGACAAGGCAGACGACAGGCGAAAAAAAGGTGATTTCATCACACGGCCACAGAGAATGGACAGCAGAATAAAGGCAAAAGAGAGGTGTGAAGGAAAAATTTAAGAAGAGATGAAAAGACTTAAAAGAAAAAAAAGCTGTGGGAAAACAGGGCAAACAGAAAGGAACCCAGGAAAGGAGGCACGAGAAGAAGAGGAAGAAGAAGAAGGAAGGGAAAGAGGGAGGGAGGGAAGAGAGGTTAGCTGGATAAGTGGGGCAGTGCTGCAGCGTGACACATCAGCATTCTGAGCACAGCGGCAGAGAGCAGCGCAACAAACGCAGTCGCACCCAGTCCTTCTCTCTCTCTCTCTCTCTCTCTCTCACACACACACACACACACACACACACACACACACACACACACACACTGCAGACATGTATAAAACACACCCGCACAAGCATCAAACATGTACAGCACTGAAAGGCAGAGCGTGCATCAAACACAAGCGCAGACAAACAAGCTTCTGAATGCTCCGATAAAAGCGCAAACTGCCAGGTCGCATAATTTCCTCTTAAAACACATACAGTAAGTCGAACGCAACTATAAACATGCGCGCTACAACAGATGACAGCTGATTTGAGACTGCCTTAGCCACTGCAGAGCTACAGATCCTGGGTGTTCCCTGAAGTGGCAGACTACACCGAGAGGATGATGCTGTGACTAAAGCATGCTCAGTGTTGAATCCACTCACTTCACTCTACAAAACGAGCTGTTCAGGATTCATTAAGTGGATGCTTGATTAATATTGATTGCAGGACTGACTGAAGTTTGCCTGATTGATTGAAAACAAATTGTAAAGAGTGTTTTTCTTTCATTTTTTTAAAGTATAAGTAGGTCCTGATTGAAACTGGTGGAAATAACTGCTGTCTGGTAAAGTATATAAAATTAAAATTAAAAAATAAATAAAGGCTTAAAAAGCACAGAAAATTAGAAGAGTTAGGAATGGATGCACAATACGGGCACAGAAATGTATAACACCCCTCTCCTTGCCCAGATCTAACCCAGAGGCACAGAGATAAACATGGCAAAAGCAACAGACGAGCCTGACGAGCCTGGAAGGTCATACAATTCTACAAGTCCATTCTTCTTCACCCGGGCAGCAAATATCTACACCTTAAAAAAAGAAAACACTTTTTTAAAAAATGCTTTCACGTCTGAGCTTCTGTACGGAAAATGTGACAACATCCGTGACCCAGGGGTTTAATGGTTCTGCAAGGCAAAAATGAAACTTGTAATTCAGGTGAGTGGATTCAGGTAAGCGCTGGTAGTATTCACATCTTGAGAGCAAGACAGGTGGGGTAAAGGTCGCCCCACATTCACTTGAGATCTCTGTTCACTGACAAAATTTCAAACGCGCTATGAAAGAGCCAAGTTTCAAAGACATGGATTAAGTTAAACCCGAGGAATCAAAGAGGGGCTGCGTATGATTTGACTCCAAAGACTGAAGGATCACTGAGAGCTACTGTGCGTGCTGCATTCGAGTACTTAGGGAAAAAGTTTGGCAGACAACAGAGCTCTTCCTTTAATTCCATTCCAGTCTCTTAAGGGAGGTAATATAAACCTCAAATGTGAACTTTTTGCAGGAGAGAGGCTTTTTTTCTATATAGCCATTACAATAATTGGGAACTTCAATCATTAGTGAATGAATGCCATTGATTTCTATTGGAGTCTGATTTAACTCAACGTGACTTCTTTCTGGCCTTGCAACACAGAAAAACTCACGATAAGGTCGAAACCACAGTGAAGTTAGGACTTTTACTTCATCACTATAAGTGTCAATGTTGGATTTTATATTTTAACAAAAACTCATGTCACAGTAATCTATAGAAAATATATTAAAAAAGCATGGTGTGAGGAATTATATTGGAAAAACTGTTTTAATCTCTGAAAAAAAAGATTACTGGATGAAAAGATCAGGGTTTTTTTCATCTCCTACCTCATCATATGTCTGCACACCTTTTATATCCGGTTTAAAGTCAATTTGTGTACAGTTCAGCTGAACTTCTGCATCATGAGTCAATGTGAAGCTAAACATTGAGAAGCTCAGAGGAGCTTCCTATACTGCGTTACTCTTCAGCAGTGTGCAACACACGCCAGAGTGAAATAGCCCCAACAGTGGTTTATATGTGAGTAATAGGGAGCCTCTAGTGGTCAAAAGTGGTGCCTACACCCATTATTGTACACCTGTATCTATAATAACTTTCTTATAACCAAAGTAGTACTTTTAAAGTTTAATGTGATGGGTTATCACAGCTGTATTCTTCCATACAAAGCATACTTTCACCATTTGCTGTTTTGCTTTCAGCAAAAATGTGCACACACTGATGTGTATGCATGTGTAAACACACTCGCAAACACACACATACATGCACAGAATCATTCCATCCATAATGTATGCATCATCTTATTATTGTCCAGGAAAAATTCAGACCGCACGCTGATAAGTGTATGTTTGTGTGGAAAGTCTAGCATCTGTCCTGCTGAAGTGTCCTGCTGTGAATCTCCACCACCTGCAGGCTGCTCCATTGTACCTGACCTTATGATGCAAGGCAGAGGTGAAGTCAACTCTCTTTTCAGGATGAGTGGGAGCGTTACTTTAGCACTTTAACCAAACAATCCCAAACTGTAAAGAGAGAAGAAATAGGGCGGTGCCACAGCAGCAGACATCTGTGCCACCTTACATCTTACTCTATTATAATCTCATGTAGTTCACAGCTGTAGTTCATCATAGTACCTGTATAATGATGGACTACTTAGATGCCTGATTACCGCTTCACACTCACCACTTTGTTAAGTACACCTGTTCAGCTGCTCGTTAATGCAAATGTCTAATTGTTCAATTGCAGCAACTTAATGTAATTTATGCATTGAGTTAGGGTGAAGATGACCTGCTGAAGTTCAAGCCGAGCATCAGAATGTTGAAGAAATGTGATTTAGGTGACTCTGAACTTCTTATGGTTGTGGGTGCTAAATGGTCTGGTCTGACTTTTTCAGGAGCTGTTGATCTAATGGGATTTTCCCACACAACCACCTCTTGGTCTGAAAAAGAGAAAATATCCATTAAACTGCAGTTTTGTGAGGGATTAAAGGAGAATATCCAGACTGCTTCAGGAAGACAACAGCAACTCAAATAACCACTTGTTAAAACTGAGGTATGCAAAAGAGCATCTTTGAATGCACAAGATAGCAAACCTTGAAGCAGTGGGGCTACCATGGCAGAAGACCATCCTGCTTGGTGTCAATGGTTCAGGGTGTTGGTGATGGTGTAATGATGTGGGGATGTATTCTTGGTACATTCTGAGCCAACTGAGCACCGTCACAGCCTACCTGAGTATTGGTTCTGACCATGTCCACCCCGTTATGATCATGGTATGTACATCTTCGGATAGATGCTTTCAGGAGGATAACACACTGTCAAAAAGCTCAAATCATCCTCAACTGGCCTCCACAGTCCCGAATAAATCCAACAGAACACCAACAGACAACCTTTGGGATGTGGTCAAACTAGAGATTCCTATAATGGATGCGCTGCCAGCAAATGTGCAGGAACTATGTGATGCTATTGTGTTAACGTGGACCGATATTTCAAAAAGAATATAGGCAGTAGTTAAGGAAAAGAGGAATCAAACTATGTACTAAAAAGTTGTATTCAATCTTACAGTCAACCTTTTACATAAGACCAGGGTTTTATACCACAGAGAAAACCTGGCCTTGTCTACAGTAATGCCCTCTACCAATGGGCTGGTTTGTTTTGATTTGGGATACTTGTGCTTGTATTTAAATTTTTTAACATTCAGTGGTTCTGAATTTTAATTATTGGACCTTTAAAATACCAATACATAATAATTTTATGTCATAGCTTATTAAAATTCCTTGTGGCAGCATCAAATTCTCAGATAAACACATTCAGCAGAGCCAAATATCAGCTTAATAAATAAAGTTCCTGGTATGACTGCATATGTTATACTGTTCCAGACATTTGAAGGGGTTGGTATTGTAAGAAATTATTTTAAGATTATGACAAGTTTGTAAGAACATTATGACCTTGTTCACTGAGTAGCCTTCACGATGCACAAGAGCTTGGACATTTGTTCATGTACAATGACACAACCTTTTCAATCTATTTCTATCTGGCACACAAAACAGTCATGTCTTCAAAACTCAACTATAACATTTAACCTCCTAGGACCTGTCGTCCACATATGTGGACATCACATTTTGGGTTATTTAGACCAAAATACTCAATTTTGCTCTACATGGGCCTGATATCCACTTACGAGGACATTATACTGCTACTGTTCTATCAAAATTTTAAACGAATATCCTCATATGTGGCTCTGATTTTTCATAAAAACAAAAATAAGGTAAAAAAAAATCTGGTAATTCTTTGTTTTTACATTCATTGGGCCCCAATCAGGCCAAATATCAAAGAAAAATTAAAAATGCATGCCGTGGAAGAGTTCGGGTCTTAGGAGGTTAAAGGACAGCTCTTGGTTATGCATGAATGACTATTTTCCTCCACTTGCCAAACAGTTTCACACGTTCGCATATGGCAGATCTTTCAGCACAAACTCAACAGTCATCACAGAGGCAAGGGGACAGTGACAGACGCTAACATTCCTTGTGCAGATTTTCCCAGTCAGTCCATGGTGTCCAACTGGCGACCTTCCCAGCACAAGACCATTTTGCCTACTTTTTTGTCACTGCCACTCATGAAAAGGGGGTTTTTCAATAACAATGTTCTAGAGGAGATGAGGCTTCACTATAGTTGATCCTTCATCTGCAAAACTGAGAAGAGGAGCGCCCAAAGAAGGATGTGGGAGGAGAAGGCTGAGGCAGTCTAAATCTACTTTATCCGACAGTATTAAAGGTACTTTGTGTGTATTTGTGGAAGGAGAAAGATGATGACCTACTTAATTGTGTTCTCATCTTTAGAACCGCACCCACTATAGCTCTTTTTAGACTTAATTAGCAATAACACAGATGCACACATAATGTATACACTGCCATATGTAAGCAGATAATTGCCTAACAAAAAACATTAGGAATATGGAAAGCATGAAGCCTGAGTCTCTCCGTATGTGTGTGTAACCATGGTAACTTCTGACCCCACTTCCGCCAGTCCCTTTATTGTGGCGGGAATGAATCCTGTATAAGTTCCGGGTCAATCAGCTGCATGTCCCTGCTCCTCTGGCTGCTGTTGTCCCTGTGGTTGGTGTACTTGTCAGATCACGACAAATTTTGCACTACAGGCCAGTTGACAGCGTGCAATAACCCGGCCGATTCATTCATCTTTACACTACCTCACACTCGACTCAACGGTGAGTTATTTGTTTGTTTTGTTTTGTCACAATTAATGTACATGCGGAGCCGCGATCGCACATCCTACAATGCCGGTAAGCTAATGCTAGGCTAGCGACAGTAAGTGCAATTACTAGTGTCATCTATTGAATATTGTTGTTTTTGTTTATTCCATTATGGCCGAATGTTGATTTAACGTATCTAGAGTTGAATGAGTGATTTGATTTTTGTAGTTTTGTCCGTTTTGGATGTTTTTTGTTACTTTTCTGATGAAATGCCGAAACGGCCTATGAGATTTTGCATTGAGTTAAATTCCATTTACATTATTGAATCTGTTGCGCAACACCTGTGATTAAATGAGTTTTGTAAATATATTTGATTAACTTTGGATAATATTTATTAGCTTTAACGCTGATATACTTTGATGGGACCCATGAGAATGTCTTTCTATAATAGTATTTAGAATGACATTCATTATAAGAGATGATGGTTTATTGATTGTTGTATGAAACGTGGCATTGATTACTTGACTTTGTTATTTATGTATTTATTTTGTCACAGCAGTAGAATGCTGTTTCATTTTCTTCTGTGAATGATAATTTCTGTTTTTTGACCTTGTTTAGGTCAGGTTTTTTTTTTTTTTGTTCTCCCGCGATCTGCCCTGATCAGCGCGAGATGGCGAGCCACCCGACCACCGCTACGTTGCGGTAGGAATTGTGAACCTATGGACTGAATCACAAATTGTTGACACATGACCTATCACAGGTCCATGGAACTAAACTAAATCACATACTGGACTACACCTCATCCCACCTCCTTTTGGAACCTAATAAGCTGTTTTGTATTGTCAACATTATTTTTGTTTGTGATATATATGCATATGTTTTTATTTCTTTTGTACATCCGTCTATACACTTCTCATAACAAACATAATATATATATATTTGAGCTCTACTTTTGTTTCCTGTGTTTTATTCACACCCTCAGGCTCCATAGTCGAATCTTATTCTGATTGCTCATTGTCTATGAGGCTGCAGTCAGGCGCCCTGGTCCCTTAACCGCGTTACAAGTGGCGAGCCAGCCAGGAGCCTTTGTGTGTGAATATTTTGGGGTCTTACGTACAATTTTCTTTACTTATTTACTTCGCTTTTGCTGAACATAAAATCAAAAATGGATTCAGTTGCACTTTCTGGCATAAATATATCACAGTCTGTGATGATCTCCGGTGTGTCTAACACAAAATCTGATAATGAAATTCTTGACTACTTGCGTACTTATGGAAATCTTAGCCGTCATTTTTACGTAAATGATCCCGCAAGTACTTTCTTCAAAAACCTGATCGCTGAGTTTGTAGATACCACTGCTTTTACAACTCTAGAGCCGTTTCTGCCATACACCCACTGTTCTAAAAGTGTTGCCGACCTTGTTTTCCGCGTCACAGCTTTGGCCTGTGAGTACGCCGCCACGGAGGACAGCAGCAGTCCCCCTCCCAATTACCTCAAAGAGCTCAAGCATATTGCTGATCGCAGCGGGCACCGGTTTGAAGATGTCTTGAAGACAGTAATGAGGCAGATTGGTCAACATTTGCATGAGGCAGGAGCAGGTGATGATGGAAAAATTGAATATGATGAGGAAAATGGAGTAGATGAGGACATTGGTGTAGAGGAAGAAGAAAGGGAACTGGAGCAGCAGCAATTGTCTTCACCTCCTGCCAGACAGGTTCCCACTGACCAGCAGGGGGCACGACCTCGTCAAAGCCAGACTGGACCAACTCCAAGAGTATCACTCACAGCCCCTGATCTCAACCCACCACAAATACAAAGGGTTGTTGTTGAGCATGTGGTCCGAAACCCAGACATAAGCACCACAACTTCACTACGTCTCCGTGCTTTTTCAGGAAGGATTCCTAAGCCAAGTAGTGAAGCAGATTTTGAATCATGGCGTTCCCAAATTGATCTACTGCTTGCCGACCCCAGTTTGTCAGCTCTATACGTCGCCAGGCGTATTATAGAGAGCCTGTTGTCACCTGCTGCTGATTTGGTTAAAGGT
Source organism: Aulonocara sp. 'chitande type north' Nkhata Bay (assembly GCF_057382095.1). Taxonomy (NCBI): domain Eukaryota; kingdom Metazoa; phylum Chordata; class Actinopteri; order Cichliformes; family Cichlidae; genus Aulonocara; species Aulonocara sp. 'chitande type north' Nkhata Bay. Next base: position 16,937,673 of record NC_141347.1, read on the forward strand.
CTAAGTCCCAACACATTGCCTTCAGTCATACTAAGTGTACTTGACTCCGCTTTTGGAACAGTTCAAGATGGTGAAGAATTGTATGCTCAATACTTAAACATTCTTCAAAATCCAGGTGAACGACCATCCGCTTACCTCCAAAGATTGCAGCTAACCCTCAGCACTGTTGTAAAGCAAGGAGGACTTGCAGCTGCTGACATGAATAAGCATCTGCTGAAGCAGTTTTGTCGTGGGTGTTGGGATAACACTATACTAACCAAACTACAATTAGAACAGCAAAAGGACAACCCACCACCTTTCTCTGACTTGTTGTTGTCGTTACGGACAGAAGAAGACAGACAAATTGCTAAGGAGTCACTTATGAAGAAATACATCGGTTCATCAAAACAAAAAGCTAACATCCAATCCCAAAGTACTTGTTCTTGTGGGCACTCTACAGCCAATGAAGAGCTAAAAGAAATGAAAAAACAACTCCAAACCCTCCAACAGCAAATGTCCCAACTTTTGTCCCAAAAACGTCCAACCGAGTCAAAGTTTAAGCCACGACAAACCAAATCCAGTCATTCTTCACCTCAGTCAAATACCAGACCCAAGCCATGGTACTGTTTTAACTGTGGAGAAGATGGCCATGTTTCTTCCACCTGCAACAACAGAGCAAACTCCAGTCTTGTTGAACAGAAAAAGAGCCAATTAAGAAAAAAACAGCAAGAATGGGACACTAGAAATACTTCATCTTTAAACTAGAAGGAGTTTCTGTGGTGGGACACACAGGAGCTGCGTGCACGAACAGTCCCAGAAACCACAACAAATCTCCATTGTTGCCTAAAGGGCTTGTGGGGACGAAAAGCACAGGCCAAATTCAAATCAAAGGCAACCATTTCAACTGTCTTCTTGATTCTGGCTCTCAGGTTACTACGATTCCTTTTTCCTTCTATAATACTTACCTTTCAGACCATCCAATCAAACCACTGGATGATCTGTTGGAAGTAGAAGGAGCAAATGGACAAGCCGTACCTTACCTGGGATACATTGAGATTAACATGACGTTCCCAGCTAATTTTCTTGGTTCATCCATTAATGTTGATACACTTGCGCTTGTCGTGCCTGACGTCCAGCAATCACCCCCAATGATACTTGTTGGTACCAACACTCTTGACGTTGCGTACAGCAAACACTGTGATACCCTCTCTGAGCAGTCATTCCTGCCATCTGGTTCTGGTTACATTGCAGTTTATAAAATCCTCCAGTGTCGCCACATCCAGAATTCAAATGACCAGTATGCTCCTGTAATCTTAAAGTCAGACCAACCGCATACGATTACTGCCGGCCAAACCACTGTCCTTGAGGGATGCCTGGTCACAAGGCTATTCCAAGGTGAGAAAGCAGTTATTCTGGAACAACCCACCTCCAGTTCTCTGCCTGGTGGACTCCTAGTAAAAACCTGCCTTGTGGACTTACCTAAACGTCGGCCATATTCTCTGCCTGTTGTAGTGAGTAATGAGTCCGACCATGAAATCCACATTCCAGCTCGAGCTATTATTGCAGAAATCAGCGCCTTCCAAGAGGTCATTTCCAAAGAGCAACCCACCCAGTATTCAGACCAGTCTATAGAGTCGTTACCTCCATCTCAACCACCATACAACTTTGGAGATTCCCCCTTAACTCCAGACTGGAAAGAACGCATTGTTCAAAAACTCAACACTATTCCTGAAGTATTTGCCAAACACGATCTGGATTTCGGCAGGACCAACAAAGTTAAACACCAAATCAAATTGTCCGATCCAACTCCTTTCAAGCAAAGACCACGACCAATTCACCCTCAAGATCTTGATGCTGTCAGGAAGCACCTGCAAGAACTTCTTGACTCTGGCGTTATCAGAGAATCTGACTCACCATTTGCCTCTCCAATTGTGGTTGCACGCAAAAAGAACGGCAGTATACGTCTTTGTATTGACTACCGCAAACTCAATCTGCAAACAATCAAAGATGCTTATGCTCTGCCTAAACTGGAAGACACCTTCTCCGCACTTGCAGGATCAAAGTGGTTCACGGTGCTAGACCTCAAGTCGGGTTACTACCAAATCGAAATGGAGGAGAAGGATAAGGCAAAGACTGCCTTTGTCTGCCCAGTAGGATTTTGGGAATTTAATCGGATGCCACAAGGGATTACCAACGCACCAAGCACTTTCCAACGGCTGATGGAAAAATGCATGGGAGAATTAAATCTAAAAGAAGTCTTGGTTTTCATTGACGATCTCATTGTCTTTGCACCAACTCTTGAGGAACATGAAGCTCGCCTGATGAAAGTTCTCACCAGACTCAAAGATTTTGGCTTGAAGCTTTCACTTGAGAAATGCATGTTCTTCCAGACATCGGTGAAGTATCTGGGCCATGTAGTGTCCCAGGCTGGTGTTGAAACTGATCTGGACAAGATTTCCACACTCACTTCTTGGCCAGTGCCAAAAAACTTGAAGGAATTAAGATCTTTCCTTGGTTTTGCTGGGTACTACAGACGTTTTGTCCAGGGATATTCGGCCATTGTCAAGCCGTTACATGAACTCACTGCTGGTTATCCACCTTCTCAGAGGAAACTGAGACGAACTGTAAAGCCAGAGAATTACCTCAACCCCAAAGAGCCATTTGGAGGACGATGGACGCAAATGTGTCAACAAGCTTTTGAGTCCATTATTGACAAACTCACTTCTGCCCCAGTTCTGGCATTTGCTGATCCCCAGAAACCATACACACTCCACACTGATGCCAGTGCCACAGGTCTTGGTGCGGTGCTGTATCAAGAGCAGGATGGAAAAAACAGAGCTGTAGCATATGCCAGCAGAGGTCTTTCCCGGAGTGAGTCAAAGTATCCCGCCCACAAATTGGAGTTTCTTGCTTTGAAGTGGGCGGTGACTGAAAAATTCCACGACTACCTTTATGGTGCTCAGTTTACAGTTGTGACAGACAGCAACCCATTAACATACCTCTTATCATCAGCAAAACTTGACGCTACCGGTTACAGATGGCTTTCAGCTTTGTCCACTTTCACCTTCAAATTAATCTACAGAGCAGGAAAGCAGAACTCGGATGCTGATGGTTTGTCTCGCCGACCTCATGGTGAACTGTCTGATGATCCTCTGTCACAGAAAGAACGTGAGCGAATCTGGAGATTTGCATGGCACCATCTCAATGAACCAGATTATGTCTCTATTGACCAGCATACCATCAAAGCAGTTTATGACCGTCATCTGATGTACAGTTCAAGCACGGATCCTGATCTTGCTCTGGTGTTATCCATGTCTGTCAATGTCGACAGTCTGCCTGACAGTTTCACGGACGACATCCAGTTCACCTCCATGGTACTCCCCCAAATCTCAACAGCTGACCTTGCAGCCAAACAACGCCTTGACCCTGTCATCCGGCATGTCATAGCTCAGGTTGAACGAGGCGAGTCACCACCGCCATTCCTGAGGGAAGAACTTCCCGATCTACCTCTATTACTGCGAGAAGTAAATAAACTGGAGCTCCATAACACCCTTCTCGTCAGGAAGAGACAAGTGGGAAGTGACTTCGCATACCAGCTAGTGCTACCTGAGGAATATCGACCAGTTGTACTTAACCACCTACATGATCAAATGGGTCACATGGGAATTGACAGAACGCTGGACTTGGTCCGTTCCCGGTTTTATTGGCCTAAGATGACACGTGATGTGGTCAATAAAATAAGACAGTGCGAAAGATGCGTGAGACGCAAATCCCCATCTGAACGAGCCGCACCTCTGGTCAATATCAAAACCTCTCATCCCATGGAACTGGTGTGCATGGATTTTCTCTCTGTGGAACCAGATCGTGGAGTCAAAGACATACTTGTCATAACTGACCATTTCACAAAATATGCCATTGCTGTGCCAACGCCAAACCAGAAAGCCAGGACTGTTGCCAAATGTTTATGGGACAACTTTCTTGTGCATTATGGTATCCCAGAACGTTTGCACAGTGACCAAGGCCCTGACTTTGAATCCAGAATCATCCGAGAGCTTTGTGAAATGGCTGGGATCCACAAAATAAGAACCACTCCATACCATCCAAGAGGCAATCCTGTTGAACGGTTTAACCGAACATTACTGGATATGCTAGGAACACTCACAGCTCAACAGAAATCCCATTGGAAAGATTTTGTAAAACCCCTGGTGCATGCATACAATTGCACAAGAAACGATGTTACAGGTTTTTCACCATATGAGCTTATGTTTGGCCGCCAACCTCGCTTACCGGTGGACTTGGCCTTTGGACTACCCCTTGCCAAAGAAGGATCAACATCCCACACACAATATGTGGACAAACTAAAGTCCCACCTAGAAGAAAGTTACAAGCTGGCCATCGAAAACTCAGAAAAGGTGATGAAACGTAACAAAAACAGATTTGATAAAAATGTCACTGCATCACAGCTGAATGTTGGAGACAGAGTTCTTGTGAGGAACGTGCGGCTAAGAGGCAAACACAAGCTTGCAGATAAATGGGAGTCATCTGTGTACATTGTAGTGAAGAAAGCCGGCACTCTTCCTGTGTATACAGTTCGACCCGAAGGCCAAGACAAGCCCCTGAGAACTTTACATCGAGACCTCCTACTGCCCTGTGGGTATTTACCACCTGAAAAGGAAATGCTTACTAAGCAGAAGAGGAAAATGCCTGTCTTACCCGTGTCTCCTGTACGTGCTGATGATGCTGATAACAATGACGAAGAGGAGCTAATCTCATACCTACCTGTTCCCTTCTCTGCTGAACCTGTCACCTTCACAACAACCATCGCCTTACCCAATACTCCGCAACCTGTCCCACTTATCAACCAGCCCGATGTCCCTGTAGTATTGGCTACAGAGGAAGAGAATGCTATCCTCTCAGAGGAACCTGTACCTGCTGAAGAGGAACAAGTTATTGCTAGCGGAACCGTGGAAGCTGGCTTTGAGCCAGTTGATCTTGTCGAAACTTCTCACGATGAAGAAAGTCTGTCTTCTGATTCGGAAGGATCCAGAAGTAACTTGTCACAACACTCACCTACTGAATCAGAGCCTCTCAGTCCTGAGGCAGAACCACCCTTGAGGCATTCAACCCGCACCAGGAATCCTCCTGATCGGCTGCAATACATCAAGCCTGGTAAGCCTCTGTTAAAGAGCGTTCAGACCTTCCTGCATGGGTTAAGTTCTGTCTTCTCCTTCGCTCTTCAAGACGATGAAGAAGAGGAGACGATGCCTTCACACCTCAGCCAACCAGTCATTCGCTGCCAGCCTAGTCCATGTACGAGGACGTCCATGAGATTAGGGGGGGAGAGTGTAACCATGGTAACTTCTGACCCCACTTCCGCCAGTCCCTTTATTGTGGCGGGAATGAATCCTGTATAAGTTCCGGGTCAATCAGCTGCATGTCCCTGCTCCTCTGGCTGCTGTTGTCCCTGTGGTTGGTGTACTTGTCAGATCACGACAAATTTTGCACTAAATGCCAAATCGAGCATAAATACTTGGCTGTGCATACTGATAATTCATAATTAACACCTGAATCTTGAAGGGGAATTATAGTAGAAAAATGTGTCTACCTCCGTGAAAGTTGTGCAGAACCAGAAGTGAACAAATATGGAATTTTAGCTAATCGAGTATGTTAAAGAAAAAAGTAATCTAACATGTAGCTTCTGTACATTTATGTATATCTTGGTTTTCTGTGTAAGTTAGTTTTATTTTCAACCAGAAGAACCACTGCCCTTATAAGAGCTTTATAAGGGACAGTGGGAGACCACAAGATTTCAAATTTTCATTTTATTTCTCTTCCTACGTGTGATAAAGATGGATAATGTTTGCCACAGGGGACCATGTCAAATGATATGTCATGTGTGAGTGGAACTCTAAGTAAAATTCAAAATATTAAACCACTTTTGCATTGACATTAACATGTTTCAGGAAGAAAGAAAAAAATCAAACCATCAGCACAATTATTCTGGTTCACTCCCCTGGCATGTTGTATGATAGGCACATAATAATGAAGACATGTGCTAAGACTTACATTTTCCCTTCTTTTATGGCGATTCTCACTAATACCAACCTCCTTCTCCTTGGTTACTTCTTCTTGTTTCCCTGCTGTCATCCCTCCCACTCTCCCCCAATTTGTAGCCCCCCAAGAGGGCGAGACAGATGGCCATCAGGTAAATAAGGTGAAGAGAAGTGGAAGAAAGACATGTGGTGGGGGGTGTAAGGAAAGAGGTTACGATATGCTAGGGGAAGCTGCTTGATGGAAAAGAGGTGAGACAGCTTTTGAGTGCAGAGATGATCCAATGATGTGGGGAAGATGCTAGAAAGGAGGTGAAAGGAAGAGCAGGGAGTGGGGAGGGAAATTCATTGCAAGTGTGGGACTATGCACGGAGCTATGTACTAATAAGTGTACCTTAGATCCACTGTGTTGTATCTTCGATTATATGCCCTGTGTAAGCATAAAGGCGCTAACAATCTCAAAGCAGACATTTTAGCAGTTGCACATCTTTGCTGTGAGTATGACTTCTTTGCAAATATTTTCTGTATATAACAATCCACACACAAACACACTTTGACACAACGTGCTGTAAAGGTATAGGCTGGACCTACTGATGCATGTGAAATAGGTTGTCAGCCTACTTACTCATTCACGGGTATGTGAATGTCATGCCTTCCCGTGCAAATGCCCACACTTAAACCATCGGACCCTAACATAATATTATGAAGCATGAACTCCCCCCCCGATGCATGTGTGAAATAAATGGCAGATTTATCACAAGTTGCTCTCTGCTTTTTGTCTTTCTTTGTATAACACATGCTTTGGTGAAGGTGAAGGCATTTTTCCAAATACTGATGCATTAGAAAGATAAGGTTTCTACATATCTTTTGGAAGGGTCTCAAAAAGATTTACAGCCACCAATAAAATCCACTCATCATGTTGCAGAGTTGAGTCCCTAGAAGTCCTTTGGGATCTTTACAATTAAAACAGACAAGGCTCATGTAAAATGCCTTTAAGGCACAAAGAACAACTGCTGTTTTTAATTGTTGTGAACTATATTATTGACCTGATTAGATAGCATTCGATTCCAGATGATTACACCAAAGTTGGAACAATATTAAACTGAGAGAAATTGTGGAAGAACATGGTACTTTTCATAAAATATCCTGCTTATCTTTCATTATACATTCTTTCTCTTACTTTCTGCTACTACTCCACTTCTTATATCTCTTCCCAAGTACCGTACTCCCGACATGCGATAACAGCCTCGCCTTACTGTATGCTAGTATGCGTCAGAGGATCAGGCCGGGACTGACAGCGTGGCTGGTTTGTCAATGCAAACACCTATTGATTACACTCTCACTGATTTCTGCTTCACTGGGAATGGCTCAGTCAGGTTTCTCAATGATGGGCCTGACAATACAACAACACTTGTACATCTGTCATTCGCTGATCTTTTACTCATTGTGTCCCATGTGACGTGCCACAATTACCCACCAGCAAAATCATCAGAGGCTCTAAATGTTAGGTTTGGGCAAATAATAGGACAAGATAATCATACTACAGTTTCATGATCGTATATATCTATGTCTGTTCTCTAAATTCTCCTGGACACATTAAACAATTTGGACTACATAAGCTGTCAAGGATTAACAACATCTTTGTAGGTTTTGACAATTACTTTTAATACATTCAAATCCTTACAAAGGACACATATTACGTGTAGAAGCTAAGCTCAAAAGAAAGGCAACACTGCATCTGCAAAATGATTATGTTACGTTTAAATTGCTCACGTTACACTCACATCTACATTACTTTGTAAATAAGTATAGCTAAACAATTTTAAGCGCAATGGCACTTTGTGGTCACTTTGTGTTTTATGCATTTCTTTAAATAAGGGTTCATTAAACAGTGATGCTAATAGCATCTGTAAGGGATTACTTTCTATTAAATGAAGAATATCAGTAAATGTGTGTTTGTATGTGTATGTGTGTTATAGGTTTATGAAGGCACTGAACATGATTTTTGCTATAATAGAGCAGCGCTAGTAAATAGTAAAAGTCTGTTCAGACAAATGTATGTGTTAGCATACATATAAACAAGATGTCTCACACACACACGAGGATACGAGGTTGGAGACCGAATGGATAAACACACCCTTTGAAACCACCCTGCTCAGCATATAAACTGTACTTAATCCTCAAAACCTTATTTCACCCTGATATGAACATTGCACCATCCATAATCCACTCAACTATCATATCATGAGTGACACTCTGACCCCTAGAAGCAGCTTCAGTGTAGGCCTGTATCACCACTAAGAAAGTGCTATTAGATTGGTTCTCCCCTCTGGGGTTGTGAAGACTCTGGTGTTAATTATGCTAAAATAATTAAATTAAATTCATTTCAACTTTAATAACTGCAGTTTTTAACAGACAGTCGAAGTGGAAGTATTTGAGCCAGAATTACTCCAAAAATACATGAATGAAGCACCCGGGTGGTACTTGGACTTTTCCGCTTTACTGTAGTGTACCATTGCTGTCCCTTTACAGTATTACACTGAGTAATGCTGTGGCCAGGCAGGAGTTAAAAGCTCATTTGGCGAAAGAGACAAAAAGTCAAGCGAGCAAGCGCAAAAATCGATGGAGCTAATGTGATTTAATAAGAAGCTCTCTTTACTCCTGTGATGCTGGTGAGCCTTGATAGATATCTTATGCTGCTGCTGTGGCAATTTCATTTGGATCTTGTTCAGGTTCTTGCAGTGGTTTTAACAACCATTAAGGTGGGAGGGTGTGAGGAAGAGCGTGAGGAACTCAGAGAAATTCAGTGAGTCAGAAAAGTTACTAAAAAGAAGGTTTAAGTTACAATACCAGTTCTTTCAAAGGGGATTTTATTGCTTCACATTGAATGCATACACGTGCCCTAATTAGATGCACATATTCAACTGCAAATACGTGGTCAGCCAATCATATGGCAGCAACTCGATGCATTCAAGAAGAGCATCAGAATGGGGAAGAAAGGTGATTTAAGTAACTTTGAACATGGCATCATCCCAGACAGACTAGCCTGAGTATTTCAGAAACTGTTAATCTGCTGAGATTATCCCACACAAACATGTAGGGTTTACAGAGAATGGTGCAAAAGAGAGAAGCATATCATTTGCAATTCTACCTTAAAGATTGCAGTACACGAGCTGGTTTTGGTTATAGTAACTATAATTGTGTTACTTAATTTGAAAAGTTAACTAACTACATTATTTTTTCCCACTAAAAGTGTCATCTCAGCAGTACATATGATGTCGATGTTTGTCAGTATTACATATGGTTATTGACATAGCACAAAGGATTTTAGTATCACTTGTAAACTGTACACCAATAAGTATTTAGCTCCTCACAAAGTTACTGGGCCTGATGAAATTCTCCATAACACCATCAGCTATTACTATTTAAGTTTAAATTTTGCCTTCTTTTTGTGAATTAAAGAAACAGGACACAGTATAAAATGTTAATCAGTGAGCTTCAGACGTGCTGATTGGCTGATTTCTTTTTGTTTTGGTTTTCAACATGACTTGCTGATTTCGCTATTTTTTATGCTAAGTTACGCTAACAAAACTCTGGATGCATATGATAATTAGCGTGGAGATATGATGAATACTAATGCAAAAAAAAAAACAAGTCAAAATTGGAGTATGCATGGAAACGAAACAATCTACAAATTGTGTCTCTGAACTGAATTTCACGTACACGAGAGTTTCATGCATAGAAATGACTCCATGGGGTAATTAACTCGCAATGAAGATAAACAGGGAATGAAGGAGGCGGGGTGGGGATGGGACGATTGATGTACTGAGAAACTAGTAAACTGTCATGCATTGTATGCCAGGTAATGAAAACTCCCAATTGTCCCATTTTCCAAAGGGAAATGGAAAGGAGGGTAGCTCAGCGTTCATGTGTGCATGTATTTAAGCGCATGTATCGTCCCCCTGTTGTTGTTGTGGGAGTGTGCATGTCTGTTTGTGTCAGACAGTAAGGCTATGTGTGGGCATGTGGAACACATGCAAGTGAATGATAATGCACTGTGCGTGTGTGCGCGCGTGTGTGTGTGTGTGTGTGTGTGTGTGAGAGAGAGAGAGAGAGAGAGAGAGAGAGAGAGAGAGAGAGTGATCAGATCACGATGTCTGTGGTGAATTATTCAACAGTAGAGATATGGTAATAATGGCAGAGTCAGCAGAAAACTACAGAGTCTCTGTCTGCCAGCTTTGTGTGTATAAGTGTGTATGACAGATAACGTGGAGATTGCTGAAGGAAGAATTGATAGTGTAAAAAAGAAGGTTAGAGTTATACAAAAAATGAGAACACGTAGAATGAAAACAGCTTTGATTTTGCACATTCATTAACAAAAACTGCTTTTTTCTATATCTTAACTACGCAATTTGTTCATATTTATTAGAGTAGTGTTATTATTTTAACTCATATTACACGCCAATAAGAAGAGAACAGAGAGAGTTTCCTCAGTTCCCTGAGCCTGGTTACGCTGGAGGTTTCTTCCTGTTAAAAGGGATTCTGTCCTTCTCACAATCAAAAAAGTGTTTGCTCCGAGGGGGTCGCCTGATTGTTGGGGATTTCTCCGTATTTTTGAAAAGTCTTTACCTTACACCATAAAGTGCCTTGAAGTGACAGTTGTTGTGATTGTAGCCTCTTAAACTCTCACTCCAACAGGTAGATTTTCAAGGTTAACAGAAAATATCCTGGAGAATGTGCAACAGTGATCCCGCTACATTTAGACTCTCTCACGTGTTTCTGTCCCTCAATGTATTCCCAGTCCTGCCAGTTCTACTGAAGAATACAAGACTAGTGAGAGATCAAACAATAAGCCTGTTAAAAAGTCTTTACACAAATCTTCTAGAATTTGCATTGATTGTAAAAGTATTTTATTAGTCTGATGCCTGTGGTTTTACTCTACACTAACTATTTGAAATGCTTTGAATTTATGAACCACAGATTCTTGGGCTCTGATTATTTTAGTTTAGAACTTCATGTTTTTATTGCTTAGTTCTGTTTATACTGTGATCTGGCAATTTGTGCAATGTCTTATGTATTTTTTTATTTGTTAAATGTCTTTTCCTTTAATTTTGTTTAGCCATTTTCTGTCAACTTTCTTATTTATATTGTTCTATTTTCAAATTAACTCTTCTTAACTGGTTCTTTATTTTAAAATGTACAAGTCAGCTTATCAGACTGGATGCAATGACTCATAACATCTGTTGCATAATCACCCTGCTGGTGTTACTTAAAGGATGGGAATCTGAAGACATGAAGTAAAGTGCAAAATATTTTCATAATGCTTCATCAGTATGTACTGTATACTATATAAAAATACAAGAAAAGTACTCCCCTTTCCGAATCTGTAATTCTGTTTATACAAGAGGAAAGATTATAAAAGAGGAAAGAACAAAACACTGTGAACACTACTGATTGGATATATTGCTACATAAAATGTGAAGTAAAGTAACAATATGTACCAGCAATATCTTAGTCATTCAAACAGCATCCTGGGCATATTTTTTCCTTTCCAGATTCTAAACAGAGCTGCAGAAACACTGCTTCAAGCAGGTAGGGCAATAAGGAAATTCTGCAATGGCTGCGTTTAGATGGAAGTGCAGAGAGAAACTGAGAAATTAGGCCAGAGAATGAGAGAGAGGGTGGGGGCTTATAAAATGGGAAGCAGGGGAAAAACGTAAACAGAGACACAAACCTACTGACAAAGAGGAGGAGAACAAGACTGATAATGCAAGTGAAACAGAAAAAAAATAGACGCAGAGACAGCTGGAGAATGATAGTGAGAGCCAAATGAAGCTGAAAATATGTATCAAGCTGTTCCAGCACCAGGCAGAAGGGACATTAACAATTAAAACCAAGAGATGCATAACAGGTACTGTGTAAATTGGTAATCAGTTAAGAATTAGTATTGAACATCCATTATTATCAACTGTTTGTTGTGCTTTCGTCTTTCATGCCAATGAAGCAATTTCAGGTTTCGATGCGAAGACGACAGCGCGAAAAGCAGACAAGCAGAGGTGTGTCTCCAGCTGTGGTTTTAATGGCGTGTGTGAGCGCAGCAGATGGAGTCGTTAGCTCCCTGGGCATTAGCCCAGTCACTTTCTCAACCATACACTGACAAACCCCCAAACTTACCTTAGCATTTACCTCTACCTTTCTTAACAGTACGTTCAAAACACTGTTAAATCATAACTCAGTGTTTCTTAACCTCCACCAATTACATCTTTGAGGAATTGTTGTGAACCTTTAGTCAATATGCTTTTCCTAGTATTATATTAATGACAATGAAAATTATCATTATTATAACAATGCAGCATTATGCGTTTTTAAACAAAATTATGAGTTTGTCCAGTAAATTAATGCAGCCCCTAAATTAATCCGATCTGACTTCTACACCTTGTGTGTCGATATTCACATGTTACATGTTACACTGTAGGCATTCAAAATTCCTCATTATCTTGTGGTATTATTAAATTAATAATTGTAAATCCATTGCAGATTGGACTACTAAAGCTATCTGTGGAAGGGAAATACCTCAGGCCGAGGGACTAGTCGGTGATGCCCAGCCGACCTTCAGTCAAAACAAAAAAATGTGTAATCCCCAACCAGTTGGAGAATGATTGCAGGAGGCTGCTGGCCATTGCAAATGAAAATCAGTTACACCAAAGAATCTTAAACCAAAAACTTTCTTGTGATATCTTCTTGATAGCAGATTGCCATGGTCACCTGTAGTTGCCTGGAAAGCACGGACTTGTCTGCAAACACTTGCCAACTACTTGCCAAGCGGTAATGAAATTGGAAAAAGGTGAGACTCAAATGTGACGTGACGTTTTGGCGTGTTTGTTGCAGCAGTTTGCCACTACTGGGTGAACGATTTCTGTTGGTGCCATGAGTCACTTGGTTTTGCCACTAGTAAGATGCGTCCACTCACCACCACCATCAGAAATGTACTATAAGCATTTTTAACATGCAAGGATAATATTGTGAGGTGTGAGAGCAAAAGTTGAAAGGGTGTGAAAAGTGACTAACACAAAGCTTCAAAACATGACTCAATCCGATGTCTCCTGGATGACATAATGAGTCTTCCACAGCCACCCCTCCACTCTGCCAGTATGGACTTTTGAATCACCTTTTTTAAACATTATCTCTTGGCATCCAATGTGTCCTTTGGCATCAGTGCTGATACGAAACGCCAGCAGCATCTGACAGAGCTGCAGTATTTGATTCCCTGTGATAGGATCATGTTGTACGTTCACACTCAAAGCAACATTTGGCGACAGCTGGTTGAGCTGGAACTAGTTTCATAAAATATTTTGGCCACACTTAAAATAGTTTATGTTTAATAACAACGCATGGAAAATCAGACTCTACCAAGTGTAGCTGGCAGATAAATAAATGTGGGGTAATAAGAAGTAGAAGATTTTGATTATATATAAATAGCGTAATAGATACATAAAGTGAAACTATGCCAAAATTGGTAACACTACAAGCTGAGATATACTTATCAGATTTTATTTACCAAAAGTAGTTTAGCCTGAACTACTTTTGGTAAATTTAGGTTTCTCAAAATCTATCTTCGATTCCTGGCTGTCTTTCAAGAGGCCTTTTTGGGAGCAAAGTTCATAAAAAGTTCATAAAAAGGGCAATACCCACAATACTCTGATTGGCTGGTGGTTATAACAATGAAAAATATTCATACTACTTCTGTATTCTAAATTCTGTCTGTCAAAGTAAGGGACAAACCCGTTTCTCCTCAGGATGTTTCCAAATGGATGATACTTACATTTCCCAACAACTCCAAAACTGGATTTCAGCTAATCTTAACATAAAATTGCAATCTTAAAGACTGCTATTTTGATTATTTTTCAGCATCTAAAAAAATAGCTTTAGCTCATTTTCCAATATTCTGATTTCAAACTACAATAAAAATCCTGTCTACACACGCTGCTACCCACCCAGTGCAGCAATGGGAGCGTATCTGCACGTGCAGGGGCGTAATTTCCAGGGGGGTTAAGGGGGTTATGAACCCCACCCCCAATAATATTATGAATTATCTTGCATAAATAGGCTGTTGATTTTCTTTACTCATTTCAGGTATTACCAACAAAATAGTTGCATGTTTAATCATCTGGGAATTTACCCATATTTATTTATTTATTTAGACAGAGATCTTGACCCCTCCAATGCTCAGCACAAATTTACACCAATGTGCACGTGCTAAAGTTTCTGAAGCGCTCCCAGAGTTTCAAACAGCTCAGTAGGGCAGAGGACAAAGAATTTAGTTTTATGAGTTTGGTTGAGGAGGGACCCCACTATCATCAGATAATTGATTTTCTGTCTTTTAGATCAAAAGTTAGTTCAGGCAGCTTCCGTTTGCCTCACTGGTTGGAATGTTTCCACCCACCAGGAAGTAGGTCAGTGACATCGCAAGTATTTTCACACTGTACTCATCGTATGGCCAAATTCTATAGGGGTTACCACAAGTTGCATCATAGCCTGAGAAGGATTTCTGACACTGGCCGACGGCAATGGTACTCACCAAATGCACCGTGACAGCAGTACAGTAGCACTGCTTTGTTCACAGGTGCCACGTGAAATAAATAAATAAAAAAATTTTAAAAAAGGGAAATCAAATGAGCTTATTGGCAAGGCCATTCAGAGCAGTCTAATGGTTCCAAAGACACTGATGGAGGACCCATTTAGCTATAGAGCAAAACAGCCAGGGAGGCAGAGAAGAGATGGAGAGTAAAAGAATAGAAAATGACAGAAATGTAGCCAGGGAAAAGAGGGAAGACGAGGGGAGGGAAAAGACAAGGGAGGATGGAGGATGGAGGAGAAAGCAAGCGGGGTAGAGAGGTAAGTAAAACTCCTTTGTTTCCCTCAGAAACCCAAGAGGGAGGTATTTGAAAAAGAGAGAGGGAGACAGAAAAAGAGAGAGAGAGAGCCTGCGCTTTACACTGCACTGCGCCATGCTCTTTCCCACATTAGGAGTCTTTCTCCAACCTCTTTCAAGTCTCTTTTCACCAGCATACACACCCAAACGCTCGCAAGCACAGACTTATACACAGGCGCGTGCTCAGTAGTGAGTCAAAGAGATAGATAGCCCCCTAACCATCTCTACAGTGGGACTGGCAGAATCAATTATGGATAGATTTCAAAGGGAAGAGTGCATATGTCTATGAATTATAGACTCATAGCCACACACTGCACACATCACACCAGAGCGGCAGAGCAAAGCACAGCACATGTAAGAGAAGGCCAGCAACATACTGCAAGTCTGCACAGCAAGCATGTTGCTCATATGTAAAACGGTACACTTATAAAGCTATAGTAAGCTGCCTGTTCCATGGCAATGCTTCCCCAAGTAATAATTAGACTATTGCATATTTGTTGTTAGCTCCCAGCCTCGTTCATTGCAGTGGGAGGTTTATGTATATAGCATTCGTATTCTATTTTTATCTTATTGTATATTTTTATTCTATTTTATTCTACTGTATATAGTATATTATTTTATTCTATTCTGTACAGCTGTGTACTGTATTTATTCTTATTGTATTCTAATTTTTGCGTCATAACTTTTGCACTGTCCACTTCCTGCTGTGACAAAACAAATTTCCCACGTGTGGGACTAATAAAGGTTATCTTATCTTATCTTATCTTATGAAACCGTTCCAACTGTATCTGTATCATAATGAGTAAATGGTGCAGTTTAAATAGACAGACTCCTATCAAAGTGCCTGTTATCCGCTGTTGTTGTCTTTGTATCTCCTTGTGTTAATAGGTCTACACCAGCAACAGTTCCTGCACAGTGCCTTCCTCCCGCACAGCTTCTCCAGTGCAAACCACGATCTTCGTTCACAGCTAAAGATGGCATTTTATTGCTGGCAGGCAAACTCTCTCACACTGACAAAATGGGTGCAGCCAACTTATCCTGCTCAACATTAAAGCTGAATAAATAAAAAGGAAGGCTCATTCCCCCCCTCCTTTCCTTCAAATTGGCTGCAGTTGTAATGTAACACACCATCTCATCCCAACTCAGCCTCAGCCAAGTAAACCAGACACCAGCACAGCTGTACAAGAGTAAAAGATATCATAGTAAATTATAAATTGGGTAGGCAATCCAATTGGTCAAAGAAGCAATCCAAGTTTGCTGACAACTCCCAAAACACTAGCTGCATTTCACTAGTTGCTATGACAACTTCTAAGTACCGCTAGTTAGTGACCTTTTTCTCTGAAATGTCTCTTGATTGTCAGCTTTCTATACACTGATTGCAACAAAGAGAGCACAAGCTTTAGCAACCACAGCACAAACCCTTATGTTCTTTTCTTAATACTCGTTACAATCATCATGCCTCTGTGAACTGCTTTCTTTATTATTTCAGCACAGTGCTTTGCCTGGTTTGACACCTCACATTAAACCTATATAAGCTGCTTCTCAGAGGTTTTTGCATTGCAGCTGTAAATGGCCCCAACAGGAGCACAGTTCAACTCATAAAGTCTACTATGTATATAAAAGATGGTCATAGCCACCATGAAGTGAATCACTGGGTTGTGTAGTCGTTTGAAAGCCTCAACTTGAGTGTTTGGCCATTGACAACTTGTTTTATTGAAACCGCACATGGCAAGAAAAGGCTGGTTCTGACTATGAAACTGAGGCGACGCTGTGAGCCCACATGGTAGTGACTTATCATTCAGAAGGCAGGGCTTCCCTAAGGCATGCTATTTAATCTAAAAGACATAATCATTTATAAAATAACTGAGACCATAAATTCACCTGGAAATAGTTTACTGAGGTCACAGAGAACATGGAAAGCAATGTTGTTTTACCATAAACTTCTATGCGCTGTAAAATCAGAGCCATTTGAAAGAATGTAACTTCAATGCGCCTTAGAAAGGGAAAAATAGTTTTTCGGAAAGCAACTTATACTAAAAATTACCATCAGTTTAGATACAGCAAAGAGTATTAATACCAACATTACCCTCTTTGCCTCCTACCACACGCTGACACAGAACTTCAAACAGCATCACTGCAGGCAGGTAGGCACATAGCCCCTTCCCTCACTAGCAGCTCACCACATGAACAGTGGAGGATCTTAAAGACCATCACCCCAGTCTTTATCAAGACTTTCCTGAGGTCAGTAAAGCTCCTGTTTCAACACCATTGAAGAACAGTTATCATGAATGAAACTTTAGCCCTTTAGTTATTAGCAATTAACCATACTAACCATCTGTTAGGTTATCATTAAGAACACAGCTAGCGGCTATGGCTAATTATAAAGTGATAACGTCAATGTGGGAAATAGGCAGCAAATGCTTTCAGTCCTGTGCGTCTGTAACATTAATAGACACTGTTAATTTCACATGATAATACAGTTATTTGTATATAAAAAGTGTTATGGTTGTGTTAAAGTCCAAGATTGAAGCTGAGGAAAGTCCATCAGCGAACAGACAGAACCATTTTTTCTGATACCATATTTTCATATGATCAGCAATGGAAATATAGTATGAGATAAACAGATAATTAGAGGGGCTGTAGCTTAATACATTGCACTGACCAGTATTGTTGTAATCTTTACAACAGAGTGTCTGCTAATTTACCAAAATCAACATTGAATACTAAAGCTTTAATTTGTAAATGTTAAATGTACAAGAGAGGAGGAAGGACTGAAAGAGAGGGTCTGGCGGTGGTTTATCTAATTGATAGCTGTGAGCGTGGATATGTCGACGCCATAAACTTGAAGAATGGAGAGGGGAGACGGAGGAGGAAGAAGAGAAGGGTGACTGAGGGGGGGGGGGGGGGGGTTGACCTTTGTTTGATAAATCACTCCAAACTCACTCTCACATTTTGATTCAATTTGTAGATATTATTTTGGAAAATTGGAAAAATCCCCATCCGCTCCCACAGCTGCTGACCTCATACAATCATTCGGTGTATTCCGAGAAATGCTATTAAACTGACAAATTTAACCTCAGACCTCTGTGATTTTTCGGCAAAACACCAGTCTGTATGTTGTATCCACATAAAGCACATATTTTGGTAAAAGTAGGTCCATTTTTTTCTGTCATGCTTGTATATGGTGTAAGGCCAAATTCATTGCAACTGTAAGAGCTATTCTGTTGCACTGCCTTCTGTAGTTTTCTGTATCATTTTATTCAGAACTCATATAAGCGCCTTCATGGGAATTGTCGATCAGGCTGATTACATTTGGGAAAGCCCGTGTAACTGCACCCAGTGAGTCATAGCTTTCACTACAGCACCATACCCTGTTTATGTTTTCCAGTTCAGCATGCCAGCCAAATGTGATCGAAACCCGGTAACAAGAAATACTCCAGTCAGGCAAATTTTGTTAGGGAAAGCAAATTGGAAGAACATCTAATTTCAAGTTAATCTGATCGTTCTGTGTGAAATAGAACACAAATTAATACACTGACTATAAAAGCTATTAGTGTTACAAAAGTGTTGCATTAATAGCTCTCAGTGAATTACCAGAGTATTGTACTGTAATGCGCGATGTGAACATATTGTATCACCAGCTGGTCATGTGTCACGAGCATATGCATCGGGGACAGTACATTCACTTTAAGTTCAGTTTATTTTTATAGATGTGATCTAAGTAATAATATATCTCACTTATTTATTCAGTGTGGCATCAAAGTCATTAAATATATACAGTTTTCCAGTTAATTTATTAAGCACATATCTGCACACAGATTACATCAAAATGACAAACGGGTTGCAGGCTAGTAATGTTGCACAAAAATATCTCAGAGTTGAAATGCTGTGAATGTCGTTTGTGGTGGTTAGGAAAGGGTTTAACTATGTTGCTGTGTTTGTTCGAAGCAGTCTGCATGCCTAGGTGCTTGATTTTACACACCTGTGTCCACAGAAGCGATTGGAGCACCTGAATTCAATGATTTAAATGGCAATATAATGTGTGCATGTGCTATGTTGTCACTGTCTGTTTCTTTTTTGTGGTTTGAGCTCGAGCAGTGGGTTATATTTCACCCGGCCAGCTCATGAAGGGATTTAAATTGGTTAGTGTGCTAAATCAGCAATGTGCCAAAGTGTTTAAAGTCAAGCCAATCATATATTATGACTGTTCTTGTCAAGTCCAGTGAAGTCAAGTCTGTTTTAATGTAGAATTTCATGCACCTCATATCTGATGTGATCTAATTTCGGTCCCGGCTGCGATGTTCCTCGTTGACTCCTTCCTCTCATTGCAAATTAACATCACATCTCCTCGTCCTCCCCACTTAAGGGTGCTGTTGAACAGGTTAAGCAGCAGAAAATTCGCTGTTCCCATTTATAATTTGCTCATAATTCTTAGCCTTCATTTTGCTGGCTCTTTACGACATTGTTTTGTCTCCTTTTAATAATCCTCTCTTATCCCATTCCTCCATCGCTGCCATCGCCTCTCTCTTCTGCTCTCATTTCATTCTGTCTGACACCATTATTTTCTATTTAATCACCCTGCATCTCTGCCTACCTCTCTCTCTCTCTCTCTCCTTCTGACAGAGACGGCTGCATCTCCTGTTCTCTTGCCTCCTATCCATTTCTTTTCCCCCTCTCCCTCATTTCTTGTCTCGATCACACCCCCCACCCCTCTCCTTTTAATTGTGCCCTTGTCTCTTTCTCACTCCCGCTGATCTAAATTGACGAAAGTGTTCACATTGTTATTCCCCAGCCTCAACGGCATTCATACCCTAACACGCGGGCACACACAAACACACACATCATCCTACCGTTGCCTTCACACCCCTGCTGACATCATGGCCAGCAGTGTTTTTCTCAGTGAATCCATTAGCACCAACAGCAGCACTGCCATCACACACACACACATGCAGACGCTTAAACACATCCAACAACAACAAACACAGAAGCCCAGACAGCACCCACATTTCACAGTGTCCAAATACTCCCCTACAGCTATGGTGGACCTTTGAGAATCACACATATAGGAGCAAGGTAAAACTAAATTAGCATGCAACATGGCACTGCTGAAAAAAGAGACACGAGCTAAACATAGGCAGAAACACTGGTGTTTTTAAATTTTTTTCCATTAATGTACATCATCTTTTGGTTTAAGCCTGGATTTGTTCGTTGACTGTTTTCTGTCCTTACACACTGAATTCCAATCATGTGTAGAGATTACATATCTATATTTCTCCCTCATAGATCATTGTGCTATGGAGAAAACTCCAAAACATATTTTGACCTTTAAAAGATGCAAAATAATAGTTTCTTAAATTACTCCATAAGAGATAATAAGTGTTCAGTGTTCATTAAACTGCTCTTTGATTTTGATACGATGCAAACTGTCTCTGGTTGGTTTCTTTCCTCCAGATGTCAATCACAATTACAAACTGCATTTTAACTTTGATGTGGAAAATGTGATTTAGTTGGTTCATAACTATTACAGGCAACTTCAACTGTCTTTTTCTTTTAGCTCTTATCTTACATCACCTTGCGATGGCAGTAACTCAGTGCATTTATGCATGTAGACATGGTCAAGATCAATTTTTGAAGTTCAAACCGAGAGTCAGAATGAGTACGTAAAGTGATTTAAGTGACTTTGAACATGGAGCGGTTGTTGGTGTAAGACACGCTGCTGATCAACTGGGATTTTCCCACACAACCATCTACTGTAGAAAAAGAGAAACTATCCACTGAGCAGCAGTTCTCTCGCTGATAAATGAGGTCAGAGGAGAATAGCCAAACTGTTTCAGGCTGATAGGAATGGATGCAACAGAAAACCAACGAAGCACTAAATGCAACCCGCGTATGCAGAGGAGCATCTATGAATGCAATAAGTTGAATAACAAACCGTGCCTTCTGGTCTCATGATTCTTGATTTTTGCTGTGACATTTGAATAGCAGGATCAGATACAAACAACATGAAGGCATGGATCCTGCTTTGTATCAACAGTTTCGGTTGGTGCTAGTGTTATGATGTGGCACACCTTGGGCCCCTTAGTACCAGTTGAACATTATTCTAACACCACAGACTACCTGCGTATTTTTGCTGATCATACCCATCCCTTTATGACCCCAGTGTACCCACCTTCTGACGGCCAGGATAACACACCATGCTACAAAGATCAAACATCTTGAACATGACAGTGACCTTGCTGTATTTAAATGGCCTCCTCAGTCAACAGATCTCAATGCAACAGAGCACTGGGATGTGGTGGAACTGGAGATTCAGACCATGGATGTCCAACTGACAAATATGCAGCAACTGTGTGATGCTATCATGTCATGTTTCCAACACCTTGTTGAATCTATTTCAAGATGAATTAATGCACTACTGAAGGCAAAAAGCATCCAACCCACTGCTAGAAGGATCTGGTCAAATATATTTTTAGACCACCTGTATCAGACCAGTAGACTAATAATACCACATTCATGACATGGCATGCTAACTTTTAACAAGACTCACAGGCTAGCTCTTTAACTGCAAGGCCAAGCTAATTTTAGGTATGAAGAATGAAGGTACACTGCATATCGTTGCCTGTTTCTTTGGCAGAACGGCCTGTCCTTGTTGCCTGAAAAGATTCCCAAAGCTCCAGAGCCTTTAGAGCCGATTGCTGAGTTGGGTCCCCAGACAGTCTTTGGCCATCATTGTTCCAGCCTATAATGATTAGCCATTAGGCTCCTGTGCCATGACATGCCGTTGAGGCCCTGTTTCCACTGCACTAATTTTAACAGGGGATAAAAATGAAGAAAAAGATGAGAAGAAGAGCATGAAAAAAGAAGGATTAGCAAGGAGAGGAAGCACTTTCCCTCCCTGTCTCTCTCAGGTCCCCAACCAACACTTGTTCAAACATAAAGAGTTTTATTCTCTACTGTGCCCTTCCTTAATATCTCACACTTCAAAATGTATACATACCCCATGCCAGTTTCTCTTACTTTCTCTCTTTCTTCCCTCCCTCTATCTCTACGGGGTTAGAAGACTTAGCTGGCTCTCAGAGAGCTGTTGATTTAGCATTAAGTGTTTTAATGCAGGAGGCCAGGAGGGGAGCGGTGCTGACTCCAATACACTTTCAATCCACCATATGCCAATAGATAGGATGGCACCTGGACCTCTAGCTGGGACAATCTGATGAATAAATTAAGTGGCTCTCATCTCTATATCGATCTAAACAAACCTGCAGCATGTTTGCGCGATAATGTGTGTAGTGAAGAGCGATGGGCAAGGTGGACTGTAAGTGTGGGAAGCTGGAAAGACTTGTCCTGCAGAAAGGTGAGGGATTTAGGCTAGTGTTTAGTGTGAGTTTAAGTGTGTGTGTGTGTGTCCTCTCCGTCCAGGCCAATTTTTCCATCCATTGATCGTCAGTTCAATACCGGTATGGAAGCTGTGATAGCATCTTTAAGGCTATTAGCCTTTCACGCAGAAGGTCATACAGTATACATACACCTACACACAGGGCAATTTTTTTGTCCAACTAACTTTAGATTAGTGGGACTTTCAGACACAATGCATGCACTGCGTGTCCCGGGCGCTGCACAGAGAAGTATTGAAGGATAAAGGAAATTACGCAGTTTTTAAAGCTTCCCGCAGGACTGCATCATTATGACAGTAAAACATATAGGATGGCTCTTTATACCTTTTGTTGAATGGAAAACAAATAAGCCTGTAGAGCTTTTAAGAGAAAACACATCACAAGCTTAAACTGTGTTTAAAAATGACTGGGAAAAAAAATCTGAAACACGTACTTGGATGTAAACCTGTTTTTGGGAATTGTCTTAGTACTGAGGTGAAAGTGAAGGCCAAATGATGATAAGATAAACTTCAACTGCACAAGTTCTGTAATCACTCATCTGCTTGCCTTCCTGGGTGTTCGGCTACTTTCTGTTCTTTACATGAATACTGCTTTCCCATGCTGTTAGTGTGAATGCTGACATCATTACTCTTGTCCAATCATCTTCTTGCCCGCTTTCTTTTAGTTCCGCACTGTTTAAATCTGCGATCTCGGTCATTATCCCTTTCAGACTCTCTTTTGTGTAACCCACCTCCTCCCCATCTCCACCTCAGACACCTCAGTCAGAGATCTCTTCAAGCCTCAGTCTTCATCTTCACCTCCACCAGCATCTAGACTCCAAGGGGTCCTGTACTAAATCCTGTCACCTGTGATTCCGTTCTGCCATGATGGGTCATCGGCATCTAATTGCCAAATACATCAATTTTTCTATCCCAATAATCATGTTCATTTGTTCCAAGCAATTGTTTATCATTACAATGTTCAATTTGCCAACAAAGCGTTCTCCAAAATGACTTAAGGCCATTACACAGCGAATACTTTTACAAAAAAAACCAACATGAAATCCAGAAAATTTCAGATTTGAGCTTGCTGTATAACATATACACACTGAACATGTTGTGTTTTTGCAGAAAAAATGCAAAAAAATTAGGTCTACATCAAACTATACTGAGTTTGTCCTCATGTTAACAAATACATGTCACAAATTTGTCCAGCAAAATTACTCGGAGTAGCAGCAGAACAGCTACTATGTTCATGAGGTCAGCTCATAAACACAAAATAATCATTTTGAGTGAAATTCAGCTGAATTATATAAAATCAATTTTTTATGTATTAAAATAATTATTAGTTAATGAAAATATTTTTGGCATAAACCGTATGCCTACCAATCACCCAAATTTAACATTCTATATGTCCTTATGTAACAAAATCACATCGCTTAAATTTAGCATTATGGGCATACAATTTTTTTTCAGTTTACACGACCGGCTTTTCAAAATGGTCAAACCAGCCAACGGTCCTAAAACTCATACAAAAGAACTTCCCTAAGTATCTAATGCTGCACTGCTGTATAATTGGGGAACTTGCAAGAGACAGACTTCAAAAGCAGAAAAAAAAAATCATAATTAAATCAAAAGAATCCAAAAAGCTAAAATCAATACAGCAAATGCTGCACTTTCCTCACTTTCTGTCTCTAGTAATGGATGAGGTAAGCCCCAAAAATGCTGCATCCCACATTTCCCATAATGTAACTTAGCAGCATTTTGTACACCCTCCCTCTCTTGTAAATGTTCACATTTATCAAACTCCGCTGCTCCAGTTTGCAATGCTGGCTTTCCATTATGATAAATGGACACATAAGGGAATTGAGCCCCCCCCCCCCAATAATTAAATGGTTAAGTAATGGTTAGACATGCTATGCACTTGCTAGAAGTTTCTGCTGGCATAAAGCACTGCAGAGAGGCTGGACAGAGCAGCTTCTGAGTACACACAAAGCAAACTGTTTCTGTCATTCCCGTGCACAAAACCCTCTGCATCCCACAGGATCAGGGTATTTAATATGATCATATGTATATCATCAAGATTAAAATACATACATAAGAAGGAACTGTTCCATATCAGTTATCTGCGCTGTTCATGCTATAGTCACCGTGAGATTCAGCTTCTGATACTCTCATGGAGTAGAAGCTAGCCAGAGGTGCAAATAAGTCTGTAAATGAAATCAAAACATTGAATTGTTAAAGTTCTGTTAAAAAATGTGCAGAGTTCTTCTTTCAGATTGGATTGTGCTTGCCTTATCTCTTGAACTCTTGCAGCCCTTTTCTGAGCAGTTTCTGCCATATTTCAGACAAATGGTCTCTGCCTATGCAGCTACCCTTGGAAAAACCCAAAAACTATTCTAATGGTTGTCAAACCACATATTAAGGATATATACTAAAGTGTCAAAACTCACTGTTAAGGTGAGGTTGTCAAATGGCATCTTTATGGGGGAAAGAGTTATGTAGTAGATGTGAATTTGTCACCCAGCAATTGGCTGTTTCTTGCCAAAGATATTGCAGCTGTCATATTTAAATATACATTAAACTAATTGTTCTCAGACCCTTCCCACCTTGTTTGGAATATAGAAACAGAAGGACAAGATTTTACTTTGCTGACCACATACATGAAGAAAAAAAACACACACACATATACGAAAAAAGAGTGTACTGTACTTGTAAACACAATCCATTTTAAAAATGCTCGCGAATTGTTGCAGAACTGCCAGGCAGATGTTAAAGCCGTGACCTCTGAACTGAACGTGAAAGGAAAGCTTTGGAAGCTAACACATTTGAAAATATCATCTGTCACCTCCGCTCCCCTGGGGCTTTCTGACAGACCACTGGTTTGTCGGCCTGAAAAAAAAAAAAAGCAGTGGTCCAACACTTCAGATGGACAGCTCCACTTCTTCGTGCAGTCGTTGCAATTTGCGCGACAGAGATCGGACTCATGTGAATCATCCTATTCAGTGCATTTAGCTCACTTTTCATCTCAGCACAATGAGCCTTAATACAGCCCTAAAAATAGAAACCGCCTCCAAAATGGCACAGAAACTGTCTGAGCTTCACAATCACTGTCTCAATGCAAGAGGGGAAAAAAAGGAAGAAGAACAAAAAAAGAAAACAAGCAGACACATAAAAGAGAGAAAGCAAGAGTGGTGTAACACGCAATTCATCATCCTCTGTCAATGTCCCGCAAGATCTCTTTACCTCTCTGCTGTATTTTCTCATTGGATCTCTCTGGTTTTCCTCAACCTTCCCTCATTTTTCCTCAGCTAGTCAGGCTCTGACTTCATGCTGTTCTGTTTGCATGAATTACACATCAGTGTGCACAAACACGCACACACACACACAGATGCGTACCGTGCATGCGCTTGTCTGGGGAAAACGAACCATGTGATTTGCTTCTGTGACGGTGAAAACAACCCAATAATCACGCAGTAACTATTGATGCATTGTGTATGATGTTAATAAAAGAGAAGATTAAAACTGCTTGTGTGTACGTGTAGGTGTGAGTGTGACAATAAACCCAATTCCTCGTCTTCCCCTTGATTGGATTTGTTGTTGTAAAACTCGCCCATTCTCTGGAAAGTCCTGTGTGTCTCTGTGTGTGTTTTGGTGTGTGTGTGTGTGTGTGTGTGTGTGTGTGTATGTGTGTGTCTGATGACGTAATACAGCCTACATTTTCCTTCCTTTCCCTGTGACTGCATTTGTGCGTATGTGTGTTTTACAGCCTCCGAGAGCTTATGCAGTGTGTCATCGGGATGACTCAAGCGGATGTACAGTAGTTGTGTGTGTAGGTATGTGTGTGTATTTTCTCTCTGGAAGTGAGGAAAAACAACACTGTGGTAAATGTGCGCATTTTCCTCTTGTGTTTCGAAGTAGGCGCTTGTGTGTCTTTGTGTGTGTTTCCTGAGGTAAGGCCACAGGCTGGCGATGACCTGCTTTGCTAGCTGACTGCATGTTACACACGCGCTTGCTCGCGTTCTTTACGTTAAACTGGAATTTACATAAGTTCTCTTTGTGCATATTTCACTGTTCTTTTATTACTATATTAACAGATAAGAATCACAGCCCGTATCTGCAGCTCTAAGCAGCTTTCTGCTAATTGTTTTGGTTTGCTGGTGTGCACCGGTTGAGTGATACACAAGCTTATTAAACGCACCCTTAAACGTCTCGCCAGGAATCGCTGAGAATTAGACAAGAATACACGGAGTTGTTATCAAAGTGCTGTTATGTTTACATAAAGTCTGAGGATTATTAAAACAAGAGCAGTTCAAGTCAAAGCAGCAGAGGCTGAGATGTTCCACATTTTTGTTGTTGTTTATTTTCTACTTTTTGTCCCCAGAATGTCTCCATTTTCAGTTTGGGGGCCTAATCTTAGATAACAATTTAGTTAAAGCTGTCTTCACAGTAAGGGTGGGTGATTTCGTCTTATATGTTATATATGATACTTTGAGAACATTTGCGATAATAATACTTGTGTCTCTTTGTCCTTTCTCTCTCTCCTGACCCCCAACCACTCGCGACAGATGGCCGCCCCTCCCTGAGCCTAACTTTACCTGGTTTCTTCCTGTTAAAAGGGAGTTTTTCCTTCCCACTGTCACCAAGTCCTGTTGACTGTTGTTGTGATTTAGCGCTATATAAATAGAGCTGAATTGAATTTAACTTTATTTACTAATGACAAAACAAAACGCTGAACATGTTATCAATGATTACAGATTACAGACAGCAGCATTTTTAAGTGTGAGGAAAATTTTCCATGCTTCTTTTACAATAAACTACTGTCACTGATGACACACTTCCCTTTGAAGTGTCAATCTATTGCTGCAACGTACCAGCTGCATCACATTGCCACAACACAAGTCAGATATCAGCAAAACAACCTAGCCTAGTTTGTGTTTTTTTGGAAACTTTAAAGGTATAACTTGACTGTTTAACAATCAATAAAGTGTTAACCCTTAACTCTCCAGGAGCTCCACAGTTCTGTCTTAAAACATAACTGAGTAATATTCTCACTACCTGGGACGTTCTATCTTGGGTACAGCTTTTTTAACCAGTTAAAACCATGCTTTTCAACCATGTGACCACATCAGTAATTTCTACCCACCGTTTACTCTTCCTGTCATTTGGACTGCAGCTGGCGAGCGCTGCAGCGATGCTCAGTTGAGTCATTTCTTTACTTTCGGGCTGCACATCGCAAGCTGCTGGTATCTCTTCCTTGCAGGTCTCCATAGTCTGGTTGATCTCGATGGTGTGTTTTTACCTAATTAGTGAAGCAAGTTTGTTGCCTCCACTTTTAACAGTTTTCTTGTGCTTTGTTAAGGGTTGGTGAAGTAGCTTCTTTTTCAGGCATTGTCTTCGGAGGCTGACTGTGCTCTTGCTCTCTGACGTGCGTGGGTTTGTCTCGGTGTTATGCACCCTATGGATCGAGAACTCATGGATTTGCAACATGACACTTTTATATTACGCAAAAATTTACACTGTAGGTATTATAACGGACAGTATTTAAAGGTATAGATATAAAGGGGGTAAAGGTGTATTGCACATGTTGCCTCAGTGTGATATATCAGCTAGTTGTCACACTTTTTCTACTGGAGCTTCAAAGCTATCACCACGCTGCAGTGGGCATTTCCTTAATAATAATCTGAAAAATGTATTTAAGAGACGTCCTGCTGATAAACTCTGACCGCTTTACTCTTCAAACCTAGTGTGACACACTAATGTGTGGCCACATCAGGAGTAGTACTTGTTAAAAGAAAGAGAGATTTGTCACCGAAGAGAACTATGTGTAATGAGGTAGTTGCACCCCCCAGCCTCCGGGTGGCGCATTGTTCAGTGAGACAGAATAGCGAGGTCATAGGTCCTCCTCTCTAATATGGCAGAAGCGAGGCAAAGAGAAACTTCACCAGTCGTCTCTGTCTCATCATTTCCCTGTTTTGCAGGTTTGTAACCGGTAAAACTATATTAAAACGGTTCTAAAATATTGATAAGAAACATAGCTAAATGTGGGGGTATAAATCAGCGGGTAAACGCTGTTATTGGTTACGTTTTATGAAGTAGAAGGACTGAAAAAAATGCCAAAAACCCAGCCAGCCGCGGGCGCCATTTTGGTTTCCTTTCTTCACTTATTTCGGGTCGTTTAGCTGAATAAGCTCCTTGTTGTGTCCTGATATTGTGAATATGAATGTTAACCTGCTGTTGGCAGTGAAAAACGACTGTTTACTGGTTCTGAAAAGTGATTTTGAGAATGTTAAAGCTAAGCCTGTCGACATACACATGACTCTTTCATGTATTTGTGAGCCACTAAGCTAAATTGGTTTAAGACCAAGCACTGGTATGTTGGTTAAAACAATCAGAATACATAGGTATTTGGGTTAAGAGTTAAAGAGAGGTAAAATGTATTTGAACATGCATTTCATATTGTTTTGAATTGTCATTCAGAGAGAATAACCGAGTAAATGATTTGAAGGTCACTACACGTGAAGTATTCTTGTTTCCCATGTAAAGATCGTGGTATTGCAGCTTGAACACACAGACGGTTTTACTGTTATTTCTGTTGTATATAGAGAATGGTGATGCTGCAAATTAAAAATACATGTGATTATATAAATAA
Organism: Aulonocara sp. 'chitande type north' Nkhata Bay; assembly: GCF_057382095.1. Taxonomy (NCBI): domain Eukaryota; kingdom Metazoa; phylum Chordata; class Actinopteri; order Cichliformes; family Cichlidae; genus Aulonocara; species Aulonocara sp. 'chitande type north' Nkhata Bay. The sequence goes on from NC_141347.1 coordinate 16,966,655, forward strand.
ATATGGCAGAAGCGAGGCAAAGAGAAACTTCACCAGTCGTCTCTGTCTCATCATTTCCCTGTTTTGCAGGAACATTTAATCTGTTTTACCAGCCCAAACTCTGGGTCGGTTACACTAGCCTATGTTTGCTTTCATGTCTGCTTCCTTTTGTGTGTGTTACTTGTTTTACCAACTTCCTTTTTTTGTTTTATTTTTTTTACTTCTCTGAGCAGACTCATCGCTGTCCCTCGCTCTCCCTTAGCGACAAAATGAGCCCCAGTCACCAGTTGAAATGCAGTGTGACATAACACTCCTGGTCACACAGGCTTAGTCAGAGAAAGCAGCCACCTAAATCCTGTCTCACAAACAACCAAACACATTCAAATAGGTACACACTGACACACACACACACGAAGTGGAGAGGAGTGAGAGAGATTAGGAATCCCAAGTATTTATGAGATTTTTTTTTATTCATTTACCTATCCCCACACACACACACACACACACACACACACACACACACACACACAGACTAACATTTTGCACCCCTTTAAGCAACTGTATTTACAATGACGAGTCAGCAGTTAGTAATAGGCTGGCATGCAGGGTTATGTACAGGCTGACGCACACACACATACACACTTACGGGCCAGCACTGCGGCTTCTTTTGTCATCTTATTCACTTTCTCTGACTAACTCCTGCCTCAGACAGAGGTGTGGTCATCCCCCAGCTCTTTAGTTTGGGCTTGAGGAAAGAGCTCATTGTATGAAAACATTGTAGTGAGAGAAGGTGACCCAGTTCTGCTTAAGAAATGCATTCATTTTTGAGGTGTGAAGCCCTTATAACTAATTCATTCATAGACAATGTATTTACAATGGGAGAAATAATTATGTGATCCCCTGCTGAGATTATAAGTTTGTTCACATCCAAAGAAATGAATGGTGGTTTCATTTTAAACTAAATATTTACCCAAGATCCAGAAAAATACACTACATAAAAATGATTTGCACATCAGTGAGTGAATAATATTTGATTCCAAGGCAAATCATGACCTAGGGGGAAACCCTTGTTGGCAAGCAGCAGTTGGTCAGCGGGTTTGTGTAAATCTCAGGAGGGATTTGGGCCCACAGAGTTACAGAAACTCTCTAAATTATTTTTGGTTGTTTGGCTGCTGCTTGACAACTTGAAGCTTCAGGAAGAAAGTTGTATTGGTGAACAGAATCATAAAACATAATGTTTCAACCTCCGTGCTTGACTGTGGGGTGCTGTTCTTTGGCTCATTTCTCTTCCTCCAAACACAGCAGCTCAAGTTGGTGGTGCTACCTTTCAGTGCCTGGGCTGCTCCATCACCTTTCTTGTGCTTATCATCACCCATGAAGAAAGATCTTCTATGGAGCTCCAGATTGAGGGTGAATGCATCAACAGTGTCACCTTCTTACAAAGCTTCTTGCTGATGGGCTTGTAGCCCATTCCAGTCTTATGCAAGTCCGTCTTGTCCCGGATGTCCTCTTACAGCTGTTTGATCTTGCTCATGGTGGTGGAGAGGTTGGAATAGAAGAAACTTAATCTGTGTACAGATGTGCTTTATACACATAATGAGCTGAGTTCAAGAGTGTCTCTAATAGACTGATATATAGAAACCTTATGGGAGCCAGAGTTCTGGCTGGGTTCTAGGGGATCAAACACTTATTTCACTCAGTTACATGCAATCCATTTTCTGGATTTCTGGTTGACATTTTCTCTCTTCATTGAAAATGAAACTATCATTTAAAAAAGTGTCCATTTCTTTGTAAATGATCAGAATTACAAATTAAACATGAGATCAAATAATTATTTCCTACACTGAAAGTGCTCAGTTCAGTTTTCTTTTTTTTTATCCTGTAAATCAAACTATTCCTGCATAAGATAAACTTTGTTTGGGCTACAGCATGACACATAGCAAACAATTACACCAAAATCACATTGCAATTAAAACTAATATGTTGCCCCATTAAACAACTTTCTATCCCCAGCTGTGTGGAGGTACGCCCTAGTCGGCTAGGTTGCAATGATTGATTGCTTTTTTTAGTGTGTATAGCATGTCAGTGAAGCACAGATGCTTGGAAAGTTAAAGGCTTCTTTTCTATGGTAGAAAATCAAGGAGAGTACAGAAGGTAAAGAAGCTTTTCATTTAAGTGAAAAGATGATGGTATTCGCATCAAATAAAGGAGCAAAACTACATCAAGTGGCATGATCATAAGGATTTGAGAATTTTTTCAATTGATGGAAGTATCCTACAATATTACCCTGACATAGATCACCTCAGATAAGACAACACTATTTTTGTTTTGTATTTGCATCAAAAAATGAGTAAGCTACAGGAATCATCAACAGATTTCTGTAGTACCGTTTAACACACTTGCATCTTTATCAACTATGTTTATGGACAAATACATTTTAATGTAGGATTATTCAGTTTTGCACCTTTGTAGCATTATTTTTTTCACATGACAAAAGTTTAGATCACTGCTGATTGCTTATGTAGTCAAAAATCTCAAGAAATAACTGAAGTACTGTAATTTTGTAGAGCTGGCAGTTTGTCTATTTGAAGCAGTATAACTGGATTAATTAGCCAACCAGAATCCAATAATGTCCTCGGTTTTGTTCAGTAAGTTCTCATAATGGCTCACTTTTATCCTGACACACAATGTGCTGTGACATAAATTTGAAAATGAGCATTTAAATGACAATTACGAAAAACTGCAAAAAAAAAAAAAAAAGCTGAAAGCCACAGCATTTGAAATAGTTAAAGATATGAATTAATCACCACTTGAAATGGCCGAGTCCCCAAACAATCCTTTTAAAATCGAGACAGGCTTGTGATTTATTAAGATGAATGCTGGCCACAAATGAATAAGCACGCATCGAAATCACGTACACACAAGAGATTAAGGGTGGGAGAGGTAACGAGAAGAGGGTAAGAGGGTTAATGACTGTCTTCAAAACAAGACGGGCGGGATCGCACTTGTTAGTGCGTGTGCAAACACACGAGCGCGCGCGCGCTCACACAAACGCGTTTACGGGTCAGCCTGATGAAAACGCACGCGATAGATTGATGGGCCCGCTGACAATACACCTCTTGTCTTTTCGCTTTCTATTTATGTCATACATGCCTGCATGTCACAAAGTGAGAAAGGTGGCGAGCAGAAGGAAAAGGAATATAAAACAAAGGACGTGTGAGATTGAGGTGAGGAGAGCATTACAAGGGGGGGAGAGAGCGAGAGAGAGAGCGAAAAAAGAGAGTGATAGTGTTTGAGCCAAGAGGGTTGCTCTTTGTCTTCCTAATGGAGCCATTACCTCAAGGTGTGTGACCCTAAGGGGTCAGTTTCACACAAACACACACATACACACACTCTAAGAGGAAAATATAGATTGTGGTATGAGTAGAACTGCCAAGAGCTGAAGGACAAGCTGAAACGCTGTGTAATTTGTATTTTATCATCAGATGTTGCTGCCTCGCTCCCAAATTCTGCCTGATAGCACTCCTCCTTTTTTAAAGTGGTCTTAAGCAACAGTTCTCCAGACACTGGCTGCTTTTTCACTATTTTGCACTGCATAAGAACTGGACTGAAAATCAGTGAAACAGGTGATGAAGGAGCAATGTAAAATATTTGGTTCAAGTTGTCATCAGTATGATTAGAGGAGGTCAGGACAGGAGCACAACAATGAGTCATCTGTAAAACAGCGGTGGAGGCGCTGTCATGGTTTGGGGCTACACTTCAGCCAGTGGTGTTGGGGATGGGTACCGGTATCTGGTGCCATTATGGCATAAACGGTAGTAACCAGATCGAAAAGCAGTGCACATTTCGGTGCTTTATTTCGGTGCTTTTTTTTCCCTGAGATGTCACACACTTTGAATTCTAGCCAATCATTTTACCTTTGCAAGCGTAGTAGGCGGGCCCAGGTACGTACGTTCTCTTAGAGCAGAGCTACAGATTAAAAATGCCCAAAGCGAAGCGGTCAAAGTCTGGCTGTACTTCACAGCAAAATATGCAAACTCAGCAGCCTGCAACAAGTGCTTTAAGGTGATACTGTGATACTGTGCAAAGGTGGTAACTCCTCAAATCTGATGAAACACCTGGCAACACATAGCGGTGTTTTTTTAAAGCCGAGAAATGCACCGTATTTGATAGCTTGCTGCAAGAGCTCACACCGAGCACATCTACTGCGGGTGTGGTGCCTGTTATCGACCCAGAGTTAGCAACATCCCCCAAGAACCCAAAGAGGAGAGTCAGTGTAGCAGAAATGATGACGGATGATGATGGCAGCAGCAGCCATTCTTCTCTGGGTGAGTCACTTAATGTTGTTCGTGTGTAATTTATGTCGAGTAGGCTAACCACGTTATTACATTAATGCATGTAAGGTGAACTAGCAAACACCGTCGTAGTTACATGCGGCTGTCTTCTTGTTTGATGGCAGATACTCCCTTCACCCTGGCCAAAAGGGCTAAAATGACCAAAGAAAAAGAGGGAAACAGCTAAACATGAGAGGTTTTTGGACAAAGTTGGTGTTTTTTTTCCATTGTTTAAGCACTGCTTCCAGCCAAGAGTGATACCATATATGCCCTATAGCTGCAGAAAAGGCTAACATTGTTATCTTTTTACAAAAACACAGCTGAACATGAGAGGTTTTTGGACAAAGTGTGTGTTCTTCATTCTTTAAGCACCGGTTAGAGCACCGTTTAAGCACCGGCACCGTTTCAAAAGTACCGGTTTGGTACTGGTATCGGATAAAACCTAAACGATACCCACCCCTACTTATGAATGCCTTAAAGCACCATCAGATTTTGATTCACCATGCAGTTCCATCATCTGACCGGCAACAGCTTCATTTTCCAGTGTGATAATAATCCCAGAGACACTACCAATGCAGTGAAAGCATACCCCAGTAAGACACACAACAGTCATGGATGGGCCTCCCCAGAGCCCACACCTCAATATAATTAAAGTAGTGTGGTATCATGTTGAGAAAGTACAGAGCAAAAGTTAGAAACCTCCAAAGAAGAGCTTTGAATGTCCTTCAAGATGCTGGACAACTATTCCTGAAGACTACTTAAATAAATGAAAACAAACCCTGGCTAAGAAGACGGAGGTAAGATGGTCAGAATTGTACAAACTCTGGATGTTTGCAGATGTCTGAATAAATCGCTGCACCTATTTCCAATTTTTCTAGCAAACTAAAAGTAAACTAAAATTCTATTTATATTGCACCTTTCAAGATAAAATCACAAAGTGCTTCACAGCAGCAAAAATGGACATACAACCTGAAACAAACAAAATGAGGGGCGGCTCAAGACTTTTGCACAGCATTGAATTGTCTGTTTTTCGTATATCTATGTTTAGACCCCTCCAAAGGTACTGATCTCTCTCCCCACCCACATTACCTCTTCTGTCACTCACTGCTTTTCCTCCACTCTTGCCTTGTGTCCCGCATTAGTCTTTCCCTTCATTGCCATCCATTTCCTGCTCACTGCACTGAACTCTACCTAATTTAAAGTGAAAGTCACCTTTTTGTGCAAAGAGTTGCTGTCACACACCAACAGTATGCATGGACACATACGCACATGTCCAAGGTACTGATATCCCATGTGCGTGTTTATCTACAACAGGACATGAAATGCAATTACATTTGTCCTTGGGAACATTTCAGTCGCTCTCTGTCCGCTTGAGGCAAATTACCTATTCAGCAGTATCACACATGAACTGCAAAATATGAGTGCGGGTATGTGTTTCTGCTCTGTGCTGCAATTACATTCTTATGGGAACATTACAAAGTAACATACATTAAGCTGTAGGACATACAAATTACAAATGTGAAAATCACATTCATGACGTACACTGTGTGACTTGAAGGTGGTGCTTAAACATGAAGAAAAGACAAAAAAAATACCACCAACATATTTAAAAGAACATTTTTTTTAGAGTTATACAGCATCCTTTTATACATCAGATATAAAGTAAGAACAAAGTAACCAGATCTGATGAAGATCTGCTACTCTCGCACAGGCAACCAGTTAAAATGCCCCCCACCCCCATCCATGTATCTCTCTCTTATTGTCAGCCCTCTGACAGAGTGTAATTGAAGAAAATAAAAACCCCAGAGAAGAGGATCAATTACTCGGTGTACAAGACCGGAGCGATGTTTTCATATTAGAATGATAAAGTGTTGCCCAGAGTTGTGCGCTTTGAGAGGAGAGAGCGAGAGAGGGGAGGCAAAACAGAAGGAGAAAAAGATGAATGGGGAGAAAAGAAGAAGAGACACAGATGGGAGAGGTGAGAGACAGATGTAGTTTTAATAGCGTTTACTAATGCGACGGTATTGTATGTGTTAGAAAAGTCTATTACTTTGTTTCCAATGTGTGTGCGTGTACATCACAGGAGATTTTGAGTGTCTGAGAGTGAACTGATCTGTATTAAGTTGTAAATTGGAAGGGTGTGATTGCGCCTGCTGCTGTGAGACTCGGTTATCTTTCAGACTCATCACTGCCAGCGGTCTCTGTGCTCGCTCGGAGATAACGCAGGAAACAATGGCAGGCCTAATTCAACTGTGTCCATATACCTTCAATAAGAGTGAGAAGGTAAGAGGAGGGGGAGCAGGGGGACACAAGTGGCCGAGGGACACAGGAGGGCAGGAGACGGTGAAAAGGAGTGAAGGGATGAAAGTTTTTTAATGAAGACTGGAGGAGTGCAAGTGGGAGCCTCGCAGCTCTGAGTGACTTCAATAGCCTTTCCTCCCTTCCTCAGCCCATTGATGCCACTCAATTAAATTCTAATCAATGGAAAAGCCTCATTATCCCCGCTGCCTACAATGCCGCGGAATTGATCTCAGTCCCCGAGGTCCATCCATACAATGCAAAATTACAAAGTTTTGGTCTGCAGGGCTGGTGTTAGTGGCTGCAGGACATAAGACAGCATATACGCACAACCTTTGCAGAGAATTCAAATCAATTACCCAAGTCTCTACTTAACGGAGATCCATGAGTTTGACTTGAAACTGCACGTTGGCTCCTCACTGAACAAACCTACAATCTCAGGTGGGGTTGCTGTGCTGAAAATTTCAATTTCAATTCTGAAGATGCCACAAATCACCGCGTAAGCGCACATGCAGATGCATACACAATTGAAAGTTAAGGGAGAAAGATGTGGCTACTTTCAGCCAGAGACGAGGACAAAGGGTGTGCAGGGGGGAGATCTGCTTGGAAAGCACCTGCCGATGACCCCAGGGAAGCAGACAGATGATTCACCACAGAGTCAGAGACAGCCTGACAGCTCTCAAACACATATACCACACACAAACACACAGCAACCCAAAGACTATATGAGTACAAGCTGAGTAGGTGACTTGAAAGCAATTTACCCCATCTACGAATTACCCACACACAAACGTTTTCCCTTTGTTTTTGTCTCAAAGACACACGCGCACACTGAGAAACGCAGTAGTAAGCAGAAACAGGGAAATTGAAAGGGGCAGGGGGAGCAGGTGTCATCCTATCATAAATGCTCTGGGCCATCTTTTGCATTTTTTTGTGATTCATACATGTTGTGCATCTGCTAGATAAAAAAAAAAGAAAAGCAGTCCGAGAGCCTGACCCTCCCATACCATCACTTCACGTCTTTAAATCTTTGAATTTCAGCCCAGAAACACATATCCAGTATTGTGGGAGGGGAACTATTACACTAACTGCTCAATCATTAAATTCTCATTTGCAATCTTTCCTCATTTATGAGATAAAGAGGTAACCGAGAACACAATTTCTGTTGTTGTTATCGCACCTGGATTATTTGTCAGTTTATGACGGGTACAAAGTTGCTAATTAAATGCTGGGAAAGCCTCCAGCTGGAATGAGTGTTTCTGTAAAGCCATGTGCAGAATTATTCTGCTTATGAATGACCAATTTCCTCATTGCCGTGACTTTTTGTCCAGACCTCAGGCATCTCTATTGTAATCATTTCCTGGGTAGAACGTGCTATTTAAATGGCTCCGGTGAAAAGAAATGACAGTCATGCACTCTAAATCCACTAAAAGAGATGGAAGAGAATAAAACACCATAAAAAATTATATCAATGTAATTTTCAGATTATGCTTCCATGCTGATGTTGCAATCCCATACATAATACCCGAGCACGTGGCACTGCCGCTTTCCACTGTCACATAACAAAGACCTGCTGGAGTCGTGACAAGAAATCTATAGGGAAATTTCAGAACACCAAGGATGGCAGGTGTATGATATATCTCACTCCTACCCCCAAAAAGCCAATCTTCTTCCTAACAGCCGAACCATGAAACACATCCAACCGGCTGTGGTGTTGTTCTGATGCAAACGCCTGAGGAGAAATACAAACAGCTGCCTAAAATACACGCCTGAGGGTGTTACCAAGGCAGCATCAAAGTGAAAGATTTGCAAGGAAGCACCAAGCACAGGGACAGATAATCTGATGCTTCCTACTAACACATTTTAATCACATCATAGTTAACCAGTTGAACATCATAAGGATTTCGATTTTGCAACTCAGACAGCCATTAATGTAACCTTTGAAGAATATTTGTGCATGTCAGCTAAACAAGGTGACAACTTAAAACATATAATCACAGTAATGTTGTTTTTTTGTTTGTTTGTTTTTTTTTTTTTTTTTGGGGGGGGGGGGGGGGTTGTTTGTTTGTTTTTACCAAATTTCCCCTTGTGGGACAATTAAATGGTTATTCTATTGTTTTTTGGTTTATTTATGACATGCAACATGCAAAATCCCCACCACAGAGCAATATTTAGCCAGCTGTGGCATTTAATATTAATATTTAATGAAATGGGATCAAATTTCAGCAGCACAAATTAAATGAAAACATAAATAATGCACACAGTGCTCAACAAATGTATTTGACCAGCTGTCATAAAAACAAGAAAACATCAACTTTTTGTAAATCTCTATAAAATTAGTTGAAAACTAGAAATTGTGTTGTTATACAACAGATATACCAAACTGAAGTCACATTTGTATACCCAAACTCCACTCGGCACACTGGACTCCTCAAAGAAGTCAGAAATTAATTAAACATGACGTTCAACCAAAAAAAGGAATTTATCTTTCCATAGTATATTTAACCGTTTCACGCATTGTGATCACTACAGTGCACAGCTGTTCAAAGGCTGTTTTCTTGTGTTTGTGTCAGTGTTGATGGTATACTTGCACATAAACCACTACATTAGACACTGATGTGTCACTCCATACCAAATTCAAAGTCAACACGTATGTTGTCCACCTAAGCAGACATATAAAAAAACTCAGTGAAAAGTACATGTTTAAAAAAATGAAGTTCAGAAATCTTTGTTTCATGCCTAAAGATGAATAAAAAACTTAAGAAAAAAATCCGGATTGAGGTTTTCATAATCCATGCATGAAAGGGTTAAATCGTTGTAATTTGGCATCTTTATAAGGAAATAAAAATATTATTATACTTTTTTCACCTTTTTTTATAAAAAAGCAAATTTGAAAATTCATGGATAACAACATTGTTTATATTCAAGATTAAAAATGTCATTTTGATTAAAGAGCTTCTGCAAACTGGTGGATTACAGAAATGTAAGAACACTGCATGGTCTCCTTAAATATTCCACTACAGTAGATTCCTACATAGTGCACTTAGAAAAACACTCCGCGTTGATGACTCTTTTACCAACATCCAGTTCATTCCTGTTTCATTTAGTAAAACAGTAGTTTTTCACCCTGAAACTTGAACTGAATCTGAATCTGTTGTTACAGGCTCATGAGCACTGAAGGTACAATTCAGTTTTAATGTTTGACGGCTCTGAAGGTTAGCAAAGGTGGAGAAACCCATCCTATCCACCATAACAATATATATTCTAAAAATACAGAAACATATTTAAGTATTCATAATTTTAGATGATGAAATTAAAACTTAAATTAATGTTCCTAGCTGCTTTTACTTCTTCATCTACATCAGTTTTCTAAACCACTGAATACATATTGATTTTTGGAGGCAAATCTCGCCTTTGGTGATATATATACTGAGAGAGAGTAAACAAACACAAGAGAACACTGTAAGCAGCGCTTCTGGGCTGTTGGAGAAAAATGCTAAACAAAACAGCTTTAGCTGGCCTTGCTGTGAAGTGACAGCACTGCAAAGCCATCACTTATGGCTGCGTGCTTGTGTCTGGAAACGGCAATAAATTACAGGTAATATACTGCAAGGATACACAGTTAAATGAGGGCTCACTTAGTTTTTATCTGTAGCTAGATGTGTAAAATCGTGTGTATGAGGCTATCGTCGCGGATGCATTTCAACAATGAAGACCCGTGATCAAATGTAACAGGCAGATATATAAACACATGCAGCTAATATGACTTACAGTTTTTTCTGAATGCTTAAACCCTAACTGTGATTCCTGTAGCACAATCTCTAAAACTATTCAGACTTATAGCAAAACCACTCACTGAGTTTGCAAAACTAAAAGCACAAAAACTGCTTTGCACTCAGTTTGCAATTTTGTAACACACACTTTGCAAAACTGTAGGCACAATTCACTGCACAACACTCAATTACCAAATTTCCAACACACTCCTAGCAAAAGTATACACATGTATGGCTATCATTAACACTAATTTGCCAACTGTCTGGCACACTTTCACATGTGAAAACTTTTTTAGATAATTAGTTCACTTTGCAATCAGCCTAAGCACTATAATACAGGTAAGCTGTGTGTGCGGAGTACAATGGAGGGAGCAGAAAGAGTGAGAAGTAGAGGAGGCCGAGGAAGAGGACGTGGAGGTGAAGAAGTAGGATGAAGAGGACGACAAGGACAAGGAGGAGCAAGAGGAAGACGAGGAGGGGGGAGAGGAAGACGAGGAGGGGGGAGAGGAAGGGTAGGAAGAGTAAGAAATAGAATTGCTGATGACATCAGAGCTACAATAGTGGACCATGTAATCAACCGTCGAATGACCCTGAGGGTAGCTGGCCAACGGGTCCAGCCTAACTCGAGCCGCTACACTGTAGCAAGTACCATAAGGACATCTTGAAATGAGAATCGGTGAGTACAGTCACTTCGCACAAAGATTTGTAGCACTGCCATATGCCAATGAGAAACACACCAATACCATTGATGTAAAAATACTGAAATTGTTACTTTACAGAATTGCTAGATGACCAGATGCTGGGGCAGAGGAAGCATGTTCACTGCAGACCAAGTAACCCATATAGTCATTATGGCAATTGCAAATAATCCTATACTTGGAAATAAACACTTGTGTTTGTTTTGATGTGTTTGAATAAACACCAGTACTTGAAGTTTGGCTCCCTCTATGCTTATGGATCTATGACAGAAGTATGAGCTCAAACTGACATAGCCTACCTTGTGCACAGAGAAAGCAAAAGCCAGATGTGTTTTGTATTCATACCATCAGTGTGCAGTTGGCGCATTGTGTGCTTAGTAGATGATGGCTTGTGTGTACTATTTGATACGGAAACACCATTTTTACGAAGGTGTGAAGAGTTAATCTAGCTGTGTTTGCTTTTGCAAGAGAACTACAATGTTTTGATGATTGGGTGACAGGTTTTCTTATTTGTGTGAAGAGTTTTGCAAAATTAGCCAATAGTTACAAAAAATGTGCTTAAGCTATCAGAAAAAACTGTAAGAGGAAACTGGCTCACATTGATTGAAATTCATCAAGACTTCCTAAAACCTAACTCTGCATAACTCTGAACCTTAACCTAAGCCTTACATTACCGTGACCGTGAAATATGATTTCTTATATTTACTTAAATTCCCTTCCAGAATAATTATCTAAACAGAAGTAAAAGATCTTTTGAGACTAGCTTCAATTACTGTTTCTGTTAACAGGCATATTTCAGTTCTGTGTAACCGTGTGTGTGTGTGTGTGTGTGTGTGTGTGTGTGTGTGTGTGTGTGTGTGTGGGTGCACCGTTCTTTTTCTCTTCTCTGTCATGGCACATTTCTCAGTGGGTGTGCACTAACAATGCCCTCTCCTCCTTGTCAAGGTTGAACTAAGCTAACATCTCAAACACACACACACACACACACACACACACACAAGCTTGCTCGCATTGCAACTAACATGCTCAAAAAAAAAAAAAAGCTGCGCACGCAAACATGCGCAAAAACTCGCCTCATCCTGACTTCTTATCAAACCTCTGAAATGAGCTATTGAAAAGTCAGTGATTTCAATTCAATTCAGCCCATTAATAACAAACCTCAGTCTCCATTCATTCGGGATCTTCAGTATTCAGGCACAAAAAAAACAGGGTCAGGCAGGCAGCGCGTGGGTTTACTGCAGTGAAGGGAATAAAGGACCACTTCTTTCAAGGACAGCTTACCTGAGCTATCACAGAGTGGTGGTTTACCTGGAGATAGTGTTAAGAAGAAGTTTATTGTATAAAGACCTACAGAGAAACATCACCTCAATTTTTAAAAAAGAAAAAAAACTGCCTTTGCTGGTACACCCAGCCTTGGTTTAGAGCTACATGTGGTCCATTAAAGGTAATGGAAAAATAGTGGTGGTTAGGCAAATTACACTATAAAACCACTGTGTTGATTTTACACCGCCACTAGCTTCTGTATATGTGAATGCAACCCCCTGCCCCGTAACTTTAAATAACAGTGAGGCTAATACCCCATTCTCAGCACAAATACAATGGCCTCACTCTCCCTGTCTTTATATCTCTTTCACTCTCTTTCATTCCCTCCCTTTCTCTCTCAGGTGTTTCAGCAGGTAAAAACCCCATTTCCCTGTTCCCCTTAGGGAGCGCTGACCTAACTGCCGGTACTCCCGGGAGCCCCAGCTAACTCTGCAGACCCATTTGTCAACGTTGACCCTGAAACACTCCCTCTTTTCATACCCTCTATATCTGTCTTCCCTCCCTACCCATTTTCTCCTCTTCTGGTTCTTCGGCTATTTTTAAGTCTTCCCCACATGTCTCGCTGTACGCTTGTCCTCCCAAAAAGGCTATAGAAACATCAAAGGCTGGATAAGAAAGACAGAAAAAGAGAGCATGAGAGGAAAGGACAGAAAAAGGCAGAAATATTACTGAAGTGAGAAGCTTTTAGGCACTGATGCTAAAATACTGTACATCAAAACTGTGAGCTCATCTTTAACAGTGACTCAGATGTGTAATGTGAAAGGTGTCGCTCATAGCAAGAACCCACAAAGACTCATCGTCTGACTCTGCAGTTAACCTCAGCTTTATGGAGCATTTTAGTGTCTTGCAGCTCATTATTTCACTTTCAAAGCCGAAAGACTTCATTGTTTTGCTTTAGTCTCACGACTCCCATCAACCTAATTTCCGGCTTCAACAGGCAAATGCACTCGGCTGAAAAGTTCTAATAAACCCACTGTACACTTACAGCACCGAGAGCAGACAGCATTATCAGCTCCAGGACGGTGCAAAAGTCTTGATCTACCACACATTTCAATATATTTTGCTTAGAAGAAGCCAGGCTTTACTGTAATTTCTTAAAGTGGTTTTGAGCAATGGCTCTCCAGGCTTTCTGGAGGCCTTTCAAACCTTTTTCTTAGGCACTTTTTTACCAGCAGCCTATTGCAAGAACACATAATTTATACTATTTTATTTGATCTACGAAAAATAACACAGTTTGATGGGAATAAAATAGTATTTTACCACCAACAAGGTCATTCACAAAAAGGTACTGGCAAAAAACTCATATATATATATATATATATATATACTCACACTGCATATCTCACCGTGCAGTGTCATTAGAAAATGTAATGAAACTAGACAAGTTAGAAACAAAAGAAGAATGGTCAGATGGAAAGTACCTGAGGCTTTAAGGAAAACATCCAGCAAATACTTGACACAGGACCTAAGAGATGGACTCCTACTGTTCACTGAAGCCTTGTTATTGTCTCTTGTTATTGCTGTCAGAAAGCCATTCTTAAGGAAGCAACACAGGGAGAAGTATATTGAATTACACAAGAACTGGACTGAAAATCAGCAGCAACTAGTTTTTGTGAATGTTGAATCCAAATTTGAAATCTTTGGTCATCAACAATTGCTGCAAAGGAGGTCGAGAGAGAGGTACAACAGCAGCTCATCTGTACAACATGAAAACCATGACAGGGTTTGGGGCTACATTTCAGCCAGTGGTGTTGGGACCGTAATCCAAACTGATGGATGAACGATGAACGCACTAAAGTACCATCAGATTTTGATACACCATGCAATGCCATCATCTGATTGGCAACATTCATTTCCCAGTTTGGTAATAATCCCAAACATACTGCAGTAAAAGCATACCATAGAAAAACACACAACAGTCATGGATTGGCCTCCCCAGAGCCCAAACCTCAACATTATTGAAGCAGTGTGGGATCATCTTATGAGAGAACAGAACTTGTTAGATTTCTACAAGCTGTATTTGCCTTATACGTGTAAACTTTCCATGTATGTTTGCATATGTGTCAATACATTTCTGCACCTATTTCCCATTTTCCTAATAAAATGTAATCCATGATTGTGTACATCACAAAAAAACAGACTACTAACAGGTTAATAAAAAACAGATTCATTTTGAGTACCCGAGGCATGAACTTAACAGGTCACACAGAGCTAATATTCACAGAGGTCATGTACAGTAATTACAATATGCAAGGGGGAAGTTAATAGGACGCACACTGACTTCCTCAGCAAAATCCTTATCTCTAATAACCACACTATCAACTTAATTAAAGACTTCTTTTTTAAAAAGCCCCTCAGCCTTGCTCAGGTTTTTCTCTGTGCTTCTTATTCTATCTTTAACGCTCTCATTTGTGCCCATTTTGTCTTTTTCTGGCTGCTGCTTTGTCAACGTGAAAGCTGTTGAGTCACTCTTTCCTCGTCTCCATTGTCTTCCCCCTATCTTTGAAGTCACCCGAATTCCGCAACACCGCGGTGTCGAAGCGCAGAGCCCACTGCACCGTGTCAATTACATGATGCGACGCGACACTTTAAGGACTACATATTAAGGACTCTCCAGTTAAAAGAACCAAGAGCGCTGAGACAAGTTGCAAGTGACCTGAAAACTAAAAATAGTTCCTCCCAAAAAACTCGTCTTTCACTGCAGCATTTAAAATTAGCAAGACAAAAATGCAGTCGCTGAAACCTACATCAGAAGCCCCCTGCAACTCATGTAGCTATCGTTCTATCTTATAGCAAACCGTTCTGCACGACATAGATAACATGCTTCATGTCTGAACAGATAAAATGTCAGTCTGGACTCCCATGCATAACACTATTGAGTGTATTATTCTGTTACTTCAGTTCCAGAGGGTCAAAAATTTGTTGTGTTGCTGATGTGAAGCCTGTGTAGCTTTCAGTAGACTGTCAGACACAAGGACACTCAGGTTCCTTTTTAGCCTCTACAAGACCTCTTAAGTTGTCTTTCATGTTAATGGATGCAATGCAGCATCCTTTTTCTTTCTTTTCTTTTTTTCTTAGAGCTGAAGTTTTAAGAGCAAAGTGCTGGCTCTACATTACGAAAAACGCGAGAGCGAGGAAGAGAGGCAGGCAAAGACAAATAAACTGAGCATGCCAATAAAACATGAATAATTCCATTTTCCTGAGAGCCCCCCACGGTGCTCACAGCTTGTTCAGCGCCTGTCATACAGGGACGTTTTACAAGTCGTGGTTCTTTTTCCCTCTCCCATCCATCCATCCGTCCTTCCTGACGGTCTTGCCTGCAACTTCAGAACAATTAAGGTTGACTTCATGCTCCAAGGGGCTTTTGGTCATAATGGAGAGAGGAATGAAACAAGGGAGAGGCTCGTCAAAGGGATATTTAATTCATGTCACTCTTACTGCCTGCATCTCTACATTCCCTGTCTTTTAGCACAGCTCACTGCCCCCAACATGGTGCAGTGCTGGGCAAGGATACACTATGCTAACACGAAGGCAGAGGCTATGGCCCATTTTGTGTTGCCATGCTGGAGGAGCTAAGAACGAAGCGGGCAGGGGAGGGAAACAAGCCAGCCTTATTCACTGCAGATTAATGCAGCGACAGCAACTTTGCATGACAGTCCATGTGTTGCATGTATACTTGGGTACATATGTGCTCCTTTAAGTCAGAAACAGGTGAAGCAAAAATGGGAAAGAAGTGGGTGGGGGGGAGACAGAAAAAGCAATTCCATTAAAGAAGAGGGACTCTCAAAAGCATGGGACACACTTAGCTACGATAAGTGCTGTGTGTTCATTGTGTGTGTGTGTGTGTGTGTGTGTGTGTGTGTGTGTGTGTGTGTGTGTGTGTGTGTGTGTGTGTGTGTGTGTGTGTGTGCATGAGCGCAATATAGAGGGCAGGCAGAGTGGGGTGAAGTTGTTGCCAACTTCTTTCGGCATGGCTTCGACACAAGGAGAAATCTCTCTGTATAATCTTCAAACACTTAACAACTGATATGATGGGGAAAGAAGGAGAGAGGGAAGGACAGACAGACTTTCAAGATTAGATGAGAAATGCAGATGAAAAGAAGAGATGAGGATGCGGGAGGAAGGAGACTACAGTGGACTGATAGAAGAAAACACAAGGCCAACAAATATTCTGGTCTCAAAAGATTTAACAGGACGGCCAGCGCTACATTATAAACCAGTAACTTTTTTTGTTTGGAAAATGATGAAATTCCTGTTCATACTGTAGCTTGATCTTTAGCATGTTACAAGTGGATTTTACTTTTGTTTAACAAATAGAAAGAAAGAAAAAACAACAAAATGTCTTCCATACCATTCATTAAATGCCCTTTTCCCAATTTTCTTCCATCTTTCTCCAGGATGAGGTCTGAGGAGTGGGAGGTCTGTTTTTCCGCTGCTCTTCTAATTAGATCAAACTTAAAGTACCGTATTTTCACGACCATAAGGCGCACTTAAAAGTCTTAGATTTTCTTCAAAAAGTACGGCGCGCCCTATAGCGCAGTGCGCCCTGTGTGTTGTAAGGAGGACGTAGTAGAGAACACCATGAGAACGCTAAAGGGTGAAGTGTGGGCGCAACCCTGAAAATGGCAACGAGACACGCTTATGAAGCACAGTTTAAACTGAAGGCCATCAGCTACGCGGAGGAACATGGAAATCGAGCAGCGGCGAGAGAATTTAAGATTAACGAATCGATGGTTCGCAAATGGAGGAAGCTGGAAAACAAGCTCCGGCAGGTCAAGAAAACGCAGCTGAGTTTCCGCGGACATAAGGCGAGGTGGCCCGAGTTGGAGGAAAGACTCGAGCGGTGGATCATCGAGCAAAGAACGAGCGGGAGAAGCGTTTCGACGGTCACCATTCGGCTAAAAGCAGTTTCACTTTCACTTTTTATGAAACGGTGCCATTTTTCCATCCGGACCAGGACTACGGTAGCGCAGCAACTTCCAGCGGATTATAAGGAAAAGCTGGCCATCTTCCGCTCCTACTGCAGCAAACACATCGGCGACAAAAACATCCAGCCCAGCCACATCACAAACATGGACGAGGTCCCGCTCACTTTTGACATCCCGGTGAGTCACACTGTGGAGAAGAAGGGGACCAGCACGGTAGCGATACGCACAACAGGGCACGAAAAGTCTTCTTTTACTGTTGTGCTTGACTGCCATGCTAATGGACAGAAGCTGCCGCCTATGGTGATTTTTAAGAGAAAGACTTTGCCTAAAGAGAAGTTTCCAGCAGGAATCATCATTAAGGCAAATGAAAAGGGCTGGATGGATGAGGAAATGATGAAAGAGTGGCTGAGGGAGGTGTATGTAAGGAGACCAGGTGGTTTTTTCCACGCATCACCATCGCTCTTAATCTGTGACTCTATGCGTGCCCATCTCACAGCCGATGTGAAAAAACTAATGAAACAAATGAACTGTGAGCTTGCTGTCATTCCGGGAGGCCTGACAAAGGAACTCCAACCGCTGGACATCGGTGTGAACCGCCCGTTCAAAGTAAGGCTGCGAGCGGCCTGGGAGCGATGGATGACCGATGGAGACCACAGTTTCACTAAGAGTGGAAGGCAGCGCCGGGCGAGTTACGCCACAATTTGCGAATGGATTGTAGATGCTTGGGCTAACATGTCTGCTGGCACTGTTGTTCGAGCTTTCGCAAAAGCCGGCATCATTTCCGAGGAGCCGCACGGCACGGAAAGTGACTCTGACAGTGAAGAAAGTGAACCTGGCATGTTTGATGGAGATTTAGCGCAGCTGTTCAATTCAGACACAGAGGATGAGGACTTCGATGGGTTTGATTGATGATAAAAATGTGAGTACCAAACTTTGTTTTGCTCCTGCTTTATTGTTAAATATGCACACTTGTATGCTTGTGAGTAAGGTACCGAACTCAGGTTTGCTCCCGCTTTATTTTTAAATACGCATACGGTACTTGTATGCGCCCTATGGTCCAGTGCGCCTTATGTGTGTGTTAAATACAGTAAGGGCACACATAACTGAGACTGCGCCTTTTAGCACAGTGCGCCTTATGGTCGTGAAAATACGGTAAGTGACTGTTGTCTGACCTCCCAGCACGGTGGAGTTTAACTCAAATCCCAAAGCAGCTAGAAGGGAAGATAACAGTGTGTGGCATAAAAAACTGCACAAACAAGCCTAGAGAACAGACTATACCAAAATCCATGGAGAAAAAAAGGGAATATACTGTATGAGAGAAAGAGCTACAGAAACTCACCGTGGATTTGAGATAAAGATGTGCACAACTTGTTAACCTAACAAGTTGTAAAGAAAGCTATGTAATTTAACACTTTAGTAAAAGGCTCATCCTCAGTTCACATCCTTGATTTTTACAACTAAATAAAGTGTTTTAAATAATACATCCATCCATCTTCCTAACCACTTGAGGGTCCTAAGGTACATCTTAGACCTCTAAAGGTTCTTGTCTACATCGGATATTATGACATCAAATTTTTGCCAAGCAACCACCTACTAACAGGCCGAAAAGACCCATATATAGCATGTATGCACCTAAAACACTACACTCAATTTCACAATTAGATAGATAGATAGATAGATAGATAGGAACTAGGGGTGCAACGATATTCGTATCGATATTGAACCGTTCGATACAGTGCTTTCGGTTCGGTACGCATATGTATCGAACAATACAACATTTGTAATTTATTTTATCAACTTTCCTTCTGACGATGCTGTCTGTGTTGAGCGCTCAGTGAATCTGCGTTCGACTACTCCGCCTAGGCTGCACTGTCGAGCGCAGATCCACTGAGCGCTCAACACAGACAGCATAGTCAGAAGGAAGAGCGCAGGGCAAGCTAGCAAGACAGAAGTTGCAACATGAACCTCCCCACCCTCATTCAGATCTGGCGTTTGGAATTATTTTGGTTTTCATGTGACGTATGACCCTGAAGGTAAGCGAGTCATGGACTAAAGTAAAACAGTATGTTGGATGTGCCATGCAATGCTCAATTACATGGGTGGGAACTAGTGTGTTAACGCAGTTAGCTCGTTAACGTGTTGGCCGTCTAGCCCCATGCACGGGGCGATCGGCGGTAGCTCGTTAACGGAGATTTGCCGTGTTGTGGCGTTAAGGTCATTTCAACGAGATTAACCTGAAAGCACTAGTGGGAACACAACGAATATGACTGCACATTTACGCCGACATCATCCTAGTGCAAAGACAAAAACAACAAGCATGCTACTAACTTTAGCCGAGTCATTTAGACAGCTGTTAGCACATGATTCTCCTTATGCTGCTGAGAATATAGCCCAGAAGAAGCGGATAGTATAGCTTTTATTTTGGAAAGAGACATTTCTCTGTAATAAACTCTCTTTTCCAAAGATGAGTGATTCCTCAATCAGATACAGGGCTTGCAATATCGCTAGCCCGACGTCCTGGGGCTAGCGATTTTTTTTCAGACGGGCTACTCTGCCCGTTGGGCTATTGTAGGAAGGAAAAATATATGTCAATGCTTTTGCATTCTTTCGGAAATGTAGCTGGGTAATTATGTCATTGCCATCGGTGAGCCACTGTCAATATGTGACATATTGAAATCGCATTTGAATTTGCGCTTGTTTTTTTGCTTTCACTTTGCAATCTTGCGAACTGTGTATAGAGAGCGACAGCACTGATCTGTGAGTGATGATAATTTGTGCACCAATTCCTCTGACATCGTCTTATTAATCGTTAGCTTACTATGCAAACATGACAAGTGAAATCTCCCGCAGCAAGCTTAAACATGTGAGAGGTTGATCGCGCAGAGAATCGCTGAGCTTATGTGAGTGCGTGTGTAAAAGCAGCAGGATTTATATTTCAGTTCTGCTGAGCCAAACAAGACAGGTCAGGGTGAAGAAGTGACAGCCAAAGAAAAGCTTACCACAAAACGGAGAAGTTATGACAAATCAGACTATAAGGCAAAAAGAAAGTGCAGCTTTATGGTTTCATGGACAAAATAATTTCTGTGGCTGCAATATGACGAGCTAAATAACCAGGGCTGCACATAAGTGGTCCGCAGGTGCGCATTTGCTGTCAAAATAAAAAACGCGCACAAGGGTTAGGGTTAAATTTAAAAACTGTACTTTTGAGTTAAAATATATATTTATAATTTTAATAAATGACAAATTAAAAAGGCATGAACATTTTTTTTGTATCGAAAAAATATCGAACCGTGACACCAAAGTATCGAACCGAACCGAACCGTGAATTTTGTGTATCGTTGCACCCCTAATAGGAACCCATGATAGCACCATTTAAATGTCATAGGCAGTTTAATGCACATTAATATTAAGTCAGTTAATTTTTCATGTGTTTCTTCCACATGATGCTTTTAAGATACTCACAAGTCACCACCTGCACGTTCGACATATCTTTATTTTCCTTCTTCTCATCTCATCCCTGTCATGCAGATGTCAATAAAAATGTGAATGTGATACTTCAGCATCTAGCTAGCCCTGCAGCAGAGGAGCGAGGATAAATGAGCAGAGTGTTTTTGCAGCAGCAGGTAATTTCAGGTTCACTGTTTGAAACAGGTTAAAACAATTATGATAAAACTTACTCTTTCTGTGCAGTTTGGCACACAATTTGGTGCAGTAGTTACAGACACAATGTCTTTTTTCCCTTTATCTTTAATTAAACACTCTGAACATGTTAGAAAGAGGCTCAAGAGCTGGAGATCAAACATGTTTTTCAAAGTAAGGACTGCTCAGCAAGAGGCGGCCGATAAAGAGGAAATTTAAAGTGTGCATTATCCTAATTATCTGTACATGCTGCGTTACTGATGGAATCTGATTTTTTTTATTTTTTTGCTTTGTTTGTTTTTTTATTGCTATGAAATATCTGAAAAAATTAAATATTTATGAGTTAGTTTGAAATGAGTCCATTGCATCGCTGCATCAGGTTCTCCCACCTGCTCAGCCCCACTTCACCACTTGGACCCAGTGTGTCTCAGCATTAATTCTAAGTTCATTGCTCTTCATCGCTGCTGATATTGCAGTTTCTGTGCTTACTTAACAATTTTGAAACATGCGTTGGAGTCATTATCCTGCTGAAATGATAAAGTCCACTTTAAGTCCAACTTCAGCTTTGACGTAGCCTTAATCATCTTCAAGTGCTCGGTGATAAAATGCAAAACTCAAAGTTACATCAGTGACTGCGAGCTGGCAGTGATACAGCCACAAACTCTAACATTTTAATTACCATGCTTCCTAGCTGGTCTGAGTTTTCTGGAAGAGCCCAATATTACATATCAGCTGTATAGCAGCTGATGAAAATTAAAATAACAAATAATAGAAATACCCTTCAAACAATGTTAAACACAAACAACCAGGTGATCTAAGCAGAGTGTAAACAAATAAATAAATAACTATTACACATAAAAGTTCTTTGAGAAATCAGTTTTTGTTTCATACGTTGTATATCGGTTAATGTCGGAGTATCGGATTTTATATAGTATCAGTCTTAAAAGTCCGATATTGATCAAGCTCAATTCTCTTGTCTGCCCACACTCATTTAATGATACTGTGACTAAACAACTCTATCTTTAAAATGCATCAAAAACCAGTGTTGATTAATCATATAAATAGGGCAATTGGCTTGTCATCCACAGCACATGACTGGGATATTTATGACTCTATAAATGCAGTCATAAATATCAAGGAGGCTGTAGCTGCAGACTTATAAGGGCGGTAACTTTGTAACTCCTACTGCTACCTGAAAAACTTTGTCAACTCCTTAACAAGCTGTCAATCTGGATCCCCATGCCATTGTCAGCGTGGGTGAAATCAATAGAGTGATGTGTTTACCGTTACAAAGCGCATATTCACATCATCATAAATTTGCTGCCATGTCAGCATCCCTGAGGGCAAAGATATTTGATATTTACTCATCCGTATGTATCTGAGGAGGTGTGAGCGACAGCGCATGGTAATAATGCACTCTGAAAAATCAACCCTTCGCTCAAGTCTCTCTCTCTCTCCAAACTGTATTTATGATTGACACGTTCTCCTGAAAGATGCTTCGGCTTGATAAGCAGCTGCTGCTCGTAATGAACCGGTTTGTAGTGCGTACAGAGAATGAGGATCTAGGTTTTAGGTGTATTAAAACACCCGAGTAGACAATTTAATCTGACAATTTCAACACTCATAAAATGTTTTTCTTTGAAGCTTCGGCGACTGAAGGTTTTTTGGGGGGGGGGGTTTAAAAGTTTTTACTTGTGCTGATGCGACTGCCTTGTGGCACAAAGATGAGGAATAAAAAGACTTCCAGAGCCAGCAACTGCATGCATGCGTTATCTGTATATTAGTCAGGATTAAGCTGAGATGACAAAAATTCTTTCCTTCAGAGCCGTGATGGCTGTGTTATTCTCCGCATGCCTCTTCAGTCTCTCAGTAGCTGAGCTTATGTTATATTTATTGTGGGGTTTTTGTGTCAGCTTATGATGGCTGACAAGAGGCAGATCAGAAATTCAATTTACTGCTGAGACATTTGGGTTAATCAACAAGAAAAAAAAACTTTCACACATATTATTCAGTCATTTATACACATGCACTTAAAAAAAACAGCCAAAAATGCAAAGACAAAGAGACAAGGGGATTAGTTTGATGTTAGCCGGGCTGTTGTTAGTTTAACCGTGTACACAGACACACACACACACAGAGGGGGGAAAGGAAGCAGTTAGTAATAATGGCACTAGCTCCAAATAAATTGTTTGAGGAGGTGTCAATGTAGCAGCATTACACACTGCAAGCGAATACACATGACAGGGCATGATCAATTCCTGCACATCATCATCCGTCAAAATCATGCCGAGCGCAGGCCGACGTTATTAGAGCATCTCTCTCTGCGGGAGCGAGCTCGACAAAGATTTTGATTTGTTCAGCGGATGGAGGCAGCAGTGGAAACGAGGAGTAAGTAGCGGCAGGCGGATAAAATGGAGAAGATGAGGCACGTAAGGGGATTAAAGACTAAAGTAAATGTCTACACGAGAATAACATCAAAATCAATTTATATTCCCATTTAGGCGTCACATTACACAGCGTTGGGCCTTCTATTCTGTGCCAATGTCAATTAAGTTAAAGGAGGAAGAGTGTGGGCTATAAGTTTTTCTCTCTCCCCACCCCAGGAATCTGATCCAGTTCGTCTACCTGGCTACAGCTGATGATGTTAAAATGCTTTGATAATGTGCCCGTGAGTATGTGTGTCTGCTGCAATCTTTGCATAAACCTCCGCTGTTCCCGAGGCTAAAGCTGAGGCTTTGCCGAGAGACAGAGGGAAGGAGACATGAACGTTTACTGAGAGACAAGAACTGAGGAGACAGGAGGAGAAAGAGAGAGGGTGGGTGAAAGGAGGGATGCTCCACGAGGGAGACAGCGGAAAACGGGGATAGCGCGAGAGGCAAGTCAGAAGAAAACTTGATATGCACGGCGAGCCGAAAACTGTGCGGCACAAACAAAAACTTCCACTACTTTGGAACAGATGTCATTGGGGAGAGCCTGCAAGAAGAGGGAGATGAGAGAAAGAGGCAAAAAAAGAAAGAGAAATAAAGTCATAGAATAAGTGAACAGCTCTATTTCCCCCAGTCCCGCATATTCATCCAAATCGATCCCCTCTGAGCAGTGAGAAGCCATTTCTCATCTGGACGACAGCTGAATCTGGCTATTAGAATAAAACACGCCTACACACACACACACACACACACACACACACACACACACACACACATATATATATATATATATATATATATATATATGTATATATATATATATATATATATATATCCACTTCAGTGTTTTTATATTAACAATCAAAGTCAGACACAAGCACAACACTAAGAGTGCTAACAAGCAAGCTGTTATTACAGGAAACTCAATGAGGACGGTCTTAGTGTGGCAATAAGAAAAGTTCCTTTTGATGCCATTACTAAACACACACACAGGCGCATAACCAATTACAGAGACACAAAAGCAAATCAATTTGTGTGCATGATATTGATAAAGTACAAGCGTATAAAGACACACACACACACACTATCTGCGCAGAGGTGTGCTACTGTGCAGCAGAGCCTGCATGTGGTTCAGCAGGCTGAAGATGCTCTAGTTAAATGGCAGTGTGATTTAAGGCACACAAAAACAAATGGCTCCACGCAGTAATTGGACAAACTCATAAATGATATAAAATGTTATTTTTATTCACTTGTTTTCCCTCTCCTTTCCTTCCCTCCCACTTCTATTTGCTATTTGACACAACCAGACAGCAACAAACATCAGACGTGTGCGTGTGTTTGCGCGCGCCCCAGGCGTGCGCACGTATGTGTGCAATTATACCGCCTGAGGGGAGACAACAACAGGGATGGATGAATAATGTCCTTTGATCACAGCAACACCACACACACACACAAATCTACTACAACAATGCTGGCATTTACATCAGGTGTGTGCGTGTGGCCAGTTGGTTTGAAAAAATGCATAAATAAACTAAAACAAACAAAACTAAATTTAAAAAAGGAAGAAAAAAAAGACAAATTTCCAGGAGTACACTTGTGTACATCTGTAGTAGAGGAGAATACTTTAGTAAATTAATGATTAGAAAATACTGTTCGGGTCCTCGGGTCCATCGACAAAATTTCATCATTATGGATCAATAAATTACAAAAATACACTCGCAGCATATACTGCAGTGGATACTGTGCGTGCGTCACTGCCTAATTAGTTGAATGGAAACATTGGGTAACAGTTGCTGATGGTTTTTCTTTTTAACATCTACGCTGCACAGTCAGAGCCAACTATGTGAACTGGGAGGGGCAGGGCATTCTTTCAGACACATATGATTGGACTTAAAGATGATCGATGACGAAAAAAAGGCCGAGATAATGGGCAAGATTAACAACAGAAATGTCGTCTTCTCTAAGCTAGCTAAACTAAATACAACTACAATTACCTCACAGTTGTTACAGCTTTGTGGGCATTTATTTATGCACAGCTCTCTTAAGGTCCCACCACATTTGAGTCAGGTTGAAGTCTGGACACTTTGATTCTTTTCTTTCTCAATCGTTTTGTTGTAGATTTGCTGTTGCTCTGGGGATCACTGTCTTGTTCTGTGACCGAGTTTTAGCCACGTTTTAGCTGTCGGACAGATGTCCTCATATTTGACTCTAGATTACTTTGATAACCAGAGAAGATCATGGTCAACTGAGTGACTGCAAAGTGCCCCAACCATCACCCCTACACATCCACAAAGTTACCACAACATCATGGACATATGATCTCCACCTTAGTTTTGTCCTTCTGAAAGAGATTGTTCCTGAAGTCTTGTGGTTTGTCCAGCTTAGCTGTGCTGCCATGCAAGGGGCTTACACCAGGCAGGATGTCCAAACGAGTTATACTGGTTCAGTCTTTTTTTTGTTTTGGTCTTTTTCTTGGCTTTGTGTTGTCACACACATAAATGCTCCAAACCAGCAAACTGACAAAACTTCTGCCTTTCATATAGGTGTTCATACTTCCTTATGATCAATTATTCAGTAGAATAATTTGAGTAGAAGCGGCTGTCTGCTACTTCCCTTATTAATTTCTATAGAAGCTGTAAGGATGTGCTTAATATTTCACAAATTGCCTCTGTATATTGGCTTCGTCTTGTTTGAATAAACGACAGTGTAATATGTTATGTGTTGCTGTTGCATTTAACTTATTTTGAAACCTTTTAAAATTAGGACCTGATTTTTTCTTTTCAAGTCCTGAAACGTAAAACCTAAAGCCTCAAATAACTATTCAATTTGCAATTTAAAACTACACTTATTCAGACAGGTAACACAGCCTTTGTAGAGAAACAATAATATTAATAATATTAACAGGTGGACACTAAGGTTTACCTTCAGCATTTGAATATATAGCAAAACATTTATGGACATAATCTGTTTATTTGTTTGTCACTTATGGGGTTAAATAGTGGTTAACAAAAAGCTGTAAACCTTTGACCTTTTGGATATATTCTGGATTTTCATATATTTTAACTTAACTTTAAAGCACCTTTTTAAACGGCATTGTTATTTTAGGTAACACTGTTTTTATTTTGATGTATTTTAACTTTCACAATTTTATCATGCTCCTTTCTTTTGTGTAATTTTCTTCCCATTGAATGATTTTTCTCTCGTCATTTTATATTTTACTCGCCTGGGCTATGCCACTTTATTCACGCTCTTTTTGTGTAAGTTGTGTTTTCAGTGAAAAATGCAGACCTGATTTTAACTCAGTATCCCAAAGAGAATCAGTTAAACTTGTTTTTGTTTTAATAATGTGGCAATAATGAATTGGAAGCCGACTAAGAACCTCTAACAGCTTTGTTGTGCAGCTAAAATTGTAAATGACTTCCATTCAAAGCTCTTTACAGCAACTAGTCAGTTGTTTCTGGTTTTTTTTGGATGCTTTTGTTTTTGTACTTCAGTGTCATATGGACAAGAGAGGCCAGGAATCGATCCAAAAACACTGCAATTATGTGTCTGTCTCCAGAGCCACCGCTACCCGACAGTGATGTCAGAAGCCGGATACATAACTCGCCACTGATTGGCTCGAGAAAAACAAGAGAAAACAACTCTCAGCCCAGTTTCGCTAACCTTAAGACACCATGCCAGATTTAATTTCATTGGATTACCAGGCCTCTTGTTCACACAGGTGGTCATAGGTACAGTCAGTCTAGAGCCAACAGCTGCCTCTTTTCAGTCTGAATGGGGGCTTTCAAACCAGCTTTTTATTTAACTGAGGGTGATTGAAGGCTAATCTGAGAGTCTCAGCCTTATTCCTGAACGCATGTAGAATAGGAAATACGTGCTTCACTGCGCAGCAGCACAATGTTCATTCATTTGTTTAAATTGCTTAAATATTAATTAATCAACCCATGTAAATGAAGTGACAGCTGCTCTAGGGATGAATGCTTACGTGAAAGCTGTGTGTGTGCATGCGTGCGTGCGTGTGTGTGTGTGTGTGTGTGTGTGTGTGTGTAAAGGAAGGCCTTCCTCTGTGTCCAGAGGAAGGCCATGACTTATGAGGAACAATATAGACGGCACACACACACAAATTTTCTGACTCTTTGAACACTGTCTGTTTAATTAAGAAGTAAAGTGTCTTTTCTTCAAGAAGCAAAACAGGGAAGGACATCTCCCATCACTGCTAACACATCTGGTGCATACAGACCATGGTTTAATTCATGTGGCATGCTCTACAAATGAAAAACAGGAAAGAAAAAAGCAAAGAAAGCAGCTGAAGCAACAGAAGACATCAGACGGCTCAGACTCGATGCGACAGCTTAGAGTCAGGACAGACAAGACTCGGGAATACATAATTAAGGCTTCGTGACCAACACAATCCAGCTGCTATTATTTAGTCCAGTCAACGAGTTAGGTCAGACATCTAGTCAAACACTTAAAACTGGTAAAGGAACGACAAAGTATGTGACACTAAAACGCCGCAAATTTAGTAAAAAAAACTTGGGCTCTGACATTTTTATCTAAGTTTGCTAGGGTGCTACAGTCAAGCTTAGTTGCTTAGATTGCAGCAGGGGAAGACGTTTCTTTCCTTAATCAATAATGTATTCATTTCGATACAGGCAAGTCTGCATTATTCAACAAAGGCTGTGGAATGTATGGGAGGGAGTACCACAAGGCGTGGAGATACTGCAACATTCATCTAATTAACAAGCAAGAAAGACAGACAGCAGGATGGAGCGATGGGATAAAGGATCGAGGGACAACACGTGGAGAAAGCAGAAAATGGAAACAATGAATACAAGGAAAGTGAGAGCGCAATGAAACGTATACATGTTTGTTTTGGGTCTTTCGTGCCCCGAAACAAACATGTATACGAAGATGTTTGTTTGATTTAAGTTAAGAAAATGATTTAAACTTAAGCTTTGTACAGTTTAGTATGGAAGCCCATTTCCTCCACTAAAAAAAAAAAAAAAAAAAAAAGGCTCCATAACTTGAAATTTCGACTTATTTTCTCATAATTTTGACTTGTTTTCTCAAAATTTGGACTTATTAACTCAAAATTTTGAGAAAAGTTAGCGCTGCCAATCAGTAATCTACGTGAATGACGTCATTTCCTTGTTACCCGGAAGCTGAAGCCCTCAGGTACAAATGCTAAGCTACCGGTATTACATCCAGTCATGAATGCACACATTGCTGAGTGTTTTCAGTGTGGCTTCAAAAATGATGAAATCCTTGTGTTATTAGCCGAATCAGATGGCGTTACTATCAGCAAACGTACTCGCAAAAGCACCAATTTGTTGCGATCCGGTTTTGAGTGCATGTTACTCTGCGTTATATGCTTCCGGGTAACAAGAAAGTGACCTCATTCACGTAGATTACTGATTGGCAGAGCTAATTCGTTAATAAGTCGA